>NC_054469.1:95790934-96093043 GCF_017639515.1 Carcharodon carcharias
CTCACCCTCTTTCTTCGTCGCTCGTGCTCTCTTTGTCACTTGCCCTCTCTGTTGCTCTCCCTCTCTCTCTGTCGCTCATTCTCCCTATCGCTCACTTACGCTGTTGCTCGCTCTCTCTTTCGCTCGCTCTCACTGTCGCTCGCTCTGTCTGTCGCTCGCTCTGTTTGTTGCTCGCTCTGTCTGTCACTCGCTCTGTCTGTCGCTCGCTCTGTCTGTCGCTCGCTCTGTCTGTCGCTCGGTCTGTCTGTCGATCGCTCTGTCTGTCACTCACTCCCTCTCTCGCTCGCTCCCTCACTCGCTCGCTCGTTCTCGCTCTTGATCTCCTTGTCGATGTAGCTCTCTTATTCTGTCGCTCGCCCTCTCTCTGTCGCTTGCCCTCTCTCCCTGTCGCTCGCCCTCTCTCCCTGTCGCTCGCCCTCTCTCTCTGTCACTCACCTTCTCTCTCTGTCACTCTCGTGCTCTTTCCCTGTCTCTCGTGCTCTTTCCCTTTTGCTCTCGCACTCTCTCTCTGTCACTCATGTACTCTCCCTGTCACTCGCTCTCCCTGTATTTCACTCTCCCTGTCGCTCACTTTCCCTGTCGCTCGCTTTCCCTGTTGCTCACTTTCTCTGTCACTCGCTTTCCCTGCCCCTCGCTTTCCCTGTCCCTTGCTCTCCCTGTCCCGCGCTTTCCCTGTCCCTCGCTCTCCCTGTCCCACGCTCTCCCTGTCCCTCCCTCTCCCTGTCGCTCGCTCTGTCTTTCGCTCGCTCTGTCTGTCGCTCGTTCTGTCTGTCGCTCGCTCTGTCTGTCGTTTGCTCTGTCTCTCACTCATTCCCTCTCTTGCTCGCTCCCTCTCTCGCTCACTCGTTCTCACTCTCGATCTCCTTGTCGATGTAGCTCTCTCGCTCTGTCGCTTGCCCTCACTCTGTCGCTTGCCCTCTCTCTCTGTCATTCACCCTCTCTCTCTGTCACTCGACCTTTCTCTCTGTCACTTGCACTCTCTCTGTCACTCGCCCTCTCTCCCTGTTGCTCGCCCTCTTTCTTCGCCGCTCGCGCTCTCTTTGTCACTTGCCCTCTCTTTTGCTCGCCCTCTCTGTTGCTCATTCTCCCTATCGCTAACTTACCCTGTTGCTCGCTCTCTCTTTCGAATGCTCTCACTGTCGCTCGCTCTGTCTGTCGCTCGCTCTGTCTGTCGCTCGCTCTGTCTGTCGCTCGGTCTGTCTGTCGCTCGCTCTGTCTGTCTGCCGCTCGCTCTCTCTCTCTGTCACTCGCACTCTCTTTCGCTCACCCTCTCTCCCTGTCGCTCACCCTCTCTCTCTGTCACTCGCTCTCTCTCTGTCTGTCACCCTCTCTCCCTGTTGCTCGGCCTCTCTCCCTGTCGCTCGTTCTCTCTGTCGCTTTCTCTCCCTGTCCCTCGCTCTCCCTGTCCCTCTCTCTCCCTGTCCCTCTCTCTCCCTGACCCTCGCTCTCCCTGTCACTCGCGCTGTCTGTTGCTTGCTCTGTCTGTCGCTTGTTCCGTCTCTCACTCGCTCCCTCTATCGCTCCCTCTCTCGCTCGTTCTCACTCTCGATCCCCTTGTCGATGTAGGTCTCTCGCTCTGTCGCTCGCCCTCTCTCTGTTGCTTGCCCTCTCTCTCTGTCATTCACCCTCTCTCTCTGTCGCTCGCCCAATTCTCTCTGTCGCTAATGCTCTTTCTGTCACTCACCATCTCTCTCATTGCTGGCCCTCTCTCTTTGTCGCTTGCCCTCTCTCCCTGTTGCTCGCCCTCTCCCTTTGTCGCTCGCTCTCCCTGTCGCTCATTCTCCCTATCGTTCACTTACCCTCTTGCTCACTCTCTCTTTCGCTCGCTCTCACTGTCGCTTGCTCTGTCTGTCACTTGCTCTGTCTGTCACTCGCTCTGACTGTTGCTCACTCTGTCTGTCGCTCGCTCTGTCTGTCGCTTGCTTTGTCTGTCGCTCGCTCTGTGTGTTGCTCTCTCTGTCTGTCACCCTCTCTCCCTGTTGCTCGGCCTCTCTCCCTGTCGCTCGCTCTCTCTCCCTGTCGCTCACCCTCTCTCTCTTTCGCTCATGCACTCTCCCTGTCGCTCGTTCTCTCTGTCGCTTGCTCTCCCTGTCCCTCGCTCTCCCTGTCCCTCTCTCTCCCTGTCCCTCTCTCTCCCTGACCCTCGCTCTCCCTGTCACTTGCGCTGTCTTTTGCTTGCTCTGTCTGTCGCTTGTTCCGTCTCTCACTCGCTCCCTCTATCGCTCCCTCTCTCGCTCGTTCTCACTCTCGATCCCCTTGTCGATGTAGGTCTCTTGCTCTGTCGCTCGCCCTCTCTCTGTCGCTTGCCCTCTCTCTCTGTCATTCACCCTCTCTCTCTGTCGCTCGCCCAATTCTCTCTGTCGCTAACGCTCTTTCTGTCACTCACCATCTCTCTCGTTGCTGGCCCTCTCTCTCTGTCACTCGCCCTCTCTCCCTGTTGCTCGCACTCTTTCTCTGTCGCTCATGCTCTCTTTGTCACTTGCCCTCTCTCCCTGTTGCTCGCCCTCTCCCTTTGTCGCTCGCTCTCCCTGTCGCTCATTCTCCCTATTGCTCACTTACCCTCTTGCTCGCTCTCTCTTTCGCTCGCTCTCACTGTCGCTTGCTCTGTCTGTCACTCGCTCTGTCTGTCACTCGCTCTGTCTGTTGCTCACTCTGTCTGTTGCTCACTCTGTCTGTTGCTCACTCTGTCTGTTGCTTGCTTTGCATGTCGCTCGCTCTGTGTGTTGCTCGCTCTGTGTGTCGCTCACTCTGTCTGTCTGTCGCTCGCTATCTCTGTCTGTCGCTCGCATTCTGTTTCGCTCACCCTCTCTCCCTGTTGCTCACCCTCTCTCTCTGTCGCTCGCCCTCTCTCTGTCTGTCACCCTCCCTCCCTGTTGCTCGGCCTCTCTCCCTGTCGCTCGCCCTCTCTCCCTGTCGGTCACCCTCTCTGTCGCTCGCCCTCTCTCCCTGTTGCTCGCCCTCTCTCCCTGTCGCACGGCCACTCTCCCTTTCGCTCGCCCTCTCTCCCAGTCGCTCGCCCTCTCTCCCTGTCGCTCACCCTCTCTGTCTGTCGCTCACCTTCTCTCTCTGTCGCTCTCGTGCTCTTTCCCGGTCTCTCATGCTCTTTCCCTTTTGCTCTCACACTCTCTCTCTCTCGCTCATGCACTCTCCCTGTCGCTCTCTCTCTCTGTCCCTCGCTCTCCATGTCCTCGGTCTCCCTGTCGGTCGCTCTGTCTGTTGCTCGCTCTGTCTGTTGCTCACTCTGTCTGTCGCTCGCTTGCTCTCTCTCTCTGTCGCTCGCACTGTCTTTCGCTCACCCTCTCTCCCTGTCGCTCACCCTCTCTCTCTGTCGCTCGCCCTCTCTCTGTCTGTCACCCTCTCTCCCTGTTGCTCGGCCTCTCTCCCTGTCGCTCGCTCTCTCTCCCTGTCGCTCACCCTCTCTCTCTGTCGCTCGCCCTCTCTCCCTGTAGCTCGCCCTCTCTCCCTGTCGCTCGGCCGCTCCCCCATTCGCTCTCCCTCTCTCCCTGTCGCTCGCCTTCTCTCCCTGTCGCTCGCCCTCTCTCCCTGTCGCTCACCCTCTCTCTCTGTCGCTCACCTTCACTCTCTGTCCCTCTTGTGCTCTTTCCCTGTCTCTCATGCTCTTTCCCTTTTGCTCTCGCGCTCTCTCTCTCTCGCTCATGCACTCTCCCTGTCGCTTGCTCTCTCTGTCCCTCGCTCTCCCTGTCCCTCGCTCTCCCTGTCGGTCGCTTTGTCTGTTGCTCACTCTGTCTGTTGCTCGCACTGTCTGTCGCTCCCACTGTCTGTCGCTCGTTCCGTCTGTCGCTCGCTCTGTCTGTCGCTCGCTCTGTCTGCTGCTAGCTCTGTCTGTCGCTCGCTCTGTCTGTCGCTCGCTCTGTCTGTCGCTCACTCTGTCTGCTGTTTGCTCTCTCTCTCTCTCGCTCGCGCCCTCTCTTTCAATCACCCTCTCTCCCTGTTGCTCACCCTCTCTCCCTGTCGCTCGCCCTCTCTCTGTCTGTTGCCCTCTCTCCCTGTTGCTCGCCCTCTCTCCCAGTCGCTTGCCCTCTCTCCCAGTCGCTCGCCCTCTCTCCCTGTCGCTCGCCCTCTCTCTCTGTCGCTCACCTTCTCTCTCTGTCGATCTCGTGCACTTTCCCTGTCTCTCGTGCTCTTTCCCTTTTGCACTCGCACTCTCTCTCTGTCGCTCATGCACTCTCCCTGTCGTTCGCACTCTCTGTCGCTCGCTCTCCCTGTCGCTCATGCACTCACCCTCTCGCTCGCTCTCCCTGTCGCTCACTTTCCCTGTCGCTCGCTCTCCCTGTCCCTCACTTTCCCTGTCTCTCTCTCTCCCTGTCCCTCTCTCTCCCTTACCCTCGCTCTCCCTGTCTCTTGCTTTGTCTGTCGCTCGCTCTGTCTGTCGCTCGTTCTGTCTGTCACTCGCTCTGTCGCTGACTCGCTCCCTCTATCGCTCCCTCTCTCGCTCACTTATTCTCGCTCTCGATCTCCTTGGCGATGTAGCTCTCTCGCTCTGTCGCTCGCCCTCTCTCTGTCGCTTACCCTATCTCTCTGTCATTCACCCTCTCTCTCTGTCGCTCGCCCAATTCTCTCTGTCGCTCACGCTCTCTCTGCCACTCGCCCTCTCTCTCTGTTGCTGGCCCTCTCTCTCTGTCACTCGCCCTCTCTCCCTGTTGCTCGCCCTCTTTCTCTGTCTCTCGCGCTCTCTCCCTGTCGCTCGCCCTCTCTCTCTGTCGCTCACCTTCTCTCTCTGTCGGTCTCGTGCTCTTTCCCTGTCTCTCGTGCTCTTTCCCTTTTGCTTTCACACTCTCTCTCTGTCGCTCATGCACTCTCCCTGTCGCTCGCACTCTCTGTCGCTTGCTCTCCCTGTCGCTCATGCACTCTCCCTCTCGCTCGCTCTCCATGTCGCTCGCTCTCCCTGTCGTTCACTTTCCCTGTCGCTCGCTCTCCCTGTCCCTCACTTTCCCTGTCCCTCCCTCTCCCTGTCACTCGCTTTCCCTGTCCCTCGCTCTCCCTGTCCCTCGCTCTCCCTGTCCCTCTCTCTCCCTGTCCCTCTCTCTCCCTGACCCTCGCTCTCCCTGTCTCTCGCTTTGTCTGTCGCTCGCTCTGTCTGTCGCTCGCTCTGTCTGTCACTCGCTCTGTGTCACTCAATGTCTCTCACTCGCTCCCTCTATCACTCCCTCTCTCGCTCGCTCATTCTCGCTCTCGATCTCCTTGCCGATGTAGCTCTCTCGCTCTGTCGCTCACCCTCTCTCTGTCGCTTGCCCTCTCTTTCTGTCGTTCACCCTCTCTCCCTGTTGCTCGCCCTCTTTCTCTGTCGCCCGCGCTCTCTTTGTCGCTTGCCCTCTCTCTCTGTTGCTCGCCCTCTCTCTTCTGTCGCTCGCTCTCCCTGTCGCACATTCTCCCTATCGCTCACTTACCCTGTTGCTGGCTTTCTCTTTCGTTCGTTCTCACAGTCGCTCGTTCTGTCTGTCGCTTGCTCTGTCTGTCGCTCGCTCTGTCTGTTGCTCGCTCTGTCTGTTGCTCGCTCTGTCTGCTGCTAGCTCTGTCTGTCGCTCGCTCTGTCTGTCACTCGCTCTTTCTGTCGCTCACTCTATCTGCTGCTTGCTCTCTCTCTCTCTCGCTCGCGCCCTCTCTTTCAATCACCCTCTCTCCCTGTCGCTCACCCTCTCTCCCTGTCGCTCGCCCTCTCTCTGTCTGTTGCCCTCTCTCCCTGTTGCTCGCCCTCTCTCCCAGTCGCTTGCCCTCTCTCCCAGTCGCTCGCCCTCTCTCCCTGTCGCTCGCCCTCTCTCTCTGTCGCTCACCTTCTCTCTCTGTCGCTCTCGTGCTCTTTCCCTGTCTCTCGTGCTCTTTCCCTTTTGCTCTCGCACTCTCTCTCTGTCGCTCATGCACTCTCCCTGTCGTTCGCACTCTCTGTCGCTCGCTCTCCCTGTCGCTCATGACCTCACCCTCTCGCTCGCTCTCCCTGTCACTCGCTCTCCCTGTCGCTCACTTTCCCTGTCGCTCGCTCTCCCTGTCCCTCACTTTCCCTGTCGCTCGCTCTCCCTGTCCCTCGCTTTCCCTGTCTCTCTCCCTCCCTGTCCCTCTCTCTCCCTTACCCTCGCTCTCCCTGTCTCTTGCTTTGTCTGTCGCTCGCTCTGTCTGTCGCTCGTTCTGTCTGTCACTCGCACTGTCTCTCACTCGCTCCCTCTATCGCTCCCTCTCTCGCTCGCTTATTCTCGCTCTCGATCTCCTTGGCGATGTAGCTCTCTCGCTCTGTCGCTCGCCCTCTCTCTGTCGCTTACCCTATCTCTCTGTCATTCACCCTCTCTCTCTGTCGCTCGCCCAATTCTCTCTGTCGCTCACGCTCTCTCTGCCACTCGCCCTCTCTCTCTGTTGCTGGGCCTCTCTCTCTGTCACTCGCCCTCTCTCCCTGTTGCTCGCCCTCTTTCTCTGTCTCTCGTGCTCTCTCCCTGTCGCTCACCTTCTCTCTCTGTCGTTCTCGTGCTCTTTCCCTGTCTCTCGTGCTCTTTCCCTTTTGCTTTCGCACTCTCTCTCTGTCGCTCATGCACTCTCCCTGTCGCTCGCACTCTCTGTCGCTCGCTCTCCCTGTCGCTCATGCACTCTCCCTCTCGCTCGCTCTACATGTCGCTCGCTCTCCCTGTCGTTCACTTTCCCTGTCGCTCGCTCTCCCTGTCCCTCACTTTCCCTGTCCCTCCCTCTCCCTGTCACTCGCTTTCCCAGTCCCTCTCTCTCCCTGTCCCTCGCTCTCCCTGTCTCTTGCTTTGTCTGTCGCTCGCTCTGTCTGTCGCTCGCTCTGTCTGTCATTCGCTCTGTCTGTCATTCACTCTGTCTCTAACTCGCTCCCTCTATCACTCCCTCTCTCGCTCGCTCATTCTCGCTCTCGATCTCCTTGTCGATGTAGCTCTCTCGCTCTGTTGCTCACCCTCTCTCTGTCGCTTGCCCTCTCTCTCTGTCGTTCACCCTCTCTCCCTGTTGCTCGCCCTCTTTCTCTGTCGCTCCCGCTCTTTCTGTCGCTCATGCACTCTCCCTGTCGCTCGCCCTCTCTCTGTCGCTTGCCCTATCTCTCTGTCATTCACCCTCTCTCTCTGTCGCTCGCCCAATTCTCTCTGTCGCTCATGGTCTCTCTGTCACTCGCCCTCTCTCTCTGTTGCTCGCCCTCTCTCTCTGTCACTCGCCCTCTCTCCCT
Source organism: Carcharodon carcharias (assembly GCF_017639515.1). Classification (NCBI taxonomy): domain Eukaryota; kingdom Metazoa; phylum Chordata; class Chondrichthyes; order Lamniformes; family Lamnidae; genus Carcharodon; species Carcharodon carcharias. Next base: position 95,798,112 of record NC_054469.1, read on the forward strand.
GTTGCTCGCCCTCTTTCTCTGTTGCTCGCCTTCTCTCTCTGTCGCTCGCTCTCCCTGTCGCTCATTCTCCCTATTGCTCATTTACCCTGTTCCTCGCTCTCTCTTTCATTTGCTCTCACTGTCGCTCATTCTGTCTGTCGCTTGCACTGTCTGTCACTCGCTCTGTGTGTCGTTCGCTCTGTGTGTCGCTCGCTCTGTCTCTCGCTCGCTCTGTCTGTCGCTTGCTCTGTCTGTCTCTCGCTCTGTCTGTCGCTTGCACTCTGTCGCTCGCTTTCCCTGTCGTTCATGCACACTCCCTCTCACTCGCTCTCCCTGTCGCTCGCTCTCCCTGTCGTTCACTTTCCCTGTCGCTCGCTCTCCCTGTCCCTCACTTTCCCTGTCCCTCGCTCTCCCTGTCCCTCGCTCTCCCTGTCCCTCGCTCTCCCTGTCCCTCTCTCTCCCTGTCCCTCTCTCTCCCTGACCCTCGCTCTCCCTGTCTCTCGCTTTGTCTGTCGCTCGCTCTGTCTGTCGCTCGCTCTGTCTGTCACTCGCTCTGTCTGTCACTCACTCTGTCTGTCGCTCGCTCTGTCTCTCACTTGCTCCCTCTATCGCTCCGTCTCTCGCTCGCTCATTCTCGCTCTCGATCTCCTTGTCGATGTAGCTCTCTCGCTCTTTCTTTCGCCCTCTCTCTGTCGCTTGCCCTATCTCTCTGTCATTCACCCTCTCTCTCTGTCACTCGCCCAATTCTCTCTGTCGCTCACGGTCTCTCTGTCACTCGCCCTCTCTCTGTGTTGCTGGCCCTCTCTCTCTGTCACTCACCCTCTCTCCCTGTTGCTCGCCCTCTTTCTCTGTCGCTCACGCTCTCTTTGTCGCTTGCCTTCTCTCTCTGTTGCTCACCCTCTCTCTCTTTCGCTCGCTCTCCCTGTCGTTCATTCTCCCTATCGCTCACTTACACTCTTGCTCGCTCTCTGTTTTGCTCGCTATCACTGTCGCTTGCTCTGTCTGTCGCTTGCTCTGTCTGTCGCTTGCTCTGTCTGTCACTCGCTCTGTGTGTCGCTCGCTCTGTTTGTCGCTTGCTCTGTCTGTCGCTTGCTCTGTCTGTCGCTCGCTCCGTGCATCGCTCGCTCTGTGTGTCGTTTGGTCTTTCTGTTGCTCACTCTGTCTGTTGCTCGCTCTCTGTCTCTTTCGCTCGCGCTCTCTTTTGTTCACCCTCTCTCCCTGTCGCTCACCCTCTCTCTCTGTCACTCACCTTCTCTCTCTGTCGCTCTCATGCTCATTCCCTGTCTCTCGTGCTCTTTCCCTTTTGCTCTCGCACTCTATCTCTGTCGCTCATGCACTCTCCCTGTCGCTCGCACTCTCTGTCGCTCGCTCTCCCTGTCGCTCATGCACTCACCCTCTCGCTCGCTCTCCCTGTCGCTCGCTCTCCCTGTCGCTCACTTTCCCTGTCGCTCACTCGCCCTGTCCCTCACTTTCTCTGTCGCTCGCTCGCCCTGTCCCTCGCTTTCCCTGTCCCTCTCTCTCCCTGTCCCTCTCTCTCCCTAACCCTCGCTCTCCCTGTCTCTCGCTTTGTCTGTCGCTCGCTCTGTCTGTCACTCGCTCTGTCTGTCGCTCGTTCTTTCTGTCACTCGCACTGTCTCTCACTCGCTCCCTCTATCGCTCCCTCTCTCGCTCGCTTATTCTCGCTCTCGATCTCCTTGGCGATGTAGCTCTCTCGCTCTGTCGCTCGCCCTCTCTCTGTCGCTTACCCTATCTCTCTGTCATTCACCCTCTCTCTCTGTCGCTTGCCCAATTCTCTCTGTCGCTCACGGTCTCTCTGTCACTCGCCCTCTCTCTCTGTTGCTCGCCCTCTCTCTCTGTCACTCACCCTCTCTCCCTGTTGCTCGCCCTCTTTCTCTTCTGCTCGCCTTCTCTATCTGTCACTCGCTCTCCCTGTCGCTCATTCTCCCTATTGCTCATTTACCCTGTTCCTCGCTCTCTCTTTCATTTGCTCTCACTGTCGCTCATTCTGTCTGTCGCTTGCACTGTCTGTCACTCGCTCTGTCTGTCGCTTGCTCTGTCTGTCGCTCGCTCTGTCTGTCGCTTGCTCTGTCTGTCGCTCGCCCTCTCTCACTGTCGCTCGGCCACTCTCCCTTTCGCTCGCCCTCTCTCCCTGTCGCTCGCCCTCTCTCCCTGTCGCTCCCCCTCTCTCTCTGTCACTCATCTCTCTCTGTCGCTCTCGTGCTCTTTCCCTGTCTCTCGTGCTCTTTCCCTTTTGCTCTTGCACTCTCTGTCCCTCATGCACTCTCCCTGTCGCTCGCTCTCCTTGTCGCTCGCTCTCCCTGTCGCTCATGCACTCTCCCTGTCACTCGCTCTCCCTGTCGGTTGCTCTGTCTGTTGCTCACTCTGTCTGTCGCTCGCTCTGTCTGTCGCTCGCACTGTCTGTCACTCGTTCCGTCTGTAGCTCACTCTGTCCGTCGCTCGCTCTGTCTCTCACTCGCTCCCTCTCTAGCTCGCTCCCTCTCTCCCTCGCTCGTTCCCAATCTCGATCTCCTTGTCGATGTAGCTCTCTCGCTCTGTCACTCACCCTCTCTCTGTCGCTTGCCCTCTCTCTCTGTCGTTCACCCTCTCTCCCTGTTGCTCGCCCTCTTTCTCTGTCGCTCGCGCTCTCTTTGTCGCTTGCCCTCTCTCTCTGTTGCTCGCCCTCTCTCTCTGTCGCTCGCTCTCCCTGTCGCACATTCTCCCTATCGCTCACTTACCCTGTTGCTGGCTTTCTCTTTCGTTCGCTCGCACAGTCGCTCGTTCTGTCTGTCGCTTGCTCTGTCTGTCGCTTGCTCTGTCTGCCGCTCGCTCTGTCTGTTGCTCGCTCTGTCTGTTGCTCGCTCTGTCTGCTGCTTGCTCTGTCTGTCGCTCGCTCTGTCTGTCGCTCGCTCTGTCTGTCGCTCACTCTGTCTGTTGTTTGCTCTCTCTCTCTCTCGCTCGCGCCCTCTCTTTCAATCACCCTCTCTCCCTGTTGCTCACCCTCTCTCCCTGTCGCTCGCCCTCTCTCTGTCTGTTGCCCTCTCTCCCTGTTGCTCGCCCTCTCTCCCAGTCGCTTGCCCTCTCTCCCAGTCGCTCGCCCTCTCTCCCTGTCGCTCGCCCTCTCTCTCTGTCGCTCACCTTCTCTCTCTGTCGATCTCGTGCACTTTCCCTGTCTCTCGTGCTCTTTCCCTTTTGCACTCGCACTCTCTCTCTGTCGCTCATGCACTCTCCGTGTCGTTCGCACTCTCTGTCGCTCGCTCTCCCTGTCGCTCATGCACTCACCCTCTCGCTCGCTCTCCCTGTCACTCGCTCTCCCTGTCGCTCACTTTCCCTGTCGCTCGCTCTCCCTGTCCCTCGCTTTCCCTGTCTCTCTCTCTCCCTGTCCCTCTCTCTCCCTTACCCTCGCTCTCCCTGTCTCTTGCTTTGTCTGTCGCTCGCTCTGTCTGTCGCTCGTTCTGTCTGTCACTCGCTCTGTCGCTGACTCGCTCCCTCTATCGCTCCCTCTCTCGCTCACTTATTCTCGCTCTCGATCTCCTTGGCGATGTAGCTCTCTCGCTCTGTCGCTCGCCCTCTCTCTGTCGCTTACCCTATCTCTCTGTCATTCACCCTCTCTCTCTGTCGCTCGCCCAATTCTCTCTGTCGCTCATGCTCTCTCTGCCACTCGCCCTCTCTCTCTGTTGCTGGCCCTCTCTCTCTGTCACTCGCCCTCTCTCCCTGTTGCTCGCCCTCTTTCTCTGTCTCTCGCGCTCTCTCCCTGTCGCTCGCCCTCTCTCTCTGTCGCTCACCTTCTCTCTCTGTTGGTCTCGTGCTCTTTCCCTGTCTCTCGTGCTCTTTCCCTTTTGCTTTCGCACTCTCTCTCTGTCGCTCATGCACTCTCCCTGTCGCTCGCACTCTCTGTCGCTTGCTCTCCCTGTCGCTCATGCACTCTCCCTCTCGCTCGCTCTCCATGTCGCTCTCTCTCCCTGTCGTTCACTTTCCCTGTCGCTCGCTCTCCCTGTCCCTCACTTTCCCTGTCCCTCCCTCTCCCTGTCACTCGCTTTCCCAGTCCCTCTCTCTCCCTGTCCCTCGCTCTCCCTGTCCCTCTCTCTCCCTGTCCCTCTCTCTCCCTGACCCTCGCTCTCCCTGTCTCTCGCTTTGTCTGTCGCTCGCTCTGTCTGTCGCTCGCTCTGTCTGTCACTCGCTCTGTGTCACTCACTCTGTCTCTCACTCGCTCCCTCTATCACTCCCTCTCTCGCTCGCTCATTCTCGCTCTCGATCTCCTTGCCGATGTAGCTCTCTCGCTCTGTCGCTCACCCTCTCTCTGTCGCTTGCCCTCTCTCTCTGTCGTTCACCCTCTCTCCCTGTTGCTCGCCCTCTTTCTCTGTCGCCCGCGCTCTCTTTGTCGCTTGCCCTCTCTCTCTGTTGCTCGCCCTCTCTCTTCTGTCGCTCGCTCTCCCTGTCGCACATTCTCCCTATCGCTCACTTACCCTGTTGCTGGCTTTCTCTTTCGTTCGTTCTCACAGTCGCTCGTTCTGTCGCTTGCTCTGTCTGTCGCTCGCTCTGTCTGTTGCTCGCTCTGTCTGTTGCTCGCTCTGTCTGCTGCTAGCTCTGTCTGTCGCTCGCTCTGTCTGTCGCTCGTTCTTTCTGTCGCTCACTCTATCTGCTGCTTGCTCTCTCTCTCTCTCGCTCGCGCCCTCTCTTTCAATCACCCTCTCTCCCTGTCGCTCACCCTCTCTCCCTGTCGCTCGCCCTCTCTCTGTCTGTTGCCCTCTCTCCCATTCGCTCGCCATCTCTCCCTGTCGCTCGCCCTCTCTCTCTGTCGCTCACCTTCTGTCTCTGTCGCTCTCGTGCTCTTTCCCTGTCTCTCGTGCTCTTTCCCTTTTGCTCTCGCACTCTCTCTCTGTCGCTCATGCACTCTCCCTGTCGTTCGCACTCTCTGTCGCTCGCTCTCCCTGTCGCTCATGCACTCACCCTCTCGCTCGCTCTCCCTGTCACTCGCTCTCCCTGTCGCTCACTTTCCCTGTCGCTCGCTCTCCCTGTCCCTCACTTTCCCTGTCTCTCTCCCTCCCTGTCCCTCTCTCTCCCTTACCCTCGCTCTCCCTGTCTCTTGCTTTGTCTGTCGCTCGCACTGTCTCTCACTCGCTCCCTCTATCGCTCCCTCTCTCGCTCGCTTATTCTCGCTCTCGATCTCCTTGGCCATGTAGCTCTCTCGCTCTGTCGCTCGCCCTCTCTCTGTCGCTTGCCCTATCTCTCTGTCATTCACCCTCTCTCTCTGTCGCTCGCCCAATTCTCTCTGTCGCCCACGCTCTCTCTGCCACTCGCCCTCTCTCTCTGTTGCTGGGCCTCTCTCTCTGTCACTTGCCCTCTCTCCCTGTTGCTCGCCCTCTTTCTCTGTCTCTCGCGCTCTCTCCCTGTCGCTCGCCCTCTCTCTCTGTCGCTCACCTTCTCTCTCTGTCGTTCTCGTGCTCTTTCCCTGTCTCTCGTGCTCTTTCCCTTTTGCTTTCGCACTCTCTCTCTGTCGCTCATGCACTCTCCCTGTCGCTCGCACTCTCTGTCGCTCGCTCTCCCTGTCGCTCATGCACTCTCCCTCTCGCTCGCTCTCCATGTCGCTCGCTCTCCCTGTCGTTCACTTTCCCTGTCGCTCGCTCTCCCTGTCCCTCACTTTCCCTGTCCCTCCCTCTCCCTGTCACTCGCTTTCCCAGTCCCTCTCTCTCCCTGTCCCTCGCTCTCCCTGTCTCTTGCTTTGTCTGTCGCTCGCTCTGTCTGTCGCTCGCTCTGTCTGTCACTCGCTCTGTCTGTCACTCACTCTGTCTCAAACTCGCTCCCTCTATCACTCCCTCTCTCGCTCGCTCATTCTCGCTCTCGATCTCCTTGTCGATGTAGCTCTCTCGCTCTGTTGCTCACCCTCTCTCTGTCGCTTGCCCTCTCTCTCTGTCGTTCACCCTCTCTCCCTGTTGCTCGCCCTCTTTCTCTGTCGCTCCCGCTCTCTCTGTCGCTCATGCACTCTCCCTGTCGCTCGCCCTCTCTCTGTCGCTTGCCCTATCTCTCTGTCATTCACCCTCTCTCTCTGTCGCTCGCCCAATTCTCTCTGTCGCTCATGGTCTCTCTGTCACTCGCCCTCTCTCTCTGTTGCTCGCCCTCTCTCTCTGTCACTCGCCCTCTCTCCCTGTTGCTCGCCCTCTTTCTCTGTTGCTCGCCTTCTCTCTCTGTCGCTCGCTCTCCCTGTCGCTCATTCTCCCTATTGCTCATTTACCCTGTTCCTCGCTCTCTCTTTCATTTGCTCTCACTGTCGCTCATTCTGTCTGTCGCTTGCACTGTCTGTCACTCGGTCTGTGTGTCGCTCGCTCTGTGTGTCGCTCGCTCTGTCTCTCGCTCGCTCTGTCTGTCGCTTGCTCTGTCTGTCTCTCGCTCTGTCTGTCGCTTGCACTCTGTCGCTCGCTTTCCCTGTCGCTCATGCACTCTCCCTCTCGCTCGCTCTCCCTGTCGCTCGCTCTCCCTGTCGTTCACTTTCCCTGTCGCTCGCTCTCCCTGTCCCTCACTTTCCCTGTCCCTCGCTCTCCCTGTCCCTCGCTCTCCCTGTCCCTCTCTCTCCCTGTCCCTCTCTCTCCCTGACCCTCGCTCTCCCTGTCTCTCGCTTTGTCTGTCGCTCGCTCTGTCTGTCGCTCGCTCTGTCTGTCACTCGCTCTGTCTGTCACTCACTCTGTCTGTCGCTCGCTCTGTCTCTCACTTGCTCCCTCTATCGCTCCGTCTCTCACTCGCTCATTCTCGCTCTCGATCTCCTTGTTGATGTAGCTCTCTCGCTCTTTCTTTCGCCCTCTCTCTGTCGCTTGCCCTATCTCTCTGTCATTCACCCTCTCTCTCTGTCACTCGCCCAATTCTCTCTGTCGCTCACGGTCTCTCTGTCACTCGCCCTCTCTCTGTGTTGCTGGCCCTCTCTCTCTGTCACTCACCCTCTCTCCCTGTTGCTCGCCCTCTTTCTCTGTCGCTCACGCTCTCTTTGTCGCTTGCCCTCTCTCTCTGTTGCTCACCCTCTCTCTCTGTCGCTCGCTCTCCCTGTCGTTCATTCTCCCTATCGCTCACTTACACTCTTGCTCGCTATCACTGTCGCTTGCTCTGTCTGTCGCTTGCTCTGTCTGTCACTCGCTCTGTGTGTCGCTTGCTCTGTTTGTTGCTTGCTCTGTCTGTCGCTTGCTCTGTCTGTCGCTCGCTCCGTGCATCGCTCGCTCTGTGTGTCGTTTGGTCTTTCTGTTGCTCACTCTGTCTGTTGCTCGCTCTCTGTCTCTTTCGCTCGCGCTCTCTTTTGTTCACCCTCTCTCCCTGTCGCTCAACCTCTCTCTCTGTCACTCACCTTCTCTCCCTGTCGCTCTCATGCTCATTCCCTGTCTCTCGTGCTCTTTCCCTTTTGCTCTCGCACTCTATCTCTGTCGCTCATGCACTCTCCCTGTCGCTCGCACTCTCTGTCGCTCGCTCTCCCTGTCGCTCATGCACTCACCCTCTCGCTCGCTCTCCCTGTCGCTCGCTCTCCCTGTCGCTCACTTTCCCTGTCGCTCACTCGCCCTGTCCCTCACTTTCTCTGTCGCTCGCTCTCCCTGTCCCTCGCTTTCCCTGTCCCTCTCTCTCCCTGTCCCTCTCTCTCCCTAACCCTCGCTCTCCCTGTCTCTCGCTTTGTCTGTCGCTCGCTCTGTCTGTCGCTCGCTCTGTCTGTCGCTCGTTCTGTCTGTCACTCGCTCTGTCTCTCACTCGCTCCCTCTATCGCTCCCTCTCTCGCTCGCTCATTCTCGCTCTCGATCTCCTTGGCGATGTAGCTCTCTCGCTCTGTCGCTCGCCCTCTCTCTGTCGCTTGCCCTATCTCTCTGTCATTCACCCTCTCTCTCTGTCGCTCGCCCTCTCTCTGTCTGCGCCCTCTCTCCGTGTCGCTCGCCCTCACTCTCTGTCTCTCACCTTCTCTCTCTGTCGCTCTCGTGCTCTTTCCCTGTCTCTCATGCTCTTTCCCTTTTGCTGTCGCACTTTCCCTCTTTCACTCATGCACTCTCCCTGTCGCTCGCTCTCTCTGGCGCTCGCTCTCCCTGTTGCTCCCTCTCCCTGTCGCTCACTTTCCCTGTCCCTCGCTTTATCCTGTCCATCGCTCTTCCTGTCCCTTGCTTTCCCTGTCCCTCACTCTCCCTGTCCCTCGCTCTTCCTGTCCCTCTCTCTCCCTGACCCTCGCTCTCCCTGTCACTCGCGCTATCTGTCGCTTGCTCTGTCTTTCGCTTGTTCTGTCTCTCACTCGCTCCCTCTATCGCTCCCTCTCTCGCTCGCTCGATCTCCTGGTTGTTGTAGGTCTCTCGTTCTGTCGCTCGCCCTCTCTCTGTCGCTTGCCCTCTCTCTCTGTCATTCACCCCCTCTCTCTTTCGCTCGCCCAATTCTCTCTGTTGCTCACACTCTCTCTGTCACTCGCCCTCTCTCTGTGTTGCTGGCCCTCTCTCTCTGTCACTCGCCCTCTCTCCCTCTTGCTCGCCCTCTTTGTCTGTCGCTCGCGCTCTCTATGTCACTTGCACTCTCTCTCTGTTGCTCGCCCTCTCTCTCTGTCGCTCGCTCTCCCTGTCGCTCATTCTCCCTATCGCTCACTTACCCTCTTGCTCACTCTCTCTTTCGCTCGCTCTCACTGTCGCTTGCTCTGTCTGTCGCTTGCTCTGTCTGTCACTCGCTCTGTCTGTTGCTCGCTCTGTCTGTTGCTCACTCTGTCTGTCGCTCGCTCTTTCTGTCGCTTGCTTTGTCTGTCGCTCGCTCTGTGTGTTGCTTGGTCTGTCTGTCATTCGCTCTGTCTGTTGCTCGCTCTCTCTCACTGTCGCTCACCCTCTCTCTCTGTCGCTCGCCCTCTCTCTGTCTGTCACCCTCTCTCCCTGTTTCTCGGCCTCTCTCCCTGTCGCTCGCCCTCTCTCCCTGTCGCTCGGCCACTCTCCCTTTCGCTCGCCCTCTCTCCCTGTCGCTCGCCCTCTCTCTCTGTCGCTCTCGTGCTCTTTCCCTGTCTCTCATGCTCTTTCCCTTTTGTTCTTGCGCTCTCTCTATCTCGCTCATGCACACTCCCTGTCACTCGCTCTCTCTGTCCCTCGCTCTCCCTGTCCCTCGCTCTCCCTGTCGGTCGCTCTGTCTGTTGCTCACACTGTCTGTCGCTCGCTCTGTCTGTCGCTCACTCTGTCTGTCGCTCGCTCTGTCTCTCGCTCGCTCCCTCTTTCGCTCGCTCCCTCTCTCGCTCGCTCGTTCTCGCTCTCGATCTCCTTGTCGATGTAGATCTCTCGCTCTGTCGCTCGCCCTGTCTTTGTCGCTTGCCCTCTCTCTCTGTCGTTCACCCTCTCTCTCTGTTGCTGGCCCTCTCTCTCTGTCACTCGTCCTCTCTCCCTGTTGCTCGTTCTCTCTCTCTGTTGCTGGCCCCCTCTCTCTGTCACTCGCCCTCTCTCCCTGTTGCTCGCCCTCTTTCTCTGTCGCTCGCGCTCTCTTTGTCGCTTGCCCTCTGTCTCTGTTGCTCGCCTTCTCGCTCTGTCGCTCGCTCTCCCTGTCGCTCATTTTCCCTATCGCTCACTTACCCTGTTGCTGGCTTTCTCTTTCGTTCGCTCTCACTGTCGCTCGTTCTGTCTGTCGCTCGCTCCTTCTGTCACTTGCTCTGTCTGTTGCTCGCTCTGTCTGATGCTAGCTCTGTCTGTCGCTCACTCTGTCTGTCGCTTGCACTGTCTGTCGCTCGCTCTGTCTGTCGCTTGCTCTGTCTGTCGCTCGCCCTCTCTCACTGTCGCTCGGCCACTCTCCCTTTCGCTCGCCCTCTCTCCCTGTCGCTCGCCCTCTCTCCCTGTCGCTCCCCCTCTCTCTCTGTCGCTCATCTCTCTCTGTCGCTCTCGTGCTCATTCTCTGTCTCTCGTGCTCTTTCCCTTTTGCTCTTGCACTCTCTGTCGCTCATGCACTCTCCCTGTCCCTCGCTCTCCTTGTCGCTCGCTCTCCCTGTCGCTCATGCACTCTCCCTGTCGCTCGCTCTCCCTGTCGGTTGCTCTGTCTGTTGCTCACTCTGTCTGTCGCTCGCTCTGTCTGTCGCTCGCACTGTCTGTCACTCGTTCCGTCTGTAGCTCACTCTGTCCGTCGCTCGCTCTGTCTCTCACTCGCTCCCTCTCTAGCTCACTCCCTCTCTCGCTCGCTCGTTCCCAATTTCGATCTCCTTGTCGATGTAGCTCTCTCGCTCTGTCGCTCACCCTCTCTCTGTCGCTTGCCCTCTCTCTCTGTCGTTCACCCTCTCTCCCTGTTGCTCGCCCTCTTTCTCTGTCGCTCGCGCTCTCTTTGTCGCTTGCCCTCTCTCTCTGTTGCTCGCCCTCTCTCTCTGTCGCTCGGTCTCCCTGTCGCTCATTCTCCCTATCGCTCACTTACCCTGTTGCTGGCTTTCTCTTTCGTTCGCTCTCACTGTCGCTCGTTCTGTCTGTTGCTTGCTCTGTCTGTCGCTCGCTCTGTCTGTTGCTCGCTCTGTCTGTTGCTCGCTCTGGCTGTTGCTGGCTCTGTCTGTCGCTCGCTCTGTCTGTCGCTCGCTCTGTCTGTCGCTCGCTCTGTCTGCTGCTTGCTCTCTCTCTCTCTCGCTCGCGCTCTCTCTTTCGCCCACCCTCTCTCCCTGTCGCTCACCCTCTCTCTCTGTCACTCGCCCTCTCTCTGTCTGTTGCCCTCTCTCCCTGTTGCTCGCCCTCTCTCCCTGTCGCTCGCCCTCTCTCTGTCTTTCGCCCTCTCTCCCTGTTGCTCGCCCTCTCTCCCAGTTGCTTGCCCTCTCTCCCAGTCACTCGCCCTCTCTCCCTGTCGCTCGCCCTCTTTCTCTGTCGCTCACCTTGTCTCTCTGTCGCTCTCGTGCTCTTTCCCTGTCTCTCGTGCTCTTTCCCTTTTGCTCTCGCACTCTCTCTCTGTCGCTCATGCACTCTCCCTGTCATTCGCACTCTCTGTCGCTCGCTCTCCCTGTCGCTCATGCACTCACCCTCTCGCTCGCTCTCCCTGTCACTCGCTCTCCCTGTCGCTCACTTTCCCTGTCGCTCGCTCTCCCTGTCCCTCACTTTCCCTGTCGTTCGCTCTCCCTGTCCCTCGCTTTCCCTGTCCCTCTCTCTCCCTGTCCCTCTCTCTCCCTAACCCTCGCTCTCCCTGTCTCTTGTTTTGTCTGTCGCTCGCTCTGTCTGTCGCTCGTTCTGTCTGTCACTCGCTCTGTCTCTCACTCGCTCCCTCTATCGCTCCCTCTCTCGCTCGCTCATTCTCGCTCTCGATCTCCTTGGCGATGTAGCTCTCTCGCTCTGTCGCTCGCCCTCTCTCTGTCGCTTACCCTATCTCTCTGTCATTCACCCTCTCTCTCTGTCGCTCGCCCAATTCTCTCTGTCGCTCACGCTCTCTCTGTCACTCGCCCTCTCTCTCTGTTGCTGGCCCTCTCTCTCTGTCACTCGCCCTCTCTCCCTGTTGCTCGCCCTCTTTCTCTGTCTCTCGCGCTCTCTCCCTGTCGCTCGCCCTCTCTCTCTGTCGCTCACCTTCTCTCTCTGTCGGTCTCGTGCTCTTTCCCTGTCTGTCGTGCTCTTTCCCTTTTGTTTTCGCACTCTCTCTCTGTCGCTCATGCACTCTCCCTGTCGCTTGCACTCTGTCGCTCGCTTTCCCTGTCGCTCATGCACTCTCCCTCTCGCTCGCTCTCCCTGTCGCTCGCTCTCCCTGTCGTTCACTTTCCCTGTCGCTCGCTCTCCCTGTCCCTCGCTTTCCCTGTCCCTCGCTCTCCCTGTCCCACGCTCTCCCTGTCCCTCGCTCTCCCTGTCCCTCTCTCTCCCTGTCCCTCTCTCTCCCTGACCCTCGCTCTCCCTGTCTCTCGCTTTGTCTGTCGCTCGCTCTGTCTGTCGCTCGCTCTGTCTGTCACTCGCTCTGTCTGTCACTCGCTCTGTCTGTCGCTCGCTCTGTCTCTCACTTGCTCCCTCTATCGCTCCGTCTCTCGCTCGCTCATTCTCGCTCTCGATCTCCTTGTCGATGTAGCTCTCTCGCTCTTTCTTTCGCCCTCTCTCTGTCGCTTGCCCTATCTCTCTGTCATTCACCCTCTCTCTCTGTCACTCGCCCAATTCTCTCTGTCGCTCACGGTCTCTCTGTCACTCGCCCTCTCTCTGTGTTGCTGGCCCTCTCTCTCTGTCACTCACCCTCTCTCCCTGTTGCTCGCCCTCTTTCTCTGTCGCTCACGCTCTCTTTGTCGCTTGCCCTCTCTCTCTGTTGCTCACCCTCTCTCTCTGTCGCTCGCTCTCCCTGTCGTTCATTCTCCCTATCGCTCACTTACACTCTTGCTCGCTCTGTTTTGCTCGCTATCACTGTCGCTTGCTCTGTCTGTCGCTTGCTCTGTCTGTCACTCGCTCTGTGTGTCGCTTGCTCTGTTTGTTGCTTGCTCTGTCTGTCGCTTGCTCTGTCTGTCGCTCGCTCCGTGCATCGCTCGCTCTGTGTGTCGTTTGGTCTTTCTGTTGCTCACTCTGTCTGTTGCTCGCTCTCTGTCTCTTTCGCTCGCGCTCTCTTTTGTTCACCCTCTCTCCCTGTCGCTCACCCTCTCTCTCTGTCACTCACCTTCTCTCCCTGTCGCTCTCATGCTCATTCCCTGTCTCTCGTGCTCTTTCCCTTTTGCTCTCGCACTCTATCTCTGTCGCTCATGCACTCTCCCTGTTGCTCGCACTCTCTGTCGCTCGCTCTCCCTGTCGCTCATGCACTCACCCTCTCGCTCGCTCTCCCTGTCGCTCGCTCTCCCTGTCGCTCACTTTCCCTGTCGCTCACTCGCCCTGTCCCTCACTTTCTCTGTCGCTCGCTCTCCCTGTCCCTCGCTTTCCCTGTCCCTCTCTCTCCCTGTCCCTCTCTCTCCCTAACCCTCGCTCTCCCTGTCTCTCACTTTGTCTGTCGCTCGCTCTGTCTGTCGCTCGTTCTGTCTGTCACTCGCTCTGTCTCTCACTCGCTCCCTCTATCGCTCCTTCTCTCGCTCGCTCATTCTCGCTCTCGATCTCCTTGGCGATGTAGCTCTCTCGCTCTGTCGCTCGCCCTCTCTCTGTCGCTTGCCCTATCTCTCTGTCATTCACCCTCTCTCTCTGTCGCTCGCCCTCTCTCTGTCTGCGCCCTCTCTCCGTGTCGCTCGCCCTCACTCTCTGTCTCTCACCTTCTCTCTCTGTCGCTCTCGTGCTCTTTCCCTGTCTCTCATGCTCTTTCCCTTTTGCTGTCGCACTTTCCCTCTTTCACTCATGCACTCTCCCTGTCGCTCGCTCTCTCTGTCGCTCGCTCTCCCTGTCGCTCATTCACTCTCCCTGTCACTCGCTCTCCCTGGCGCTCGCTCTCCCTGTCGCTCCCTCTCCCTGTCGCTCACTTTCCCTGTCCCTCGCTTTATCCTGTCCATCGCTCTTCCTGTCCCTTGCTTTCCCTGTCCCTCACTCTCCCTGTCCCTCGCTCTTCCTGTCCCTCTCTCTCCCTGACCCTCGCTCTCCCTGTCTCTCGCTTTGTCTGTCGCTCGCTCTGTCTGTCGCTCGCTCTGTCTGTCACTCGCTCTGTCTGTCACTCACTCTGTCTGTCGCTCGCTCTGTCTCTCACTTGCTCCCTCTATCGCTCCGTCTCTCACTCGCTCATTCTCGCTCTCGATCTCCTTGTCGATGTAGCTCTCTCGCTCTTTCTTTCGCCCTCTCTCTGTCGCTTGCCCTATCTCTCTGTCATTCACCCTCTCTCTCTGTCACTCGCCCAATTCTCTCTGTCGCTCACGGTCTCTCTGTCACTCGCCCTCTCTCTGTGTTGCTGGCCCTCTCTCTCTGTCACTCACCCTCTCTCCCTGTTGCTCGCCCTCTTTCTCTGTCGCTCACGCTCTCTTTGTCGCTTGCCCTCTCTCTCTGTTGCTCACCCTCTCTCTCTGTCGCTCGCTCTCCCTGTCGTTCATTCTCCCTATCGCTCACTTACACTCTTGCTCGCTCTGTTTTGCTCGCTATCACTGTCGCTTGCTCTGTCTGTCGCTTGCTCTGTCTGTCACTCGCTCTGTGTGTCGCTTGCTCTGTTTGTTGCTTGCTCTGTCTGTCGCTTGCTCTGTCTGTCGCTCGCTCCGTGCATCGCTCGCTCTGTGTGTCGTTTGGTCTTTCTGTTGCTCACTCTGTCTGTTGCTCGCTCTCTGTCTCTTTCGCTCGCGCTCTCTTTTGTTCACCCTCTCTCCCTGTCGCTCAACCTCTCTCTCTGTCACTCACCTTCTCTCCCTGTCGCTCTCATGCTCATTCCCTGTCTCTCGTGCTCTTTCCCTTTTGCTCTCGCACTCTATCTCTGTCGCTCATGCACTCTCCCTGTTGCTCGCACTCTCTGTCGCTCGCTCTCCCTGTCGCTCATGCACTCACCCTCTCGCTCGCTCTCCCTGTCGCTCGCTCTCCCTGTCGCTCACTTTCCCTGTCGCTCACTCGCCCTGTCCCTCACTTTCTCTGTCGCTCGCTCTCCCTGTCCCTCGCTTTCCCTGTCCCTCTCTCTCCCTGTCCCTCTCTCTCCCTAACCCTCGCTCTCCCTGTCTCTCGCTTTGTCTGTCGCTCGCTCTGTCTGTCGCTAGCTCTGTCTGTCGCTCGTTCTGTCTGTCACTCGCTCTGTCTCTCACTCGCTCCCTCTATCGCTCCCTCTCTCGCTCGCTCATTCTCGCTCTCGATCTCCTTGGCGATGTAGCTCTCTCGCTCTGTCGCTCGCCCTCTCTCTGTCGCTTGCCCTATCTCTCTGTCATTCACCCTCTCTCTCTGTCGCTCGCCCTCTCTCTGTCTGCGCCCTCTCTCCGTGTCGCTCGCCCTCACTCTCTGTCTCTCACCTTCTCTCTCTGTCGCTCTCGTGCTCTTTCCCTGTCTCTCATGCTCTTTCCCTTTTGCTGTCGCACTTTCCCTCTTTCACTCATGCACTCTCCCTGTCGCTCGCTCTCTCTGGCGCTCACTCTCCCTGTCGCTCCCTCTCCCTGTCGCTCACTTTCCCTGTCCCTCGCTTTATCCTGTCCATCGCTCTTCCTGTCCCTTGCTTTCCCTGTCCCTCACTCTCCCTGTCCCTCGCTCTTCCTGTCCCTCTCTCTCCCTGACCCTCGCTCTCCCTGTCACTCGCGCTATCTGTCGCTTGCTCTGTCTTTCGCTTGTTCTGTCTCTCACTCGCTCCCTCTATCGCTCCCTCTCTCGCTCGCTCGATCTCCTGGTTGTTGTAGGTCTCTCGTTCTGTCGCTCGCCCTCTCTCTGTCGCTTGCCCTCTCTCTCTGTCATTCACCCCCTCTCTCTTTCGCTCGCCCAATTCTCTCTGTTGCTCACACTCTCTCTGTCACTCGCCCTCTCTCTGTGTTGCTGGCCCTCTCTCTCTGTCACTCGCCCTCTCTCCCTCTTGCTCGCCCTCTTTGTCTGTCGCTCGCGCTCTCTATGTCACTTGCACTCTCTCTCTGTTGCTCGCCCTCTCTCTCTGTCGCTCGCTCTCCCTGTCGCTCATTCTCCCTATCGCTCACTTACCCTCTTGCTCACTCTCTCTTTCGCTCGCTCTCACTGTCGCTTGCTCTGT
This sequence comes from Carcharodon carcharias, assembly GCF_017639515.1. NCBI lineage: Eukaryota > Metazoa > Chordata > Chondrichthyes > Lamniformes > Lamnidae > Carcharodon > Carcharodon carcharias. Next base: position 95,813,580 of record NC_054469.1, read on the forward strand.
CTGTCGCTTGCTCTGTCTGTCACTCGCTCTGTCTGTTGCTCGCTCTGTCTGTTGCTCACTCTGTCTGTCGCTCGCTCTTTCTGTCGCTTGCTTTGTCTGTCGCTCGCTCTGTGTGTTGCTTGGTCTGTCTGTCATTCGCTCTGTCTGTTGCTCGCTCTCTCTCACTGTCGCTCACCCTCTCTCTCTGTCGCTCGCCCTCTCTCTGTCTGTCACCCTCTCTCCCTGTTTCTCGGCCTCTCTCCCTGTCGCTCGCCCTCTCTCCCTGTCGCTCGGCCACTCTCCCTTTCGCTCGCCCTCTCTCCCTGTCGCTCGCCCTCTCTCTCTGTCGCTCTCGTGCTCTTTCCCTGTCTCTCATGCTCTTTCCCTTTTGTTCTTGCGCTCTCTCTATCTCGCTCATGCACACTCCCTGTCACTCGCTCTCTCTGTCCCTCGCTCTCCCTGTCCCTCGCTCTCCCTGTCGGTCGCTCTGTCTGTTGCTCACACTGTCTGTCGCTCGCTCTGTCTGTCGCTCACTCTGTCTGTCGCTCGCTCTGTCTCTCGCTCGCTCCCTCTTTCGCTCGCTCCCTCTCTCGCTCGCTCGTTCTCGCTCTCGATCTCCTTGTCGATGTAGATCTCTCGCTCTGTCGCTCGCCCTGTCTTTGTCGCTTGCCCTCTCTCTCTGTCGTTCACCCTCTCTCTCTGTTGCTGGCCCTCTCTCTCTGTCACTCGTCCTCTCTCCCTGTTGCTCGTTCTCTCTCTCTGTTGCTGGCCCCCTCTCTCTGTCACTCGCCCTCTCTCCTTGTTGCTCGCCCTCTTACTCTGTCGCTCGCGCTCTCTTTGTCGCTTGCCCTCTGTCTCTGTTGCTCGCCTTCTCGCTCTGTCGCTCGCTCTCCCTGTCGCTCATTTTCCCTATCGCTCACTTACCCTGTTGCTGGCTTTCTCTTTCGTTCGCTCTCACTGTCGCTCGTTCTGTCTGTCGCTCGCTCCTTCTGTCACTTGCTCTGTCTGTTGCTCGCTCTGTCTGATGCTAGCTCTGTCTGTCGCTCACTCTGTCTGTCGCTTGCACTGTCTGTCGCTCGCTCTGTCTGTCGCTTGCTCTGTCTGTCGCTCGCCCTCTCTCACTGTCGCTCGGCCACTCTCCCTTTCGCTCGCCCTCTCTCCCTGTCGCTCGCCCTCTCTCCCTGTCGCTCCCCCTCTCTCTCTGTCGCTCATCTCTCTCTGTCTCTCTCGTGCTCTTTCTCTGTCTCTCGTGCTCTTTCCCTTTTGCTCTTGCACTCTCTGTCGCTCATGCACTCTCCCTGTCCCTCGCTCTCCTTGTCGCTCGCTCTCCCTGTCGCTCATGCACTCTCCCTGTCGCTCGCTCTCCCTGTCGGTTGCTCTGTCTGTTGCTCACTCTGTCTGTCGCTCGCTCTGTCTGTCGCTCGCACTGTCTGTCACTCGTTCCGTCTGTAGCTCACTCTGTCCGTCGCTCGCTCTGTCTCTCACTCGCTCCCTCTCTAGCTCACTCCCTCTCTCGCTCGCTCGTTCCCAATTTCGATCTCCTTGTCGATGTAGCTCTCTCGCTCTGTCGCTCACCCTCTCTCTGTCGCTTGCCCTCTCTCTCTGTCGTTCACCCTCTCTCCCTGTTGCTCGCCCTCTTTCTCTGTCGCTCGCGCTCTCTTTGTCGCTTGCCCTCTCTCTCTGTTGCTCGCCCTCTCTCTCTGTCGCTCGGTCTCCCTGTCGCTCATTCTCCCTATCGCTCACTTACCCTGTTGCTGGCTTTCTCTTTCGTTCGCTCTCACTGTCGCTCGTTCTGTCTGTTGCTTGCTCTGTCTGTCGCTCGCTCTGTCTGTTGCTCGCTCTGTCTGTTGCTCGCTCTGGCTGTTGCTGGCTCTGTCTGTCGCTCGCTCTGTCTGTCGCTCGCTCTGTCTGTCGCTCGCTCTGTCTGCTGCTTGCTCTCTCTCTCTCTCGCTCGCGCTCTCTCTTTCGCCCACCCTCTCTCCCTGTCGCTCACCCTCTCTCTCTGTCACTCGCCCTCTCTCTGTCTGTTGCCCTCTCTCCCTGTTGCTCGCCCTCTCTCCCTGTCGCTCGCCCTCTCTCTGTCTTTCGCCCTCTCTCCCTGTTGCTCGCCCTCTCTCCCAGTCGCTTGCCCTCTCTCCCAGTCACTCGCCCTCTCTCCCTGTCGCTCGCCCTCTTTCTCTGTCGCTCACCTTGTCTCTCTGTCGCTCTCGTGCTCTTTCCCTGTCTCTCGTGCTCTTTCCCTTTTGCTCTCGCACTCTCTCTCTGTCGCTCATGCACTCTCCCTGTCATTCGCACTCTCTGTCGCTCGCTCTCCCTGTCGCTCATGCACTCACCCTCTCGCTCGCTCTCCCTGTCACTCGCTCTCCCTGTCGCTCACTTTCCCTGTCGCTCGCTCTCCCTGTCCCTCACTTTCCCTGTCGTTCGCTCTCCCTGTCCCTCGCTTTCCCTGTCCCTCTCTCTCCCTGTCCCTCTCTCTCCCTAACCCTCGCTCTCCCTGTCTCTTGTTTTGTCTGTCGCTCGCTCTGTCTGTCGCTCGTTCTGTCTGTCACTCGCTCTGTCTCTCACTCGCTCCCTCTATCGCTCCCTCTCTCGCTCGCTCATTCTCGCTCTCGATCTCCTTGGCGATGTAGCTCTCTCGCTCTGTCGCTCGCCCTCTCTCTGTCGCTTACCCTATCTCTCTGTCATTCACCCTCTCTCTCTGTCGCTCGCCCAATTCTCTCTGTCGCTCACGCTCTCTCTGTCACTCGCCCTCTCTCTCTGTTGCTGGCCCTCTCTCTCTGTCACTCGCCCTCTCTCCCTGTTGCTCGCCCTCTTTCTCTGTCTCTCGCGCTCTCTCCCTGTCGCTCGCCCTCTCTCTCTGTCGCTCACCTTCTCTCTCTGTCGGTCTCGTGCTCTTTCCCTGTCTGTCGTGCTCTTTCCCTTTTGTTTTCGCACTCTCTCTCTGTCGCTCATGCACTCTCCCTGTCGCTTGCACTCTGTCGCTCGCTTTCCCTGTCGCTCATGCACTCTCCCTCTCGCTCGCTCTCCCTGTCGCTCACTCTCCCTGTCGTTCACTTTCCCTGTCGCTCGCTCTCCCTGTCCCTCGCTTTCCCTGTCCCTCGCTCTCCCTGTCCCACGCTCTCCCTGTCCCTCGCTCTCCCTGTCCCTCTCTCTCCCTGTCCCTCTCTCTCCCTGACCCTCGCTCTCCCTGTCTCTCGCTTTGTCTGTCGCTCGCTCTGTCTGTCGCTCGCTCTGTCTGTCACTCGCTCTGTCTGTCACTCGCTCTGTCTGTCGCTCGCTCTGTCTCTCACTTGCTCCCTCTATCGCTCCGTCTCTCGCTCGCTCATTCTCGCTCTCGATCTCCTTGTCGATGTAGCTCTCTCGCTCTTTCTTTCGCCCTCTCTCTGTCGCTTGCCCTATCTCTCTGTCATTCACCCTATCTCTCTGTCACTCGCCCAATTCTCTCTGTCGCTCACGGTCTCTCTGTCACTCGCCCTCTCTCTGTGTTGCTGGCCCTCTCTCTCTGTCACTCACCCTCTCTCCCTGTTGCTCGCCCTCTTTCTCTGTCGCTCACGCTCGCTCTGTCTGTTGCTCGCTCTGGCTGTTGCTGGCTCTGTCTGTCGCTCGCTCTGTCTGTCGCTCGCTCTGTCTGTCGCTCGCTCTGTCTGCTGCTTGCTCTCTCTCTCTCTCGCTCGCGCTCTCTCTTTCGCCCACCCTCTCTCCCTGTCGCTCACCCTCTCTCTCTGTCACTCGCCCTCTCTCTGTCTGTTGCCCTCTCTCCCAGTAGCTCGCCCACTCTCCCTGTCGCTCGCCCTCTCTCTGTCTTTCGCCCTCTCTCCCTGTTGCTCGCCCTCTCTCCCAGTCGCTTGCCCTCTCTCCCAGTCACTCGCCCTCTCTCCCTGTCGCTCGCCCTCTTTCTCTGTCGCTCACCTTGTCTCTCTGTCGCTCTCGTGCTCTTTCCCTGTCTCTCGTGCTCTTTCCCTTTTGCTCTCGCACTCTCTCTCTGTCGCTCATGCACTCTCCCTGTCATTCGCACTCTCTGTCGCTCGCTCTCCCTGTCGCTCATGCACTCACCCTCTCGCTCGCTCTCCCTGTCACTCGCTCTCCCTGTCGCTCACTTTCCCTGTCGCTCGCTCTCCCCGTCCCTCACTTTCCCTGTCGTTCGCTCTCCCTGTCCCTCGCTTTCCCTGTCCCTCTCTCTCCCTGTCCCTCTCTCTCCCTAACCCTCGCTCTCCCTGTCTCTTGTTTTGTCTGTCGCTCGCTCTGTCTGTCGCTCGTTCTGTCTGTCACTCGCTCTGTCTCTCACTCGCTCCCTCTATCGCTCCCTCTCTCGCTCGCTCATTCTCGCTCTCGATCTCCTTGGCGATGTAGCTCTCTCGCTCTGTCGCTCGCCCTCTCTCTGTCGCTTACCCTATCTCTCTGTCATTCACCCTCTCTCTCTGTCGCTCGCCCAATTCTCTCTGTCGCTCACGCTCTCTCTGTCACTCGCCCTCTCTCTCTGTTGCTGGCCCTCTCTCTCTGTCACTCGCCCTCTCTCCCTGTTGCTCGCCCTCTTTCTCTGTCTCTCGCGCTCTCTCTCTGTCGCTCGCCCTCTCTCTCTGTCGCTCACCTTCTCTCTCTGTCGGTCTCGTGCTCTTTCCCTGTCTCTCGTGCTCTTTCCCTTTTGTTTTCGCACTCTCTCTCTGTCGCTCATGCACTCTCCCTGTCGCTTGCACTCTGTCGCTCGCTTTCCCTGTCGCTCATGCACTCTCCCTCTCGCTCGCTCTCCCTGTCGCTCGCTCTCCCTGTCGTTCACTTTCCCTGTCGCTCGCTCTCCCTGTCCCTCGCTTTCCCTGTCCCTCGCTCTCCCTGTCCCACGCTCTCCCTGTCCCTCGCTCTCCCTGTCCCTCTCTCTCCCTGTCCCTCTCTCTCCCTGACCCTCGCTCTCCCTGTCTCTCGCTTTGTCTGTCGCTCGCTCTGTCTGTCGCTCGCTCTGTCTGTCACTCGCTCTGTCTGTCACTCGCTCTGTCTGTCGCTCGCTCTGTCTCTCACTTGCTCCCTCTATCGCTCCGTCTCTCGCTCGCTCATTCTCGCTCTCGATCTCCTTGTCGATGTAGCTCTCTCGCTCTGTCGCTCGCCCTCTCTCTGTCGCTTGCCCTATCTCTCTGTCATTCACCCTCTCTCTCTGTCACTCGCCCAATTCTCTCTGTCGCTCACGGTCTCTCTGTCACTCACCCTCTCTCTGTGTTGCTGGCCCTCTCTCTCTGTCACTCGCCCTCTCTCCCTGTTGCTCGCCCTCTTTCTCTGTCGCTCACACTCTCTTTGTCGCTTGCCCTCTCTCTCTGTTGCTCACCCTCTCTCTCTGTCGCTCGCTCTCCCTGTCGTTCATTCTCCCTATCGCTCACTTACACTCTTGCTCGCTCTGTTTTGCTCGCTATCACTGTCGCTTGCTCTGTCTTTCGCTTGCTCTGTCTGTCACTCGCTCTGTGTTTCGCTCGCTCTGTGTGTTGCTTGCTCTGTCTGTCGCTTGCTCTGTCTGTCGCTCGCTCCGTGCATCGCTCGCTCTCTGTGTCGTTTGGTCTTTCTGTTGCTCACTCTGTCTGTTGCTCGCTCTCTGTCTCTTTCGCTCGCGCTCTCTTTTGTTCACCCTCTCTCCCTGTCGCTCACCCTCTCTCTGTCCTCCTCTCTCCTGTCGCTCTCGTGCTCATTCCCTGTCTCTCGTGCTCTTTCCCTTTTGCTCTCGCACTCTATCTCTGTCGCTCATGCACTCTCCCTGTCGCTCGCACTCTCTGTCGCTCGCTCTCCCTGTCGCTCATGCACTCACCCTCTCGCTCGCTCTCCCTGTCGCTCGCTCTCCCTGTCGCTCACTTTCCCTGTCGCTCGCTCGCCCTGTCCCTCACTTTCTCTGTCGCTCGCTCTCCCTGTCCCTCGCTTTCCCTGTCCCTCTCTCTCCCTGTTCCTTCTCTCTCCCTAACCCTCGCTCTCCCTGTCTCTCGCTTTGTCTGTCGCTCGCTCTGTCTGTCGCTCGTTCTGTCTGTCACTCGCTCTGTCTCTCACTCGCTCCCTCTATCGCTCCCTCTCTCGCTCGCTCATTCTCGCTCTCGATCTCCTTGGCGATGTAGCTCTCTCGCTCTGTCGCTCGCCCTCTCTCTTTCGCTTGCCCTATCTCTCTGTCATTCACCCACTCTCTCTGTCGCTCGCCCTCTCTCTGTCTGCGCCCTCTCTCTGTGTCGCTCGCCCTCACTCTCTGTCTCTCACCTTCTCTCTCTGTCGCTCTCGTGCTCTTTCCCTGTCTCTCATGCTCTTTCCCTTTTGCTGTCGCACTTTCCCTCTTTCACTCATGCACTCTCCCTGTCGCTCGCTCTCTCTGTCGCTCGCTCTCCCTGTCGCTCATTCACTCTCCCTGTCACTCGCTCTCCCTGGCGCTCGCTCTCCCTGTCGCTCCCTCTCCCTGTCGCTCACTTTCCCTGTCCCTCGCTTTATCCTGTCCATCGCTCTTCCTGTCCCTTGCTTTCCCTGTCCCTCACTCTCCCTGTCCCTCGCTCTTCCTGTCCCTCTCTCTCCCTGACCCTCGCTCTCCCTGTCACTCGCTCTATCTGTCGCTCGCTCTGTCTTTCGCTTGTTCTGTCTCTCACTCGCTCCCTCTATCGCTCCCTCTCTCGCTCGCTCGATCTCCTGGTTGTTGTAGGTCTCTCGTTCTGTCGCTCGCCCTCTCTCTGTCGCTTGCCCTCTCTCTCTGTCATTCACCCCCTCTCTCTTTCGCTCGCCCAATTCTCTCTGTTGCTCACACTCTCTCTGTCACTCGCCCTCTCTCTGTGTTGCTGGCCCTCTCTCTCTGTCACTCGCCCTCTCTCCCTCTTGCTCGCCCTCTTTGTCTGTCGCTCGCGCTCTCTATGTCACTTGCACTCTCTCTCTGTTGCTCGCCCTCTCTCTCTGTCGCTCGCTCTCCCTGTCGCTCATTCTCCCTATCGCTCACTTACCCTCTTGCTCACTCTCTCTTTCGCTCGCTCTCACTGTCGCTTGCTCTGTCTGTCGCTTGCTCTGTCTGTCACTCGCTCTGTCTGTTGCTCGCTCTGTCTGTTGCTCACTCTGTCTGTCGCTCGCTCTTTCTGTCGCTTGCTTTGTCTGTCGCTCGCTCTGTGTGTTGCTTGGTCTGTCTGTCATTCGCTCTGTCTGTTGCTCGCTCTCTCTCACTGTCGCTCACCCTCTCTCTCTGTCGCTCGCCCTCTCTCTGTCTGTCACCCTCTCTCCCTGTTTCTCGGCCTCTCTCCCTGTCACTCGCCCTCTCTCCCTGTCGCTCGGCCACTCTCCCTTTCGCTCGCCCTCTCTCCCTGTCGCTCGCCCTCTCTCTCTGTCGCTCTCGTGCTCTTTCCCTGTCTCTCATGCTCTTTCCCTTTTGTTCTTGCGCTCTCTCTATCTCGCTCATGCACACTCCCTGTCACTCGCTCTCTCTGTCCCTCGCTCTCCCTGTCCCTCGCTCTCCCTGTCGGTCGCTCTGTCTGTTGCTCACACTGTCTGTCGCTCGCTCTGTCTGTCGCTCACTCTGTCTGTCGCTCGCTCTGTCTCTCGCTCGCTCCCTCTTTCGCTCGCTCCCTCTCTCGCTCGCTCGTTCTCGCTCTCGATCTCCTTGTCGATGTAGATCTCTCGCTCTGTCGCTCGCCCTGTCTTTGTCGCTTGCCCTCTCTCTCTGTCGTTCACCCTCTCTCTCTGTTGCTGGCCCTCTCTCTCTGTCACTCGTCCTCTCTCCCTGTTGCTCGTTCTCTCTCTCTGTTGCTGGCCCCCTCTCTCTGTCACTCGCCCTCTCTCCCTGTTGCTCGCCCTCTTTCTCTGTCGCTCGCGCTCTCTTTGTCGCTTGCCCTCTGTCTCTGTTGCTCGCCTTCTCGCTCTGTCGCTCGCTCTCCCTGTCGCTCATTTTCCCTATCGCTCACTTACCCTGTTGCTGGCTTTCTCTTTCGTTCGCTCTCACTGTCGCTCGTTCTGTCTGTCGCTCGCTCCGTCTGTCACTTGCTCTGTCTGTTGCTCGCTCTGTCTGATGCTAGCTCTGTCTGTCGCTCACTCTGTCTGTCGCTTGCACTGTCTGTCGCTCGCTCTGTCTGTCGCTTGCTCTGTCTGTCGCTCGCCCTCTCTCACTGTCGCTCGGCCACTCTCCCTTTCGCTCGCCCTCTCTCCCTGTCGCTCGCCCTCTCTCCCTGTCGCTCCCCCTCTCTCTCTGTCGCTCATCTCTCTCTGTCGCTCTCGTGCTCTTTCCCTGTCTCTCGTGCTCTTTCCCTTTTGCTCTTGCACTCTCTGTCGCTCATGCACTCTCCCTGTCCCTCGCTCTCCTTGTCGCTCGCTCTCCCTGTCGCTCATGCACTCTCCCTGTCGCTCGCTCTCCCTGTCGGTTGCTCTGTCTGTTGCTCACTCTGTCTGTCGCTCGCTCTGTCTGTCGCTCGCACTGTCTGTCACTCGTTCCGTCTGTAGCTCACTCTGTCCGTCGCTCGCTCTGTCTCTCACTCGCTCCCTCTCTAGCTCACTCCCTCTCTCGCTCGCTCGTTCCCAATTTCGATCTCCTTGTCGATGTAGCTCTCTCGCTCTGTCGCTCACCCTCTCTCTGTCGCTTGCCCTCTCTCTCTGTCGTTCACCCTCTCTCCCTGTTGCTCGCCCTCTTTCTCTGTCGCTCGCGCTCTCTTTGTCGCTTGCCCTCTCTCTCTGTTGCTCGCCCTCTCTCTCTGTCGCTCGGTCTCCCTGTCGCTCATTCTCCCTATCGCTCACTTACCCTGTTGCTGGCTTTCTCTTTCATTCGCTCTCACTGTCGCTCGTTCTGTCTGTTGCTTGCTCTGTCTGTCGCTCGCTCTGTCTGTTGCTCGCTCTGTCTGTTGCTCGCTCTGGCTGTTGCTGGCTCTGTCTGTCGCTCGCTCTGTCTGTCGCTCGCTCTGTCTGTCGCTCGCTCTGTCTGCTGCTTGCTCTCTCTCTCTCTCGCTCGCGCTCTCTCTTTCGCCCACCCTCTCTCCCTGTCGCTCACCCTCTCTCTCTGTCACTCGCCCTCTCTCTGTCTGTTGCCCTCTCTCCCTGTTGCTCGCCCTCTCTCCCTGTCGCTCGCCCTCGCTCTGTCTTTCGCCCTCTCTCCCTGTTGCTCGCCCTCTCTCCCAGTCGCTTGCCCTCTCTCCCAGTCACTCGCCCTCTCTCCCTGTCGCTCGCCCTCTTTCTCTGTCGCTCACCTTGTCTCTCTGTCGCTCTCGTGCTCTTTCCCTGTCTCTCGTGCTCTTTCCCTTTTGCTCTCGCACTCTCTCTCTGTCGCTCATGCACTCTCCCTGTCATTCGCACTCTCTGTCGCTCGCTCTCCCTGTCGCTCATGCACTCACCCTCTCGCTCGCTCTCCCTGTCACTCGCTCTCCCTGTCGCTCACTTTCCCTGTCGCTCGCTCTCCCCGTCCCTCACTTTCCCTGTCGTTCGCTCTCCCTGTCCCTCGCTTTCCCTGTCCCTCTCTCTCCCTGTCCCTCTCTCTCCCTAACCCTCGCTCTCCCTGTCTCTTGTTTTGTCTGTCGCTCGCTCTGTCTGTCGCTCGTTCTGTCTGTCACTCGCTCTGTCTCTCACTCGCTCCTTCTATCGCTCCCTCTCTCGCTCGCTCATTCTCGCTCTCGATCTCCTTGGCGATGTAGCTCTCTCGCTCTGTCGCTCGCCCTCTCTCTGTCGCTTACCCTATCTCTCTGTCATTCACCCTCTCTCTCTGTCGCTCGCCCAATTCTCTCTGTCGCTCACGCTCTCTCTGTCACTCGCCCTCTCTCTCTGTTGCTGGCCCTCTCTCTCTGTCACTCGCCCTCTCTCCCTGTTGCTCGCCCTCTTTCTCTGTCTCTCGCGCTCTCTCTCTGTCGCTCGCCCTCTCTCTCTGTCGCTCACCTTCTCTCTCTGTCGGTCTCGTGCTCTTTCCCTGTCTCTCGTGCTCTTTCCCTTTTGTTTTCGCACTCTCTCTCTGTCGCTCATGCACTCTCCCTGTCGCTTGCACTCTGTCGCTCGCTTTCCCTGTCGCTCATGCACTCTCCCTCTCGCTCGCTCTCCCTGTCGCTCGCTCTCCCTGTCGTTCACTTTCCCTGTCGCTCGCTCTCCCTGTCCCTCGCTTTCCCTGTCCCTCGCTCTCCCTGTCCCACGCTCTCCCTGTCCCTCGCTCTCCCTGTCCCTCTCTCTCCCTGTCCCTCTCTCTCCCTGACCCTCGCTCTCCCTGTCTCTCGCTTTGTCTGTCGCTCGCTCTGTCTGTCGCTCGCTCTGTCTGTCACTCGCTCTGTCTGTCACTCGCTCTGTCTGTCGCTCGCTCTGTCTCTCACTTGCTCCCTCTATCGCTCCGTCTCTCGCTCGCTCATTCTCGCTCTCGATCTCCTTGTCGATGTAGCTCTCTCGCTCTGTCGCTCGCCCTCTCTCTGTCGCTTGCCCTATCTCTCTGTCATTCACCCTCTCTCTCTGTCACTCGCCCAATTCTCTCTGTCGCTCACGGTCTCTCTGTCACTCACCCTCTCTCTGTGTTGCTGGCCCTCTCTCTCTGTCACTCGCCCTCTCTCCCTGTTGCTCGCCCTCTTTCTCTGTCGCTCACACTCTCTTTGTCGCTTGCCCTCTCTCTCTGTTGCTCACCCTCTCTCTCTGTCGCTCGCTCTCCCTGTCGTTCATTCTCCCTATCGCTCACTTACACTCTTGCTCGCTCTCTGTTTTGCTCGCTATCACTGTCGCTTGTTCTGTCTTTCGCTTGCTCTGTCTGTCACTCGCTCTGTGTTTCGCTCGCTCTGTGTGTTGCTTGCTCTGTCTGTCGCTTGCTCTGTCTGTCGCTCGCTCCGTGCATCGCTCGCTCTCTGTGTCGTTTGGTCTTTCTGTTGCTCACTCTGTCTGTTGCTCGCTCTCTGTCTCTTTCGCTCGCGCTCTCTTTTGTTCACCCTCTCTCCCTGTCGCTCACCTTCTCTCTCTGTCGCTCTCGTGCTCATTCCCTGTCTCTCGTGCTCTTTCCCTTTTGCTCTCGCACTCTATCTCTGTCGCTCATGCACTCTCCCTGTCGCTCGCACTCTCTGTCGCTCGCTCTCCCTGTCGCTCATGCACTCACCCTCTCGCTCGCTCTCCCTGTCGCTCGCTCTCCCTGTCGCTCACTTTCCCTGTCGCTCGCTCGCCCTGTCCCTCACTTTCTCTGTCGCTCGCTCTCCCTGTCCCTCGCTTTCCCTGTCCCTCTCTCTCCCTGTCCCTCTCTCTCCCTAACCCTCGCTCTCCCTGTCTCTCGCTTTGTCTGTCGCTCGCTCTGTCTGTCGCTCGTTCTGTCTGTCACTCGCTCTGTCTCTCACTCGCTCCCTCTATCGCTCCCTCTCTCGCTCGCTCATTCTCGCTCTCGATCTCCTTGGCGATGTAGCTCTCTCGCTCTGTCGCTCGCCCTCTCTCTTTCGCTTGCCCTATCTCTCTGTCATTCACCCACTCTCTCTGTCGCTCGCCCTCTCTCTGTCTGCGCCCTCTCTCCGTGTCGCTCGCCCTCACTCTCTGTCTCTCACCTTCTCTCTCTGTCGCTCTCGTGCTCTTTCCCTGTCTCTCATGCTCTTTCCCTTTTGCTGTCGCACTTTCCCTCTTTCACTCATGCACTCTCCCTGTCGCTCGCTCTCTCTGTCGCTCGCTCTCCCTGTCGCTCATTCACTCTCCCTGTCACTCGCTCTCCCTGGCGCTCGCTCTCCCTGTCGCTCCCTCTCCCTGTCGCTCACTTTCCCTGTCCCTCGCTTTATCCTGTCCATCGCTCTTCCTGTCCCTTGCTTTCCCTGTCCCTCACTCTCCCTGTCCCTCGCTCTTCCTGTCCCTCTCTCTCCCTGACCCTCGCTCTCCCTGTCACTCGCTCTATCTGTCGCTCGCTCTGTCTTTCGCTTGTTCTGTCTCTCACTCGCTCCCTCTATCGCTCCCTCTCTCGCTCGCTCGATCTCCTGGTTGTTGTAGGTCTCTCGTTCTGTCGCTCGCCCTCTCTCTGTCGCTTGCCCTCTCTCTCTGTCATTCACCCCCTCTCTCTTTCGCTCGCCCAATTCTCTCTGTTGCTCACACTCTCTCTGTCACTCGCCCTCTCTCTGTGTTGCTGGCCCTCTCTCTCTGTCACTCGCCCTCTCTCCCTCTTGCTCGCCCTCTTTGTCTGTCGCTCGCGCTCTCTATGTCACTTGCACTCTCTCTCTGTTGCTCGCCCTCTCTCTCTGTCACTCGCTCTCCCTGTCGCTCATTCTCCCTATCGCTCACTTACCCTCTTGCTCACTCTCTCTTTCGCTCGCTCTCACTGTCGCTTGCTCTGTCTGTCGCTTGCTCTGTCTGTCACTCGCTCTGTCTGTTGCTCGCTCTGTCTGTTGCTCACTCTGTCTGTCGCTCGCTCTGTCTGTCGCTTGCTTTGTCTGTCGCTCGCTCTGTGTGTTGCTTGGTCTGTCTGTCATTCGCTCTGTCTGTTGCTCGCTCTCTCTCACTGTCGCTCACCCTCTCTCTCTGTCGCTCGCCCTCTCTCTGTCTGTCACCCTCTCTCCCTGTTTCTCGGCCTCTCTCCCTGTCGCTCGCCCTCTCTCCCTGTCGCTCGGCCACTCTCCCTTTCGCTCGTCCTCTCTCCCTGTCGCTCGCCCTCTCTCTCTGTCGCTCTCGTGCTCTTTCCCTGTCTCTCATGCTCTTTCCCTTTTGTTCTTGCGCTCTCTCTATCTCGCTCATGCACAATCCCTGTCACTCGCTCTCTCTGTCCCTCGCTCTCCCTGTCCCTCGCTCTCCCTGTCGCTCACTCTGTCTGTCGCTCGCTCTGTCTCTCGCTCGCTCCCTCTTTCGCTCGCTCCCTCTCTCGCTCGCTCGTTCTCGCTCTCGATCTCCTTGTCGATGTAGATCTCTCGCTCTGTCGCTCGCCCTGTCTTTGTCGCTTGCCCTCTCTCTCTGTCGTTCACCCTCTCTCTCTGTTGCTGGCCCTCTCTCTCTGTCACTCGTCCTCTCTCCCTGTTGCTCGTCCTCTCTCTCTGTTGCTGGCCCCCTCTCTCTGTCACTCGCCCTCTCTCCCTGTTGCTCGCCCTCTTTCTCTGTCGCTCGCGCTCTCTTTGTCGCTTGCCCTCTGTCTCTGTTGCTCGCCTTCTCGCTCTGTCGCTCGCTCTCCCTGTCACTTATTTTCCCTATCGCTCACTTACCCTGTTGCTGGCTTTCTCTTTCGTTCGCTCTCACTGTCGCTCGTTCTGTCTGTCGCTCGCTCCGTCTGTCAGTCGCTCTGTCTGTTGCTCGCTCTGTCTGTTGCTAGCTCTGTCTGTCGCTCGCTCTGTCTGTCGCTCGCTCTGTCTGTCGCTCGCTTTGTCTGCTGCTCGCTCTCTCTCTCTCTCTCGCTCGCGCTCTCTTTTTCGCTCATCCTCTCTCCCTGTCGCTCACCCTCTCTCTCTGTCGCTCGCCCTCTCTCTGTCTGTTGCCCTCTCTCCCTGTTGCTCGCCCTCTCTCCCTGTCGCTCGCCCTCTCTCTGTCTGTCGCCCTCTCTCCCTGTTGCTCACCCTCTCCCCCAGTTGCTCGCCCTCTCTCCCTGTCGCTCGCCCTCTCTCTCTGTCGCTCTCGTGCTCTTTCCCTGTCTCTCGTGCTCTTTCCCTTTAGCTCTCGCACTCTCTCTCTGTCGCTCATGCACTCTCCCTGTCGTTCGCACTCTCTGTCGCTCGCTCTCCCTGTTGCTCATGCACTCACCCTCTCGCTCGCTCTCCCTTTCGCTCGCTCTCCCTGTCACTCGCTCTCCCTGTCGCTCACTTTCCCTGTCGCTCGCTCTCCCTGTCCCTCGCTTTCCCTGTCCCTCTCTCTCCCTGTCCCTCTCTCTCCCTAACCCTCGCTCTCCCTGTCTCTTGCTTTGTTTGTCGCTCGCTCTGTCTGTCGCTTACCCTATCTCTCTGTCATTCACCCTCTCTCTGTCGCTCGCCCAATTCTCTCTGTCGCTCACGCTCTCTCTGTCACTCGCCCTCTCTCTCTGTTGCTGGCCCTCTCTCTCTGTCACTCGCCCTCTCTCCCTGTTGCTCGCCCTCTTTCTCTGTCTCTCGCGCTCTCTCCCTGTAGCTTGCCCTCTCTCTCTGTCGCTCACCTTCTCTCTCTGTCGGTTCGTGCTCTTTCCCTGTCTCTCGTGCTCTTTCCCTTTTGCTCTCACACTCTCTCTCTGTCGCTCATGCACTCTCCCTGTCACTTGCACTCTCTGTAGCTCGCTCTCCCTGTCGCTCATGCACTCTCCCTCTCGCTCGCTCTCCCTGTCGCTCGCTCTCCCTGTCGTTCACTTTCCCTGTCGCTCGCTCTCCCTGTCCCTCACTTTCCCTGTCGCTCGCTCTCCCTGTCCCTCGCTTTCCCTGTCCCTCGCTCTCCCTGTCCCTCGCTTTCCCTGTCCCTCGCTCTCCCTGTCCCTCTCTCTCCCTGTCCCTCTCTCTCCCTGTCCCTCTCTCTCCCTGTCCCTCACTCTCCCTGACCCTCGCTCTCCCTGTCTCTCGCTTTGTCTGTCGCTCGCTCTGTCTGTCACTCGCTCTGTCTGTCGCTCACTCTGTCTCTCACTTGCTCCCTCTATCGCTCCGTCTCTCGCTCGCTCATTCTCGCTCTCGATCTCCCTGTCGCTCCTTCTCTGTGTCGCTCATGGTCTCTCTGTCATTCGCCCTCTCTCTGTGTTGCTGGCCCTCTCTCTCTTTCACTCGCCCTCTCTCTCTGTCGCTCACGCTCTCTTTGTCGCTTGCCTTCTCTCTCTGTTGCTCGCCCTCTCTCTCTGTCGCTCGCTCTCCCTGTCGTTCATTCTCCCTATCGCTCACTTACACTCTTGCTCGCTCTCTGTTTCGCTCGCTATCACTGTCGCTTGCTCTGTCTGTCGCTTGCTCTGTCTGTTGCTCGCTCTGTGTGTCGCTCGCTCTGTGTGTTGCTTGCTCTGTCTGTCGCTTGCTCTGTCTGTCGCTCGCTCCGTGCATCGCTCGCTTTGTGTGTCGTTTGGTCTTTCTGTTGCTTACTCTGTCTGTTGCTCGCTCTCTGTCTCTGTCACTCGCGCTCTCTTTTGTTCACCCTCTCTCCCTGTCGCTCACCCTCTCTCTCTGTCGCTTGCCCTCTCTCTGTCTGTCTCCCTCTCTCCCTGTTGCTCGGTCTCTCTCCCTGTCGCTCGCCCTCTCTCCCTGTCGCTCGCCCTCTCTCCCTGTCGCTCGCCCTCTCTCCCTGTCGCTCGGCCACTCTCCCTTTCGCTCGCCCTCTCTCCCTGTCGCTCGCCCTCTCTCCCTGTCGCTTGCCTTCTCTCCCTGTCACTCACCCTCTCTCTCTGTCTCTCACCTTCTCTCTCTGTCGCTCTCGTGCTCTTTCCCTCTCTCTCATGCTCTTTCCCTTTTGCTCTCGCACTCTCTCTCTCTCGCTCATGCACTCTCCTTGTCGCTCGCTCATCTGTCGCTCGCTCTCCCTGTCGCTCATGCACTCTCCCTGTCGCTCGCTCTCCCTGTTGCTTGCTCTCCCTGTCGCTCGCTCTCCCTGTCGCTCACTTTCCCTGTCGCTCACTTTCCCTTTCACTCACTTTCTCTGTCAGTCGCTTTCCCTGTCCCTCGCTTTCCCTGTCGCTCGCTTTCCCTGTTGCTCGCTTTCCCTGTCCCTCGCTCTCCCTGTCCCTCGCTCTCCCTGACCCTCTCTCTCCCTGTCTCTCACTCTCCCTGTCCCTCGCTCTCTATGTCGCTCGCTCTGTCTGTCGCTCGCTCTGTTTGTCGCTCGCACTGTCTGTCGCTCGTTCTGTCTGTCTCTCGCACTGTCTGTCGCTCGCTCTGTCTGGCGCTCGCTCTGTCTGTCGCTCGCTCCCTCTCTCGCTCGCTCCCTGTCTCGCTCGCTCGTTCTCACTGTCGATCTCCTTGTCGATATAGCTCTCTCACTCTGTCGCTCACCCTTTCCCTGTCGCTTGCCCTCTCTCTCTGTCACTCACCCTCTCTCTCTGTCGCTCGCCCATTCTCTCTGTCGCTCGCCCTCTCTCTGTCACTCGCCCTCTCTCTCTGTTGCTCGCCCTCTCTCTCTGTCACTCGTCCTCTCTCCCTGTTGCTCGCCCTCTCTCTCTGTTGCTCACTCTCCCTGTCGCTCATTCTCCCTATCCTCACTTGCCCAGTTGCTCGCTCTCTCTTTCGTTCGCTCTCACAGTCGCTCGTCCTGTCTGTCGCTTGATCTGTGTGTCGCTCGCACTGTGTGTCGCTTGCTCTGTCTGTCACTCGCTCTGTCTGTTGCTCGCTCTGTCTGTTGCTCGCTCTGTCTGTTGCTCGCTGTCTGTCGCTCGCTCTGTCTGTCGCTTGCTCTGTCTGTCGCTCACTCTGTCTGTCACTTGCTCTGTCTGTCGCTCGCTCTGTCTGTTGCTCGCTCTGTCTGTCGCTCGCTCTGTCTGTTGCTCGCTCTCTCTCTCTGTCACTCGCGCTCTCTCTTTCGCTCACCCTTTCTCCCTGTCGCTCACCCTCTCTCTCTGTCGCTTGCCCTCTCTCTGTCTGTCGCCCTCTCTCCCTGTCGCTCGCCCTCTATCTCTGTCGCTCGCCCTCTCTCCCTGTCGCTCACCTCTCTCTGTCGCTCTCGTGCTCTTTCCCTGTCTCTCGTGCTCTTTCTCTTTTGCTGTCGCATTCTCTCTCTGTCTCTCATGCACTCTCCCTGTCGCTCTCTCTCTCTGTTGCTCGCTCTCCCTGTCGCTCATGCACTCTCCCTGTCGCTCGCTCTCCCTGTCGCTCACTTTCCCTATCGTTCGCTTTCCCTGTCCCTCACTTTCCCTGTCACTCACTTTCCCTGTCCCTTGCTTTCCCTGTCCCTTGCTCTCCCTGTCCCTCGCTTTCCCTGTCCCTCGCTCTCCCTGTCCCTCGCTCCCCCTGTCCCTCTCTCTCCCTGTCCCTCTCTCTCCCTGTCCCTCTCTCTCCCTGACCCTCGCTCTCCCTGTCTCTCGCTCTGTCTGTCGCTCGCTCTGTCTGTCACTCGTTCTGTCTGTCACTCACTCTGTCTGTCGCTCGCTCTGTCTCTCACTCGCTCCCTCTATCGCTCCCTCTCTCGCTCGCTCATTCTCGCTCTCGATCTCCTTGGCAATGTAGCTCTCTCGCTCTGTCGCTCGCCCTCTCTCTGTCGCTTGCCCTATCTCTCTGTCATTCACACTCTCTCTCTGTCGCTCGCCCATTCTCTCTGTCGCTCGCGCTCTCTCTGTCACCTGCCCTCTCTCTCTGTCACTCGCCCTCTCTCCCTGTTGCTCGCCCTCTTTCTCTGTCGCTCGCTCTCCCTGTCACTCATTCTCCCTATCGCTCACTTACCCTCTTGCTCGCTCTCTCTTTCGCTCGCTCTCCCTGTTGCTCACTCTCCCTGTTGCTCGCTCTCACTGTCGCTTGCTCTGTGTGTCGTTCGCTCTGTCTGTCACTCGCTCTATTTGTCGCTCTATCCCTCTCTCACTCGCTCCCTCTCTCACTCTCGCTGTCGATCTCCTTGTTGATGTAGCTCTCTCTCTCTGTTGCTCGCCCTCTCTTTGTCGCTCGCCCTCTCTCTCTGTTGCTCACCCTCTCTCCCTATCGCTCATGCATTCTCCCTGTCGCTCGTTCTCTCTGTCGTCATGCACTCTCCCTGTCGCTTGCTCTCCCTGTCACTCGCTCTCCCTGTCACTCGCTCTCCCTGTCGCTCCCTCTGTCGCTCTCACTCTCTCTGTCGTTCATGCCCTCTCTGTCACTCTCCCTCTCTCTCTGTTGCTTGCCCTCTCTGTTTCTCGCCCTCTCTCTCTGTTGCTCGTGCTCTCTCTGTCACTCAGTCTCTATCTCTGTCGCTCTCGCTCTCTCTGTCATTCATGCACTCTCTATCAATCTCCCTCTCTCTCTGTTGCTCGCCCTCTCTGTTGCTCGCTCTCTCTCTCTGTTGCTCGCCCTCTCTCTCTGTCTCTCGACCTCTCTCTGTCGCTCGCCCTCTCTCCCTGTTGCTCGCCCACTCTCACTGGCACTCGCCCTATCTCCCTGTCGCTCGCCCTCTCTCCCGGTCACTTGCCCCCTCTCCCTGTCGCTCATGCTCCCTCTGTCGCTCACCCTCTCTCCTTGTCACTCGCCCTCTCTCCCTGCCACTCGCCCTCTCTCCCTGTCGCTTGCCCTCTCTCTGTCGCTCGCCCTCTCTCCCTGTCTCTCGCTCTCTCTCTCTGTCGCTCGCGCTCTCATTCTCACTCACCCTCTCTGTCGCTCACCCTCTCTCCCTGTCGCTCGCCCTCTCTACCTGTCGATCGCCCACTCTACCTGTCGCTCACCCTCTCTCTGTTGCTCTCGTGCTCTTTCCCTGTTGCTCTCGCGCTCTCTCTCTGTCACTCATGCACTCTCCCTGTTGCTCTTTCTCTCTGTCGCTCGCTCTCCCTGTCGCTCATGCAGTCTCCCTGTCTCTCGCTCTCCCTGTCGATCCCTCTGTCGCTCTTGCTCTCTCTGTTGTTCATGCTCTCTCTGTAACTCTCCCTCTCTCTCTGTTGCTCACCCTCTCTTTTGCTCGCCCTCTCTCTCTGTTGCTCAGCCTCTCTCTCTGTCGCTCACCCTCTCTCTCTGTCATTCACCCTCTCTCTCTGTCGCTCACCCTCTCTCTCTGTCACTCACACCCTCTCTTTGTCCCTCACCCTCTCTCCCTGTTGTTCACCCTCTCTCCCTGTCGCTTGCCCTTTCTCTCTGTCGCTTGCGCTCTCTCTGTCAGTCGCCCTCTCTCTCTGTCTCTTGCCCTCTCTCTCTGTTGCTCACCCTCTCTCTCTGTCGCTCGCACTCTCTCTCTGTCGCTCGCTCTCCCTGTCGCTCATTCTCCCTATCGCTCACTTACCCTCTTGCTCGCTCTCTCCTTCGCTCGCTCTCCCTGTCGCTCGCTCTCCCTGTCGCTCGCTCTCCCTGTCGCTCGCTCTCCCTGTCGCTCGCTCTCCCTGTCGCTCGCTCTCACTATCGCTCGCTCTGTGTGTCGCTCACTCTGTCTGTCACTCGCTCTATTTGTCGCTCAATCCCTCTCTCGCTCGCTCCCTCTCTCACTCTCGCTGTCGATCTCCTTGTTGATGTAGCTCTCTCTCTCTGTTGCTCGCCCTCTCTTTGTCGCTCACCCTCTCTCTCTGTTGCTCACCCTCTCTCTCTATCGCTCATGCATTCTCCCTGTCGCTCGTTCTCTCTGTCGTCATGCACTCTCCCTGTCGCTCGCTCTCCCTGTCACTTGCTCTCCCTGTCGCTCCCTCTGTCGCTCTCACTCTCTCTGTCGTTCATGCTCTCTCTGTCACTCTCCCTCTCTCTCTGTTGCTCGCCCTCTCTGTTGCTCGCCCTCTCTCTCTGTTGCTCGTGCTCTCTCTGTCACTCAGCCTCTATCTCTGTTGCTCTCACTCTCTCTGTCATTCATGCACTCTCTATCAATCTCCCTCTCTCTCTGTTGCTTGCCCTCTCTGTTGCTCACTCTCTCTCCCTGTTGCTCGCCCACTCTCGCTGGCACACGCCCTATCTCCCTGTCGCTCGCCATCTCTCCCGGTCACTTGCCCCCTCTCCCTGTCACTCGTGCTCCCTCTGTCGCTCACCCTCTCTCCCTGTCGCTCGCCCTCTCTCCCTGCCACTTGCCCTCTCTCCCTTTCGCTCGCCCTCTCTCTGTCGCTCGTCCTCTCTCCCTGTCGCTCGCCCTCTCTCTGTCGCACGCCCTCTCTCCCTGTCGCTCACCCTCTCTCCCTGTCGCTCGCCCTCTCTACCTGTCGATCGCCCACTCTACCTGTCGCTCACCCTCTCTCTGTTGCTCTCGTGCTCTTTCCCTGTTGCTCTCGCGCTCTCTCTCTGTCACTCATGCACTCTCCCTGTTGCTCTTTCTCTCTGTCGCTCGCTCTCCCTGTCGCTCATGCAGTCTCCCTGTCTCTCGCTCTCCCTGTCGATCCCTCTGTCGCTCTTGCTCTCTCTGTTGTTCATGCTCTCTCTGTAACTCTCCCTCTCTCTCTGTTGCTCGCCCTCTCTTTTGCTCGCCCTCTCTCTCTGTTGCTCAGCCTCTCTCTCTGTTTCTCGCCCTCTCTCTCTGTCATTCACCCTCTCTCTCTGTCGCTCACTCTCTCTCTCTGTCACTCACACCCTCTCTCTGTCCCTCGCCCTCTCTCCCTGTCGTTCACCCTCTCTCCCTGTCGCTTGCCCTTTCTCTCTGTCGCTCGCGCTCTCTCTGTCAGTCGCCCTCTCTCTCTGTCTCTTGCCCTCTCTCTCTGTTGCTCACCCTCTCTCTCTGTCGCTCGCTCTCCCTGTCGCTCATTCCCCCTGTCGCTCATTCTCCCTTTCGCTCACTTACCCTGTTGCTCAGCCTTTCTTTCGCTCGCTCTCTGTTTCGCTCGCTCTCCCTGGCGCTCGCTCTCCCTGTCGCTCGCTCTGTCTGTTGCTCGCTCTCCCTGTCGCTCACACTCCCTGTCGCACGCTCTCCCTGTTGCTCGCTCTGTCTGTCGCTTGCTCTGTCTGTCGCTCGCACCCTCTCTCGCTCGCTCCCTCTCTTGCTCTCGCTGTCGATCTCCTTGTTGATGTAGCTCTCTCGCTCTGTCGCTCGCCCTCTCTCTGTCACTCACCCTCTCTCTCTGTCGCTCACCCTCTCTCCCTGTAACTCGCTCGCTCTCTCTGTTGCTCACTCTCTCTCTCTGTCGCTCGCGCTCGCTCTTTCGCTCACCCTCTCTCCCTGTCGCTCACCCTCTCTCTCTGTCGCTCGCCCTCTCTCTATCTGTCGCCCTCTCTCCCTGTTGCTCGCCCTCTCTCTCTGTCGCTCGCTTTCTCTCTGTCGCTCGCCCTCTCTCCCTGTCGCTCGCCCTCTCTCCATGTCGCTCGACCTCTCTCTGTTGCTCGCCCTCTCTCTCTGTCGTTCACCCTCTCTACCTGTCGCTCACCTTCTCTCTCTGTTGCTCTCGTGCTCTTTCCCTGTTGCTCTCATGCTCTTTCCCTTTTGCTCTTGCGCTCTCTCTCTGCCGCTCATGCACTCTTCCTGTCGCTCACTCTCTCTGTCACTCACTTTCCCTGTCGCTCGCTTTCCCTGTCGCTCACTTTCCCTGTCGCTCGCTTTCCCTGTCCCTCGCTTTCCCTGTCCGTCGCTTTCCCTGTCCCTTGCTTTCCCTGTCCTTCGCTTTCCCTGTCCCTCGATTTCCCTGTCCCTCACTCTCCCTGTTGCTCGCTCTGTCTGTTGCTCGCTCCCTCTTTCGCTCGCTCCCTCCATCGCTCGCTCGTTCTCGCTCTCGATCTCCTTGTCGATGTAGCTCTCTCGCTCTGTTGCTCGCCCTCTCTCTGTCGCTCACCCTCTCTCTCTGTCGTTCACCCTCTCTCCCTGTCGCTCGCTTTTTGTTTCTGTCGCTCGTGCTCTCTCTGTCACTCGCCCTCTCTCTCTGTTGCTCGCCCTCTCTCTCTGGCACTCGCCCTCTCTCCCTGTTGCTCGCCCTCCTTCTCTGTCGCTCGTGCTCTCTTTGTCGCTTGCCCTCTCTCTCTGTTGCTCGCCCTCTCTCTCTGTCGCTTGCTCTCCCTGTCGCTCATTCTCCCTATCGCTCACTTACCCTGTTGCTCGTTCTCTCTTTCGCTCGCTCTCTCTTTCGCTCGCTCTCCCTGTCACTCGCTCTCCCTGTCCCTTGCTCTCCCTGTCGCTCGCTCTGTTTGTCGCTCGCTCTCCCTGTCGCTCGCTCTCCCTGTCGCTCGCTCTCCTTGTCGCTCGCTCTCACTGTCGTTCGCTCTATCTGTCGGTCGCTCCATGTGTAGCTTGCTCTGTCTGTCGCTTGCTCTATCTGTCGCTCACTCCCTCTCTCGTTCGCTCCCTCTCTCGCTCTTGCTGTTGATCTCCTTGTTGATGTAGCTCTCTCGCTCTGTCGCTCGCCCTCTCTCTGTCGCTCATCCTCTCTCTCTGTTGCTCATCCTCTCTCCCTGTCACTCTCTCTCTCTGTTGCTCACTCTCTCTCTCTGTCGCTCACGCTCTCTCTCTGTCGCTCGCCCTCTCTCTGTCGCTCGCCCTCTCTCTGTCGATCGCCCTCTCCCTGTTGCTCGCCCACTCTCCCTGGCACTCGCTCTCTCTCCCTGTGGCTCACCCTCTCTCCCTGTTGCTCTACCCTTCTCCCTGTCGCTCATGCTCTCTCTGTCGCTCGCCCTCTCTCCCTGTCGCTCGCCCTCTCTCCCTGTCATTCACCCTCTCTCTCTGTCATTCGCACTCTCTCTCTGTCGCTCGCCCTCTCTCTGTCGCTCGCCCTCTCTGTCGCTCGGCCTCTCTCCCTGTCGCTCGCACTATCCCCCTGTCGCTCGCCCTCTCTCTCTGTTGCTCGCCCTCTCTACCTGTCGCTCACCTTCTCTCTCTGTCGCTCATGCATTCTCCCTGTCGCTCGTTCTCTCTGTCGCTCATTCACTCTCCCTGTCACTCGCTCTCCCTGTCATTCAGTCTCCCTGTCACTCGCTCTCCCTGTCACTCGCTCACCCTGTCGCTCCCTCTGTCACTCTCGCTCTCGCCGTCATTCAGGCTCTCTCTGTCACTCTCCCTCTCTCTCGCCCACTCTGTTGCTCGCCCTCTCTCTCTGTCGTTCATGCACTCTCTGTCACTGTCCCTCTCTCCCTGTTGCTCACCCTCTCTCCCTGTCGTTCACCCTCTCTCTCTGTCATTCGCACTCTCTCTCTGTCACTCGCCCTCTCTCTGTCGCTCGCCCTCTCTCTGTCGCTCGCCCTCTCTCCCTGTCGCTCGCCCGCTCCCCCTGTCGCTCGCCCTCTCTCTCTGTCGCTCGCCCTCTCCCCCGTCGCTCGCCCTCTCTCTCTGTCGCTCATCCTCTCTACCTGTCGCTCACCTTCTCTCTCTGTCGCTCATGCATTCTCCCTGTCGCTCGTTCTCTCTGTTGCTCATGCTCTCTCCCTGTCGCTCGCTCTCCCTGTCACTCAGTCTCCCTGTCACTTGCTCTCCCTGTCACTTGCTCACCCTGTCGCTCCCTCTGTCACTCTCGCTCTCTCCATCGTTCAGGCTCTTTCTGTCACTCTCCCTCTCTCTCTGTTCCTCGCCCACTCTGTTCTTCGCCCCCTCTCCCTGTCGCTCATGCTCTCTCTGTCGCTCACCCTCTCTCCCTGTCGCTTGCCCTCTCTCCCTGTCGCTCGCCCTCTCTCCCTGTCGCTCGCCCTCTCTCTCTGTCATTCGCACTCTCTTTCTGTCGCTCGCCCTCTCTCTGTCACTCGCCCTCTCTCTGTCACTCACCCTCTCTCTGTCGCTCGCCCTCTCTCCCTGTCGCTCGCCCTCTCACCCTGTCGCTCGCCCTCTCTCTCTGTCGCTCGCCCTCTCTACCTGTCGCTCACCTTCTCTCTCTGTCGCTCATGCATTCTCCCTGTCACTCGTTCTCTCTGTCGCTCATGCACTCTCCCTGTCGCTCGCTCTCCCTGTCACTCGCTCTCCCTGTCACTCAGTCTCCCTGTCACTCGCTCTCCCTGTCACTCGCTCACCCTGTCGCTCCCTCTGTCACTCTCACTCTCCGTCATTCAGGCTCTCTCTGTCACTCTCCCTCTCTCTCTGTTGCTCGCCCACTCTGTTGCTCGCCCTCTCTCTCTGTCGCTCGTGCTCTCTCTGTCGCTCACCCTCTATCTCTGTCGCTCTCACTCTCTCTGTCGTTCATGCACTCTCTGTCACTGTCCCTCTCTCTCTGTTGCTCACCCTCTCTGTTGCTCGCCCTCTCTCTCTGTCACTCGCGCTCTCTCTCTGTCGCCCGCGCTCTCTCTGTTGCTCGCTCTCTCGCTCTGTTTTTCACACTCTTTCTCTGTCGATTGCTCTTTCTCCCTGTCGCACACCCTCTCTCCCTGTCACTCACCCTCTCTCCCTATCTCTTGCTCTCCTTGTCGCTTTCTCTCTCTGTCGCTCGGTCTCCCTGTCGCTCGCTCTCCGTGTCGCTCACTCTCCGTATCGCTCGCTCTCCCTGTCGCTCGCTTTCCCTCTCCCTCACTTTCCCTGTCACTCGCTTTCCCTGTTGCTTGCTTTCCCTGTCACTCGCTTTCCCTGTCCCTCGCTTTCCCTGTCGCTCGCTTTCCCTGTCCCTGGCTTTCCCTGTCCCTCGCTCTCCCTGTCCCTCGCTTTCTCTGTCCCTCGCTCTCCCTGTCCCTCGCTCTCCCTGTCGCTCGCTCTGTCTGTCGCTCGCTCTGTCGCTCACTCTGACTCTCGCTTTCTCCCTCTCTTGGTCGCTTGTTCTCGCTGTGGATCTCATTGTCGATGTAGCTCTCTCGCTCTGTCGCTCGCCATCTCTCTGTCTCTTGCCCTCTCTCTCTGTCGTTCACCCTCTCTCCCTGTCGCTTGCCCTTTCTCTCTGTCACTCGTGCTCTCTCTGTCAGTCACCCTCTGTCTCTGTCTCTTGCCCTCTCTCTCTGTTGCTCACCCTCTCTCTCTGTCGCTCGCTCCCCCTGTCGCTCATTCTCCCTGTCGCTCATTCTCCCTGTCGCTCAATTACCCTGTTGCTCGGTCTCTCTTTCACTCGCTCTCTCTTTCACTCTCTCACCCTGTCGCTCGCTCTCCCTGTCGCTCGCTCTCACTGTCGCTCGCTCTGTCTGTCGCTTGCTCTGTCTGTCGCTCGCTCCCTCTCTTGCTCTCGCTGTCGATCTCCTTGTTAATGTAGCTCTCTCGCTCTGTCACTCACCCTCTCTCTGTCGCTCGCCCTCTCTCTCGGTCGCTCACCCTCTCTCCCTGTCTCTCTCTCTCTGTTGCTCGCTCTCTCTCTCTGTTGCTCGCGCTCTCTCTTTCGTTCACCCTCTCTCCCTGTAGCTCACCCTCTCTCTCTGTCGCTCGCCCGCGCTCCGTCTGTCGCCCTCTCTCTGTCGCTCGCCCTCTCTCCCTGTCACTCGCCCTCTCTCCCTGTCGTTCACCCTCTCTCCCTGTCGCTTGCCCTTTCTCTCTGTCACTCGTGCTCTCTCTGTCAGTCACCCTCTGTCTCTGTCTCTTGCCCTCTCTCTCTGTTGCTCACCCTCTCTCTCTGTCGCTCGCTCCCCCTGTCGCTCATTCTCCCTGTCGCTCATTCTCCCTGTCGCTCAATTACCCTGTTGCTCGGTCTCTCTTTCACTCGCTCTCTCTTTCACTCTCTCTCCCTGTCGCTCGCTGTCCCTGTCGCTCACTCACCCTGTCGCACACTCTCCCTGTCGCTCGCTCTCCCTGTCGCTCGCTCTGTCTGTCGCTTGCTCTGTCTGTCGCTCGCTCCCTCTCTTGCTCTCACTGTCGATCTCCTTGTTAATGTAGCTCTCTCGCTCTGTCACTCACCGTCTCTCTGTCGCTCGCCCTCTCTCTCGGTCGCTCACCCTCTCTCCCTGTCTCTCTCTCTCTGTTGCTCGCTCTCTCTCTCTGTTGCTCGCGCTCTCTCTTTCGTTCACCCTCTCTCCCTGTAGCTCACCCTCTCTCTCTGTCGCTCGCCCGCGCTCCGTCTGTCGCCCTCTCTCTGTCGCTTGCCCTCTCTCCCTGTCGCTCGCCCTCTCTCCCTGTTGCTCGCCCTCTCTTCCTGCCGCTCGCCCTCTCTTCCTGTCGCTCACCCTCTCTCTCTGTCGCTCACCCTCTCTCCCTGTCGCTCGCCCTCTCTACCTGTTGCTCACCTTCTCTCTCTGTCACTCTCATGCTCTTTCCCTGTCGCTCTCGTGCTCTTTCCCTGTTGCTCTCATGCTCTTTCCCTTTTGCTCTCGCGCTCTCTCTCTGTCGCTCATGCACTCTCCCTGTCGTTCGCTCTCTCTGTCGCTCGCTCTCCCTGTCACTAATGCACTCTCCCTGTCGCTCGCTCTCCCTGTCGCTCGCTCTCCCTGTTGCTCACTTTCCCTGTCGCTCGCTTTCCCTGTCACTCACTTTCCCTGTCCCTCGCTCTCCCTGTCCCTCGCTCTCCCTGTCCCTCGCTCTCCCTGTCCATCGCTCTTCCTGTCGCTCACTCTGTCTATCGCTTGCTCTGTCTCTCGCTCGCTCCCTCTTTCGCTCGCTCCCTCTCTCGCTCGCTCATTCTCGCTCTCGATCTCCTTGTCGATGTAGCTCTCTCGCTCTGTCGCTTGCCCTCTCTCTGTCACTCGCCCTCTCTCTCTGTCGCTTGCCCACTCTCTCCGGCACTCACCCTCTCTCCCTGTTGCTCGCCCTCTCTCTCTGTCGCTCACGGTCTCTCTGTCACTTGCCCTGTCTCTCTGTTATTCGCCCTCTCTCCCTGTTGCTCGCCTTCTTTCCCTGTCGCTCGCGCTCTTTTTGTCGCTTGCCCTCTCTCTCTGTTGCTCACCCTCTCTCTCTCTCGCTTGCTCTCCCTGTCACTCATTCTCCCTATCACTCACTTTCCCTGTCGCTCGCTCTCCCTGTCGCTTGCTCTCACTGTCGCTCGCTCTATCTGTCGCTCGCTCAGTGTGTCGTTCGCTCTCTCTGTCGCTCGCCCTCTCTCTCTGTCGCTCATCTTCTCTGTTGCTTGCTCTCTCTCTCTGTTGCTCACGCTCTCTCGCTGTCGCTCGCCCTCTCTCTGTCGCTCGCCCTCTCTCCCTGTTGCTCGCCCACTATCCCTGGCACTTGCCCTCTCTCCCTGTTGCTCCCCTCTCTCCCTGTTGCTCAAACCCTTTCCCTGTCACTCACGCTCTCTCTGTCGCTCGCCCTCTCTCCCTGTCGCTTGCCCTCTTTCCCTGTCATTCACCCTCTCTCTCGGTCGTTCACACTCTCTGTCTGTCGCTCGCCCTCTCTCTGTTGCTCAACCTCTCTCTGTCGCTCGCCCTCTCCCCCTGTCACTCACCATCTCTCTCTGTCGCTCGCCCTCTCCACCTGTCGCTCACCTTCTCTCTCTGTCGCTCATGCATTCTCCCTGTCGCTCGTTCTCTCTGTCGCTCATGCACTCTCCCTGTCACTCGCTCTCCCTGTCACTCAGTCTCCCTGTCACTCGTTCACCCTGTTGCTCCCTCTGTCACTCTCGCTCTCTCTGTCGCTCATGCTCTCTCTGTCACTCTCTCTCTCTGTTGCTCGCCCTCTCTCTCTGTCGCTCGTGCTCTCTCTGTCGCTCACCCTCTATCTCTGTCACTCTCGCTCTCTCTATCGTTGAAGCACTCTCTGTCACTCTCCCTCTCTCTCTGTTGCTCGCCTCTCTGTTGCTCGCCATCTCTCTCTGTCGCTCGCACTCTCTCTCTGTCACTCGCGCTCTCTCTGTTGCTTGCTCTCTCTCTCTGTTGCTCACCCTCTTTCTCTGTCGATCGCCATCTCTCCATGTCGCTCACCCTCTCTCCCTGTCGCTCACCCTTTCTCCCTGTCGCTCACTTTCCCTGTCCCTCGCTTTTCCTGTTGCTCACTCTCCCTCTCCCTCGCTTTCCCAGTCACTCGCTTTCCATGTCGCTCGCTTTCCCTGTCGCTCACTTTCCCTGTCCCTCGCTTTCCCTGTCGCTCGCTTTCCATGTCCCTCGCTTTCCCTGTCACTCGCTCTCCCTGTCCCTTGCTCTCCCTGTCGCTCACTCTGTCTGTCACGCGCTCTGTCTCTTGCTCGCTCTGTCTCTCGCTCGCTCCCTCTCTCGCTCGCTCGTTCTCGCTGTCGATCTCATTGTCGATGTAGCTCTCTCGCTCTGTCGCTCGCCCTCTCTCTGTCACTTGCCCTCTCTCTCTGTCGTTCACCCTCTCTACCTGTCGCTCACCTTCTCTCTCTGTCGCTCTCGTGCTCTTTCCCTGTTGCTCTTGTGCTCTTTCCCTTTTGCTCTCGCGCTCTCTCTCTGTCGCTCATGCACTCTCCCTGTCACTCGCTCTCCCTGTCGCTCACTTTCCCTGTCGCTCGCTTTCCCTGTCGCTCACTTTCCCTGTCCCTCGCTCTCCCTGTCCCTCGCTCTCCCTGTCCCTCGCTCTTCCTGTCACTCACTCTGTCTGTTGCTCGCTCTGTCTCTCACTTGCTCCCTCTTTCGCTCGCTCCCTCTCTCGCTCGCTCGTTCTCGCTCTCGATCTCCTTGTCGATGTAGCTCTCTCGCTCTGTCGCTCACCCTCTCTCTGTCGCTTGCCCTCTCTCTCTATCGCCGTCTCTCTCTGTCACTCTCTCTCTCTCTCTCTGTGTCGCTCTGTCACTTTCTCTGTCGCTCTGCCACTCTCTCTCTCGGTCTGTTGCTCTCTCTCTCACTCTCTTTCTGTTGCTCGCTCTTTTTTTGCTCACTCTGTCTTCGCTCATGATTTCTCTCTCTCTGTCTTGCTCTCTCTCTGTTTCATTCTCTCGCTGTTTTTCTGTTGCTCGCTCTTTCTCTCCCAGTCGCTCGTGCTCTCTCTCTGTGACTTGCAATCTCTCTCTCTGTTGCTTGTGCTCACTCTATGCCGCTTGCTCTCTCACTCACTCTCTCTCTCTCTCTCGCTCAGTCACTCTCTCTTTCTGTCACTCACCCGCTTTCTCTGTCGCTCTCGCTCTCTGTTGCTCTCTTTCTCTGTCGCTTGCCCTCTCTCTCTCTGTCGCTCACCCTCACTCTTCCTGTCGCTCCCCCTCGCTCACTGTCGCTCGATCTCTCCGTTGCTCACACTTTGTTCACTCTCCCTTTGCTTGGTCTCTCTCTCAGTCACTCTCTCTCTCTCTGTCACTCGCTCTTTCTGTCACTTTCTCTGTCGCTCTGCCACTCTCTCTCTCGGTCTGTTGCTCTCTCTCTCACTCTCTTTCTGTTGCTCGCTCTTTTTTCGCTCACTCTGTCTTCGCTCATGATTTCTCTCTCTCTGTCTTGCTCTCTCTCTGTTTCATTCTCTCGCTGTTTTTCTGTTGCTCGCTCTTTCTCTCCCAGTCGCTCGTGCTCTCTCTCTGTGACTTGCAATCTCTCTCTCTGTTGCTTGTGCTCACTCTATGCCGCTTGCTCTCTCACTCACTCTCTCTCTCTCTCTCGCTCAGTCACTCTCTCTTTCTGTCACTCACCCGCTTTCTCTGTCGCTCTCGCTCTCTGTTGCTCTCTTTCTCTGTCGCTTGCCCTCTCTCTCTCTGTCGCTCACCCTCACTCTTCCTGTCGCTCCCCCTCGCTCACTGTCGCTCGATCTCTCCGTTGCTCACACTTTGTTCACTCTCCCTTTGCTTGGTCTCTCTCTCAGTCACTCTCTCTCTCTCTCTCTCTCTGTCACTCGCTCTTTCTGTCACTCGCTCGCTGTCGCTCTCCCTCTTGCTGTCTGTCTCTCTCTTTCTCTGTCGCTGTCTCTCTCTGTCGCTCTCTCTCTCTGTGTCACTCTGTCGCTCTCCCTCTCGCTCTGCCACTCTCTGTCTGTGTGTCACTCTCTCTCTCACTCCCTCTCTGTCGCTCACCCTCTCTCTCTGTCGCTCGCCCTCTCTTTCGTCACTCTCTCTCTCTCTGTTGCTCGCCCTCTCTCTCTCTCGCTTGCCCTCTCTCTCTGTCGCTCGCCCTCTCTATCTGTCACTGTCTCTCTCTGTCACTCTCTCTCTCTCTGTGTGTCGCTCTGCCACTCTCTCTCTCGGTCTGTCGTCCTCTCTCTCAATGTCACTCGCTCTTTCTCTCCCTATCACTCGTGTATCTCTCTGTTGCTTGTGCTCGCTCTATGCTGCTTGCTCTCTCTCTCTCTCTCTCTCTCGCACTGTCGCTCGCCTGCACTTTCTGTCGCTCGTCCTCACTCTCTGTCACTCTCGCTCGCTCTCTTTGCTCGGTCTCTCTCTCTCATGACCTCTCTCTCACTCACTCTCTCTCTCTCTCACTTTTTCTGTCACTTGCTTGGTGTCGCTTTCCCTCTTGCTGTCCCTGTCTCTCTCTCTCTCTGTCGCTGTCTCTCTCTGTCACTCTCTCTCTCTCTGTATCACTCTGTCACTCTCTCGCTCTGCCACTCCCTCTCTTGGTCTGTTGCTCTCTCTCTCACTCTCTCTGTGTTGCTCGCTCTCTCTTTGCTTGCTCTGTCTTCGTTCATGATTTCTCTCTCTCTCTCTCACTCTCTCTTTCTGTCACTCTCTCGCTCTTTCTCTGTCGCTCTCTCTTTCTCTCCCTGTCGCTCGTGCTGTCCCTCTGTTACTTGTGCTCTCTCTCTCTGTTGCTTGTGCTTGCTCTATGCCGTTTGCTCTCTCGGTTACTCTCTCTCTCTCTTGCTCTGACGCTCTCTCTCTTTCACTTGCCCTCTCTCTCTGTCGTCGCCCTGTCACTCGCCCGCTCTCTCTGTCGCTCGCCCTCTCTCTCTGTCGCTGTCTCTCTCTGTCACTCTCTCTCTCTCTGTCGCTCTGTCACTCTCTCTGACGCTCTGCCACTCTCTATCTAGGTCTGTCACGCTCTCTCTCACTCTCTCTCTGTTGCTCGCTCTTTCTTCGGTCGCTCTGTCTTCGCTCATGATTTCTTTCTCTCTGTCTTGCTCTCTCTCTGTTTCACTCTCTCGCTCTTTCTCTGTTGCTCGCTCTTTCTCTCCCTGTCCCTCGTGCTCTCTCTCTGTGACTTGCAATCTCTCTCTCTGTTGCTTGTGCTTGCTCTATGCCGCTTGCTCTCTCGCTCACTCTCTCTCTCTCTATCTCGCTCAGTAGCTCTCTCTCTCTGTCACTCGCCCTCTTTCTCTGTCGTTCTCGCTCTCTGTTGCTCTCTTTCTCTGTCGCTTGCCCTCTCTCTCTCTGTTGCTCACCCTCACTCTCTCTGTCGCTCCCCCTCGCTCACTGTCGCTTGCTCTCTCTGTTGCTCACTCTTCGTTCGCTCTCTCTTTGCTAGGTCTCTCTCTCATGATTTCTCTCTCACCCACTCTCTCTCTCTCTCTCTCTCTGTCATTCGCTCTTTCTGTCGCTCGCTGTCGCTCTCCCTCTTACTGTCTGTCTCTCTCTCTCTGTCGCTGTCTCAGTCTGTCGCTCTCTCTCTCTCTCTCTCTGTGTCGCTCTGTCGCTCTCCCTCTCACTCTGCCACTCTGTCTCTTGGTCTGTCGCTCTCTCTCTCACTCTCTCTCTGTTGCTCGGTCTCTCTTTGCTTGCCCTGTCTTCGCTCGTGATTTCCCTCTCTCTCTTTCTCATTGTCTCTCTGTGTCACTCTCTTGCTCTGTTGCTCGCTCTTTCTCTCCCTGTCGCTCGTGCTCTCCCTCTATTACTTGTGCTCTCTCTCTGTTGCTTGTGCTCACTCTATGCCACTTGCTCTCTTGGTCGCCCTCTCTCTCTGTTGCTCTGTCGCTCTCTCTCTCTCTTTCACTTGCGCTCTCTCTCTGTCGCCCTGCCTCTCTGTCGCTCGCCCTCGCTCTCTGTCACTCTCGCTCGCTCACTCTTTGCTTGGTCTCTCTCTCTCATGATCTCTCTCTCACTCACTCTCTCTCTCTCTGCCGCTCGCTCTCTCTGTCCCTCGCTCGGTGTTGCTCTCCCTCTTGCTGTCCCTCTCTCTGTCGCTCTCTCTCTCTCACTCTCTCTCTGTTGCTCGCTCTCTCTTTGCTTGCTCTGTCTTCGCTCGTGATTTCTCTCTCCCTCTCTCGCTCTCTCTCTGTGTCACTCTCTTGCTCTTTCTCTGCCGCTCGCTCTTTCTCTCCCTGTCACTCGTGGTCTCCCTCTGTTGCTTGTGCCCTCTCTCTCTGTTGCTTGTGCTCACTCTATGCCACTTGCTCTCTCGGTCGCCCTCTCTCTCTCTCTCTTGCTCTGTCCCTCTCTTTCACTCTTTCACTTGCCCTCTATCTCTGCCGCCCTCGCTCTCTGTCGCTCGCCCTCGCTCTCTGTTACTCTCGCTCGCTCTCTCTTTGCTTGGTCTCTCTCTCTCGTGTTCTCTCTCTCAATCACTCTCTCTCTCCCTGTCACACGCGCTGTCTGTCACTCGCTCGGTGTCACTCTCCCTCTTGCTGTCCCTCTCTCTCTCTCTCTGTCGCTGTCTCTCTCTGTCACTCTCTCTCTCTCTGACTCTCTCTCTCTGTGTTGCTCTCTCTCTCACTCTCTCTCTGTTGCTCGGTCTCTCTTTGCTTGCTCTGTCTTCGCTCGTTATTTCTCTCTCTCTCTCTCTCGCTCTCTCTCTGTCACTCTCTTGCTCTTTCTCGGTCGCTCGCCCTATCTTTCTGTCGCTCGCCTTCCCTCCCTGTCGCTCGCCCTCTCTCTCTGTCGCTCGCCCTCTCTCTCTGTGCATTGTGCTCTCTCTCTCTGTCGCTCGCTCGCGCTCTCTGTCGCTCGCCCTCTCTCTCTGTCACTCACCCTCCCTCTCTGTCGCTCGCCCTCTCTCTCTCTGTCGCTCACCCTCTCTCTCTCTCTCGCTCATCCTCTCTCTCTGTCGCTCGCCCTCTCTCTCTCTGTCGCTGTCTCTCTCTGTCACTCTCTCTCTCTGTGTCGCTCTGCCACTCTCTCTCTCGGTCTGTCGCACTCTTTCTCACTGTCGCTCGCTCTTTCTCACCCTGTCGCTCATGCTCTATCTGTGTCACTTGCGCTCTCTCTGTTGCTTGTGCTCGATCTATGCCGCTTGCTCTCTCTCTCTCTCTCTCTCACTCTGCTGCTCTCTGTCGCTCTCACTCTCTGTTGCTCGCCCTCGCTCTCCATCACTCTCGCTCGCTCTCTCTTTGCTCGGTCTCTCTCTCTCTCTCATGATCTCTCTCTCACTCACTCTCTCTCTCTGTCGCTCGCTCTTTCTGTCACTCACTCGGTGTCGCTTTCCCTCTTGCTGTCCCTGTCTCTCTCTCTCTCTGTCGCTGTCTCTCTCTGTCACTCTGTCTCTCGCTGTGTCGCTCTGTCGCTCTCTCGCTTGGCCTCTCTCTCTCTTGGTCTGTCGCTCTCTCTCTCACTCTCTCTGTGTTGTTCGCTCTCTCTTTGCTTGCTCTGTCTTCGCTCGTGATTTCTCTCTCTCTCTCTCACTCTCTCTCTGTGTCATTCTTTTGCTCTTTCTTTGTCGCTCGCTCTTTCTCTCCCTGTCGCTCGTGCTCTTTCTCTGTCACTTGCACTCTCTCTCTCTGTTGCTTGTGCTCGCTCTATGCCGCTTGCTCTCTCGCTCGCTGTCTCTCTCTCTCTCGCTCAGTCGCTCTCTCTCTCTGTCACTCGCCCTCTTTCTCTGTCGCTCTCGCTCTCTGTTCCTCTCTTTCTCTGTCGCTCGCCCTCTCTCTCTCTGTCGCTCGCCCTCTCTCTCTCTGTCGCTCGCCCTCTCTCTCTGTCGCTCGCCCTCTCTCTGTGCATTGTGCTCTCTCTCTCTGTCGCTCGCTCGCGCTCTCTGTCGCTCGCCCTCTCTCTCTGTCACTCACCCTCCCTCTCTGTCGCTCGCCCTCTCTCTCTCTGTCGCTCACCCTCTCTCTCTCTCTCGCTCACCCTCTCTCTCTGTCGCTTGCCCTCTCTCTCTCTCTGTCGCTGTCTCTCTCTGTCACTCTCTCTCTCTGTGTCGCTCTGCCACTCTCTCTCTCGGTCTGTCGCACTCTTTCTCACTGTCGCTCGCTCTTTCTCACCCTGTCGCTCATGCTCTATCTCTGTCACTTGCGCTCTTTCTGTTGCTTGTGCTCGATCTATGCCGCTTGCTCTCTCTCTCTCTCTCTCTCTCTCTCACTCTGCTGCTTTCTGTCGCTCTCACTCTCTGTTGCTCGCCCTCGCTCTCCATCACTCTCGCTCGCTCTCTCTTTGCTCGGTCTCTCTCTCTCTCTCATGATCTCTCTCTCACTCACTCTCTCTCTCTGTCGCTCGCTCTTTCTGTCACTCACTCGGTGTCGCTTTCCCTCTTGCTGTCCCTGTCTCTCTCTCTCTCTGTCGCTGTCTCTCTCTGTCACTCTGTCTCTCGCTGTGTCGCTCTGTCGCTCTCTCGCTTTGCCTCTCTCTCTCTTGGTCTGTCGCTCTCTCTCTCACTCTCTCTGTGTTGTTCGCTCTCTCTTTGCTTGCTCTGTCTTCGCTCGTGATTTCTCTCTCTCTCTCTCACTCTCTCTCTGTGTCATTCTTTTGCTCTTTCTTTGTCGCTCGCTCTTTCTCTCCCTGTCGCTCGTGCTCTTTCTCTGTCACTTGCACTCTCTCTCTCTGTTGCTTGTGCTCGCTCTATGCCGCTTGCTCTCTTGCTCGCTGTCTCTCTCTCTCTCGCTCAGTCGCTCTCTCTCTCTGTCACTCGCCCTCTTTCTCTGTCGCTCTCGCTCTCTGTTCCTCTCTTTCTCTGTCGCTCGCCCTCTCTCTCTCTGTCGCTTGCACTCTCTCTCTCTCTGTCGCTCACCCTCTCTCTCTCTGTCTCTCCCCCTCACTCACTGTCGCTCGCTCTCTCTGTTGCTCTCTCTTCACTCGCTCTCTCTTTGCTTGGTCTCTCTCTCTCGTGATCTCTCTCTCACTCACTCTCTCTCTCTGTTGCTCGCTCTTTCTGTCACTCGCTCGCTGTCGCTCTCCCACTTGCTGTCTCTCTCTCTCTCTGTCACCTTCTCTCTCTGTCATTCTCTTTCTCTCTCTCTCTGGGTCGCTCTGTCGCTCTCCCTCTCACTGTGCCACTCTCTCTCTCGGTCTGTTGTTCTGTCTCTCACTCTCTCTCTGTTGCTCACTCTCTCTTTGCTTGCCATGTCTTCGCTCGTGATTTCCCTCTCTCTCTCTCGTTCTCCCTCTGTGTCATTCTCTCGCTCTGTCACTCACTCTTTCTCTCCCTGTTGCTCGTGCTCTCCCTCTGTTACTTGCGCTCTCTCTCTCTGTTGCTTGTGCTCACTCTATGCCACTTGCTCTCTCGGTCACCCTCTCTCTCTCTTGCTCTGTCGCTCTCTCTCTCTCTCTCCTTTACTTGCCCTCGCTCTCTGTCACTCTCGCTCGCTCTCTTTGCTCGGTCTCTCTCTCTCGTGATCTCTCTCTCACTCACTCTCTCTCTCTCTGTCGCTTGCTCTTTCTGTCAGTCGCTCGGTGTCGTTCTCCCTCTTGCTGTCCCTCTCTCTCTCTCTCTGTCGCTGTCTCTCTCTGTCACTCTCTCTCACTCTGTGTGTCGCTCTATCGCTCTCTCTCTCAGTCTCTCTCTGTTGCTCGCTCTCTCTTTGCTTGCCCTGTCTTCCCTCGTGATTTCTCTCTCTCTCTCGCTCTCTCTCTGTGTCACTCTCTTGCTCTTTCTCTGTCACTCGCTCTTTCTCTCCCTGTCGCTCGTGGTCTCCCTCTGTTACTTGTGCTCTCTTTCTCTGTTGCTTGTGCTCACTCTATGCCACTTGCTCTCTTGGTCGCCCTTTCTCGCTCTCTTGCTCTGTTGATCTCTCTTTCTCTTTCACTTGCCCTCTCCCTCTCTCGCCCTCGCTCTCTGTCACTTGCCCTCACTCTCTGTTACTCTCGCTCACTCTCTCTTTGCTCGGTCTCTCTCTCTCGTGATCTCTCTCTCAATCACTCTCTCTCTCTCTGTCGCTCGCTCTCTCTGTCAGTCGTTCGGTCTCGCTCTCCCTCTTGCTGACCCTTTCTCTCTCTCTCTGTCGCTGTCTCTCTCTGTCACTGTCTCTCTCTCTCTCTCTCTCTCTGTCGCTCTCTCTCTCACTCTCTCTCTGTTGCTCGCTCTCTCTTTGCTTGCTCTGTCTTCGCTCGTGATTTCTCTCTCTCTGTGTCACTCTTTTGCTCTTTCTCTGTCGCTCGCCCTATCTGTCGCTTGCCCTCTCTCTCTGTCACTCACCCTCCCTCTCTGTCGCTCACCCTCTCTCTCTGTTGCTCACCCTCTCTCTCTCTGTCGCTGTCTCTCTCTGCCACTCTCTCTCTCGGTCTGTCGCACTCTCTCTCACTGTCACTCGCTCTTTCTCTCCCTGTCGCTCATGTTCTCTCTCTGTCACTTGCGCCCTCTCTCTGTTGCCTGTGCTCGCTCTATGCCGCTTGTTCTCTCTCTCTCTCATTCTGTCGCTCTCTGTCGCTCACCCTCGCCCTCTGTTGCTCTCGCTCACTCTCTCTTCGCTCGGTCTCTCTCTCTCATAATCTCTCTCTCACTCACTCTCTCTGTTGCTTGCTCTTTCTGTCACTCGCTCGGTGTCGCTTTCCCTCTTGCTGGTCCTGTCTCTCTCTGTCTCTGTCGCTGTCTCTCTATGTCACTCTCTCTCTCGCTGTGTCGCTCTGCCACTCTCTCTCTTGGTCTGTCGCTCTCTCTCTCACTCTCTCTGTGTTGATCGCTCTCTCTTTGCTTGCTCTGTCTTGGTTCGTGATTTCTCTCTCTCTCTCTCGCTCTCTCTCTGTGTCACTCTCTTGCTCTTTCTCTGTCGCTCGCTCTTTCTCTCCCTGTCACTCGTGCTGTCGCTCTGTTACTTGTGCTCTCTCTCTCTGTTGCTTGTGCTCGCTCTAAGCCATTTGCTCTCTCGGTCACTCTCTCACTCTCTTTCACTTGCCCTCTCTCTCTGTCGCTCTCGCTCTCTGTTGCTCTCTCTGTCGCTCGCCCTCTCTCTCTGTCACTCAGCCTCTCTCTCTGCACTCGGCCTCTCTCTCTGTCGCTTGTCCCTTCTCTCCCTGTCGCTCGCCCTCTCTCTCTGTCGCTCGCCCTCTCTCTCTGTCGCTGTCTCTCTCTGTCACTCTCTCTCTCTCTCTGTGTCACTCTGTCACTCTCTCTCTCGCTCTGCTACTCTCTCTCTCGGTCTGCCGCTCTCTCTCTCACTCTCTCTCTGTTGCTCGCTCTTTCTACACTTGCTCTGTCTTCGCTCATGATTTCTCTCTCTCTGTCTTGCTCTCTCTCTGTGTCACTCTCTCGCTCTTTCTCTGTCGCTCGCTCTTTTTCTCCCTGTCGCTTGTGCTCTCTCTCTGCCACTTGCATTCTCTCTCTCTGTTGCTTGTGCTTGCTCTTTGCCGCTTGATCTCTCGCTCGCTCTCTCTCTCTCTCTCGCTCAGTCGCTGTCTCTCTCTGTCACTCGCCCTCTCTCTCTGTCACTCTCGCTCTCTGTTGTTCTTTTTCTCTGTCGCTTGCCCTCTCTCTCTCTGTCGCACACCCTCTCTCTCTCTGTCGCTCACCCTCTCTCTCTCTGTCGCTCCCCCTCGCTCACTGTCGCTCGCTCTGTCTGTTGCTCTCTCTTCGCTCGCTTTCTCTGCTCGTTCTCTCTCTCGTGATCTCTCTCTCACTCACTCTCTCTCTCTCTCTGTTGCTCGCTCTTTCTGTCACTCGCTCGCTGTCGCTCTCCCTCTTGCTGTCTCTGTCTCTCTTTCTCTGTCGCTGTCTCGCTCTGTCGCTGTCTCTCTCTGTGTGTGTCGCTCTGTCACTCTCCCTCTCACTATGCCACTCTCTCTCTCGGTCTGTCGCTCTCTTTCTCACTCTCTCTCTGTTGCTCGCTCTCTCTTTGCTTGCTCTGTCTTCGCTTGTGATTACTCTCTCTCTTGCTGTGTCACTCCCTTGCTCTTTCTCTGTCGCTCTCTCTTTCTCTCCCTGTCATTCGTGGTCTCCCTCTGTTATTTGTGCTCTCTCTCTCTGTTGCTTGTGCTCACTCTATGCCACTTGCTCTCTCAGTCGCCCTCTCTCTCTCTCTTGCTCTGTCGCTCTCTCTCTCTCTTTCACTTGCCCTCTTTCTCTGTCGCCCTCGCTCTCTGTCACTCGCCCTCTCTCTCTGTCGCTCTCTCTCTCTGTCGCTCGCCCTCTCTCTGTGGCTCGCCCTCTCACTCTTTGTCACTTGCCCTAGCTCTCTGTCACTTGCCCTCGCTCTCTGCTGCTCGCCCTCTCTCTCTGTTGCTCGCCCTCTCTCTCTGTCACTCACCTTCTCTCTCGATCCCTCGCCCTCTCTTTCTGCTGCTCATGCTCTCGCTCTGTTGTCCGCCCTCTCTATCTGTCGCTCTCGCTCACTCTCTCTTTGCTCGGTCTCTCTCTCTCATGATCTCTCTCACTAACCCTCTCTCTCTATCGCTCGCTCTCTCATTCTGTCTTCGCTTGTGATTTCTCTTTCTCTCTCTCTCTCTTGTTCTGTTGCTCACTCTCTCTCTTTCACTCACCCTCTCTCTCTGTCGCTCTTGCTCTGTTGCTCTCTCTCTCTCTGTCGCTCGCTCTCTCACTCTCTGTCGCTCACCCTCTTTCTCTCTGTCGCTCACCCACTCTCCGTCGCTCGCCCATTCTCTCCGTCGCTCGCACTCTCTCTCTGTCGCTCGCCCTCTCTCTCTGTCGCTCACCCTCGCTCTCTGTCACTCTCACTCTCGGTCTCTCGCTCTCTCTGTTGTTCTCTCTTTGCTCGGTCTCTCTCTCGTGATCTCTCTCTCACTCACTCTCTCTCTCTGTCGCTCGCTCGCTCTGTCACTCGCTCGCTGTTGCTCTCCCTCTTGCTGTCCCTCTCTCTCTCTCTGTCACTCTCTCTCTCTCTCTCTCTCTGTGTCGCTCTGTCGCTCTCTCTCAATCTGCCAGTTGCTCTCTCTCTCACTCTCTCTCTGTTGCTCGCTCTCTCTTTGCTTGCTCTGACTTCGCTCGTGATTTTCCTCTCTCTCTCTCTCTCGCTCTCTCTCTGTGTCACTCTCTCGTTCCTTCTCTGTGGCTCGCTCTTTCTCTCCCTGTCACTTGTGTTCTCTGTCTGTCACTTGCACTCTCTCTCTCTGTTGCTTGTGCTCGCTCTATACCGCTTGCTCTCTCGGTTGCTCGCTGTCTCTCTCTCTCTCTTGTTCTGTCTCTCTCTCTCAGTCGCTCACCCTCTCTCTCTCGGTCGCTCACCCTCTCTCTCTCGGTCGCTCGCCTTCTCTCTCTCTGTCGCTCGCCCTCTCTCTCTCTGTCGGTCGCCCTCACTCTCTGTCACTCGCCCTTGCTCTCTGTCGCTTGCCCTCTCTCTCTGTTGCTCGCCCTCTGTCTCTGTCGCTCGCCCTCTCCCTCTGTCGCTCTCCCTCTCGCTCTGTTGCTCGTGCTCTCTCTCTGTCGCCCGCCCTCTCTGTCTGTCACTCTCGCTCACTCTCTCTTTGCTCGGTCTCTCTCTCTCGTGATCTCTCTCTCACTCACTCTTTCTCTCTGTCGCTCACTCTCTCTGTCACTCACTCGCTGTCGCTTTCCCTCTTGATGTCCCTCTCTCTCTGTCTCTGTCGCTGTCTCTCTCTGTCACTCTCTCTCTCTCTCTCTCTGTGTCGCTCTGTCGCTCTCTTTCTCACTCTTCCACTCTCTCTCGGTCTTTTGCTCTCTCTCTCACTCTCTCTCTATTGCTCGCTCTCTCTTTGCTTGCTCTGTCTCACATGTGATTTCCCTTTCTCTCTCTCTCTCTTGCTCTGTCGCTAGCTGTCTCTCTTTCACTCGCCCTCTCTCTCTGTCGCTCTTGCTCTGTTGCTCTCTCTCTCTCTGTCGCTCGCCCTCTCTCTCTGTCACTCACCCTCTCTCTCTGTCGCTCGCCCACACTCTCTGTTGCTCGCCCCCTCTCTGTCACTCGCCCACTCTCTCTGTCGCTCGACCTCTCTTTCTATCGCTCGCCCTCTCTCTCTGTCACTCGCCCTCTCTGTCTCTCGCCCTCTCTCTCTGTCACTCGCCATCTCTTTCTGTCGCTCTCCCTCTCTCTCTCTGTCGCTCGCCCTCTCTCTCTCTGTCGCTCGCCCTCTCTCTCCCTGTCGCTCGCCCTCTCTCTCTGTCACTCGCCCTCTCTCTCCCTGTCCCTCTTCCTCTCTCTCTCTGTCGCTCATCCTCTCTCTCTCTGTCGCTTGCCCTCTCTCTCTCTGTCGCTCGCCCTCTCTTTCTGTCACTCTCCCTCTCTCTCTGTGTCTCGCCCCTGCTCTCTGTCGATCTCGCTCTCGGTCTCTCGCTCTCTCTGCTGCTCTCTCTTCGCTCGCTCTCTCTTTGCTCGGTCTCTCTCTCTCGTGATCTCCTCTCACTCACTCTCTCTTGCTGTCACTCGCTCTCTCTGTCACTCACTCGCTGTCGCTCTCCCACTTGCTGTCCCTCTCTCTCTCTCTCTCTGTCGTTGTCTCTCTGTGTTGCTCTCTCTCTCTCTCACTCTGCCACTCTCTCTCGCTCTGTCGCTCTCTCTCTCACTCTCTATCTTTTGCTCGCTCGCTTTTTGCTTGCTCTGTCTTCGCTCGTTATTTCTCTCTCTCTCTCTCTCACTCTCTCTCTGTGTCACTCTCTTGCTCTTTCTCTGTCGTGCGCTCTTTCTCTTCCTGTCACTCGTGCTCTCTCTCTGTCACTTGCGCTCTCTCTCTCTGTTGCTTGTGCTCACTCTATGCCGCTTGCTCTCTTGGTCGCTTGCTCTCTCTCTCTCTTTCAATCTCGCTCAGTCGCTCTCTCTCTTTCTCTGTCACTCGCCCTCTCTCTCTGTTGCTCTCACTCTCTGTTGCTCTCTCTGTCGTTCACCCTCTCTCTCTCTGTCGCTCGCCCTCTCTCTCTCTGTCGCTTGCCCATTCTCCCTCTCTGTCACTTGCACTCTCTCTCGCTCGCCCTCTCTCTCTGTCTCTCGCCCTCTCTCTCTCTCTCGCTCGCCGTCTCTGTCGCTCGCCCTCTTTCTCTCTCTGTCATTCACCCTCTCTCTCTCTGTTGCTCGCCCTCTCTCTCTGTCACTCGCCCTCTCTCTCTGTCGCTCTTGCTCTGTTGCTCTCTCTCTCTCTGTCGCTTGCCCTCTCACTGTCTGTCGCTCACCCTCTCTCACTCTGTCACTCGCCCTCTCTCTCTTTCGCTCGCCCTATCTCTCTGTCACTCACCCTCGCTCTCTGTTGCTCTTGCTCTCAGTCTCTCGCTCTCTGTTGTTCTCTCTTTGCTCGGTCTCTCTCGTGATCTCTCTCTCACTCACTCTCTCTCTCTGTCGCTCACTCGCTGTCACTCGCTCGCTGTCGCTCTCCCTCTTGCTGTCCCTCTCTCTCTATCTGTCACTCTCTCTCTCTCTCTCTCTCTCTCTCTCTCTGTCATTCTCTCTCTCTCTCTGTGTCGCTCTGTCTCTCTCTCTCACTCTGCCAGTCACTCTCTCGGTCTGTCGCTCTCTCTCTCACTCTCTCTCTGTTGCTCACGCTCTCTTTGCTTTCTCTGTCTTCGCTCGTGATTTTCCTCTCTCTCTCTCTCTCTCTGTGTCACTCTCTCCCTCTCTCTCTCTCTTTCACCTTCCCTCTCTCTCTGTCGCTCGCCCTCTCACTCTCTGTCGTTCGCCCTCTCTCTCTCTGTCGCTTGCCCTCTCTCTCTTTCACTCGTGCACTCTCTCTGTCACTCGCCCATTCTCTTCATCGCTCGCCCTGTCTCTCTGTCGCTCTCGCTCTTGGTCTCTCGCTCTCTGTTGTTCTCTCTTTGCTCGGTCTCTCTCGTGATCTCTCTCTCACTCACTCTCTCTCTGTCGCTCGCTCGCTGTCACTGGCTTGCTGTCGCTCTCCCTCTTGCTGTCCCTCTCTCTCTATCTGTCACTCTCTCTCTCTCTCTCTCTGTGTCGCTCTGTCGCTCTCTCTCACTCTGCCAGTCGCTCTCTCGGTCTGTCGCTCTCTCTCTCACTCTCTCTCTGTCGCTCACCCTCTCTCACTTTGTCACTCGCCCTCTCTCTCTTTCGCTCGCCCTATCTCTCTGTCACTCACCCTCGCTCTCTGTAGCTCTTGCTCTCAGTCTCTCGCTCTCTGTTGTTCTCTCTTTGCTCGGTCTCTCTCGTGATCTCTCTCTCACTCACTCTCTCTGTCGCTCACTCGCTGTCACTCGCTCGCTGTCCCTCTCCCTCTTGCTGTCCCTCTCTCTCTATCTGTCACTCTCTCTCTCTCTCTCTCTGTCATT
The DNA here is from genome assembly GCF_017639515.1 of Carcharodon carcharias. Lineage (NCBI taxonomy): Eukaryota > Metazoa > Chordata > Chondrichthyes > Lamniformes > Lamnidae > Carcharodon > Carcharodon carcharias. The sequence goes on from NC_054469.1 coordinate 95,854,793, forward strand.
CTCTCTCTCTCTCTGTGTCGCTCTGTCTCTCTCTCTCACTCTGCCAGTCACTCTCTCGGTCTGTCGCTCTCTCTCTCACTCTCTCTCTGTTGCTCACGCTCTCTTTGCTTGCTCTGTCTTCACTCGTGATTTTCCTCTCTCTCTCTCTCGCTCTCTCTCTGTGTCACTCTCTTGCTCTTTCTCTGTGGCTCACTCTTTCTCTCCCTGTCACTCGTGCTCTCTGCCTGTCACTTGCGCTCTCTCTCTCTGTTGCTTGTGCTCACTCTATGCTGCGTGCTCTCTCACTCGCTCTGTCTCTCTCTTTCACTTGCCCTCTCTCTCTGTCGCTCGCCCTCTCACTCTCTGTCGTTCGCCCTCTCTCTCTCTGTCGCTTGCCCTCTCTCTCTGTCACTTGCCCACTCTCTCTGTCGCTAGCCCATTCTTTCCATCGCTCGCCCTGTCTCTCTGTTGCTCTCGCTCTTGGTCTCTCGCTCTCTGTTGTTCTCTCTTTGCTCGGTCTCTCTCATGATCTCTCTCTCACTCACTCTCTCTCTCTGTCGCTCGCTTGCTGTCACTCACTCGCTGTCGCTCTCCCTCTTGCTGTCCCTCTCTCTCTATCTGTCACTCTCTCTCTGCCTGTCACTTGCGCTTTCTCTCTCTGTTGCTTGTGCTCACTCTTTGCCGCTTGCTCTTTCGGTCACTCGCTGTCTGTCTCTCTCTCTTGCTCTGTCGCTCTCTCTCTCAGTCGCTCGCCCTCTTTCTCTCAGTCGCTCGCCCTCTCTCTCTCTGTCACTCGCCCTCTCTCTCTGTCACTCGCTCTCTCTCTCTGTCACTCGCCCTTTCTCTCTGTCACTCGCCCTCTCTCTCTGTTGCTCGTGCTCTCTCTCTGTCGCCTGCCCTCTCTATCTGTCACTCTCCCTCACTCTCTCTTTGCTCAGTTTCTCTCTCTCGTGATCTCTCTCTCACTCACTCTCTCTCTCTGTCACTCACTCTCTCTGTCACTCACTCGCTGTTGCTCTCCCTCTTGATGTCCCTCTCTCTCTGTCTCTGTCGCTGTCTCTCACTCTCTCTCTCTCTCTCTCTGTTGCTCTGTTGCTCTCCTTCTCACTCTGCCACTCTCTCTCAGTCTGTTGCTCTCTCTCTCACACTCTTTCTATTACTCGCTCTCTCTTTGCTTGCTCTGTCTTCGCTCATGATTTCTCTTTCTCTCTCTCTCTCCCTCTCTTGCTCTGTCGCTCTCTCTCTCTCTGTCACTCTTGCTCTGTTGCTCTCTCTCTCTATCGCTTGCCCTCTCTCACTCTGTCGCTCGCCCTCTCTCTCTGTCGCTCGCCCTCTCTCTCTGAGCCTCGCCCACTCTCTGTTTCGCTCACCCTCTCTTTCTATTGCTCGCCCACTCTCTCTGTCGCTCGACCACTCTCTCCGTTGCTCGCCCTCTCTTTCTATTGTTCGCCCTCTCTCTCAGTCGCTCGCCCTCTCTGTCTCTCACCCTCTCCCTCTGTCGCTCGCCATCTTTCTCTGTCTCTCACCCTCTCTTCCTCTGTCGCTCGCCCTCTCTGTCTCTCAGTCTCTCTCCCTCTCTCTCTGTCACTTGCCCTCGCTCTCTGTCGCTCGCACACTCTCTCTGTCGCTCGCCTTTTCTCTCTGTCGCTCGCCCTCTCTGTCTCTTGTTCTCTCAACCTTCTCTCTCTGTCTCTCGCCCTCTCTCTCTGTTGCTCGCCATCTCTCTCTGTCGCTCGCCCTCTCTCTGTCGCTCACCCTTTCTCTCTCTGTCTCTCGCCCTCGCTCTCTGTCGCTCTCGATCTCGGTATCTCGCTCTCTCTGTTGGTCTCTCTTCGCTCGCTCTCTCTTTACTCGGTTTCTCCCGTGATCTCTCTCTCACTCACTCTCTCTCTGTGTTGCTCACTCTCTCTGTCACTCGCTCGCTGTTGCTCTCCCTCTTGCTGTCCCTCTCTCTCTCTCTGTTGTTGTCTCTCTCTGTCACTCTCCCTCTGTGTCGCTCTGTCGCTCTCTCTCTCATGCTGAAACTCTCTCTCTAGGTCTGTCGCTCTCTCTCTCACTCTCTCTTTTGCTCACTCTCTCTTTGCTTGCTCTGTCTTCGCTCATGATTTCTCTCTCTCCCTTGCTCTCTCTCTCTGTCTCTCACCCTCTCTTTCTGTCGCTCGCACTCTCTCTCTGTCGCTCGCACTCTCTCTCTGTCGCTCGCCTTTTCTCTCTGTCACTCGCCCTCTCTGTCTCTTGTTCTCTCAACCTTCTCTCTCTGTCTCTCGCCCTCTCTCTCTGTTGCTCGCCATCTCTCTCTGTCGCTCGCCCTCTCTCTGTCGCTCACCCTTTCTCTCTCTGTCTCTCGCCCTCGCTCTCTGTCGCTCTCGATCTCGGTATCTCGCTCTCTCTGTTGCTCTCTCTTCGCTCGCTCTCTCTTTGCTCGGTTTCTCTCGTGATCTCTCTCTCACTCACTCTCTCTCTGTGTTGCTCACTCTCTCTGTCACTCGCTCGCTGTTGCTCTCCCTCTTGCTGCCCCTCTCTCTCTCTGTTGTTGTCTCTCTCTGTCACTCTCTCTGTGTGTCGCTCTGTCGCTCTCTCTCTCATGCTGAAACTCTCTCTCTAGGTCTGTCGCTCTCTCTCTCACTCTCTCTTTTGCTCACTCTTTGCTTGCTCTGTCTTCGCTCATGATTTCTCTCTCTCCCTTGCTCTCTCTCTCTGTCACTCTCTTGCTCTTTCTCTGTCGCTCGCTCTTTCTCTCCCTGTCACTCGTGCACTCTCTCTCTGTCACTTGCACTTTCTCTCTCTGTTACTTGTGCTCGCTCTATGCTGCTTGCTCTATCGCTCCCTCTCTCTTTCTCTCTCGCTCAGTTGTTCTCTCTCTCTCTCTGTCACTCGCCCTCCCTCTCTGTCGCTTTCGCTCTCTATTGCTCTCTCTCTCTGTTGCTTGCCCTCTCTCTCTCTGTCACTCGCCCTCTCTCTCTGTCGCTCGCCCTCTCTCTCTATATGGCTCACCCTCTCTTCCCCCGCTCTCTCTTCTCTCGCTCTCTCTCCATCACACTCTCTCGCTCTTTCTCTGGTACTTGATCTCCCTTTCTCTGTCGTTCATGCTCTCTCTCTGCCGCTCTATCTCTCTGTCGCTTGCCCTCTCTCTCTCTGTCACTTGCCCTCTCTCTCTCTGTCATCACCCTCTCTCTGTCGATTGCCCTCTCTCTCTGTCGCTCGACCTCACTCTCTGTCACTCGCTCTCTTTGTTGCTCTCCCTTCGCTCGCTCTCTCTTTGCTCGGTCTCTCTCATGATCTCTCTCTCACTCACTCTCTCTCTCTGTTGCTCACTCTCTCTGTCACTCTCTCTCTCTCTGTGTCGCTCTGTCGCTCTCTCTTTCACTCTGTCACTCTCTCTTGGTCTGTTGCTCTCTCTCTCACTCTCTCTCTGTTGCTTGCTCTCTCTTTGCTTGCTCTCTCTTCACTCATCATTTCTCTCTCTCTCTCTCTCTCGGTGTCCCTCTCTCTTGCTCTTTCACTTGCCCTCTCTCTCTTGCTCTTGCTCTCTGTTGCTCTCTCTCTCTGTCGCTCGCCCTCTCTCTCTCTGTCGCTCGCCCTTTCTCTCTCTCTGTCGCTCGCGCTCTGTCTCACTCGCCCTCGCTCTCTCTCTCTCTCTGTCACTCGCCCTCTCTCTCTCTGTCGGTCACCCTCTCTGTCGCTTGCTCTCTGTCAATCTCTCTCGGTCTGTCGCTCTCTTTCTCACTCTCTCTCTCTTTTGCTCGCTCTCTCTTTGCTTGCTCTGCCTTCGCTCATGATTTCTCTCTCTCTTGCTCTGTCTCTGTGTCACTCTCTCGCTCTTTGTCTGTCGCTCACTCTTTTTCTCCCTGTCACTCGTGCTCTCCCTCTGTTACTTTTGCTCTCTCTCTCTGTTGCTTGTGCTCGCTCTATGCTGCTTGCTCTCTCGCTCACTCTCTCTTTCTCTCTCGCTCAGTTGTTCTCTCTCTCTCTGTCACTCGCCCTCCCTCTCTGTTGCTCTCGCTCTCTGTTGCTCTCCCTCTCTGTCTCTTGCCCTCTCTCTCTCTCTGTCGCTTGCCCTCTCGCTCTCTGTCGCTCGCCCTCTCTCTCTGTCGCTCGCCCTCTCTCTCTATGTCGCTTGCTCGCTCTTCCCTCGCTCTCTCTTCTCTTGCTCTCTCTCTCTCTCTCTCTCTCTCTCTCTCTCTCTATCACACTCTCTCGCTCTTTCTCTGGTACTTGCTCTCTCTTTCTCTGATGCTCGCCCTCTCTCTCTTTCACTCGCCCTCTCTCTCTGTCACTCGACCTCACTCTCTGTCACTCGCTCTCCTTGTTGGTCTCCCTTCGCTCACTCTCTCTTTGCTCAGTCTCTCTCTCGTGATCTCTCTCTCATTCACTCTCTCTCTCTGTCGCTCGCTCCCTCTGTCACTCTCTCTCTCTCTCTGTGTCGCTCTGTCGCTCTCTCTTTCACTCTGTCATTCTCTCTTGGTCTGTCGCTCTCTCTCTCACTCTCTCTCTCCGTTGCTTGCTCTCTCTTTGCTTGCTCTGTCTTCGCTCATGATTTCTGTCTCTCTCTCTCTCTCTTGCTCTGTCGCTCTCTCTTTCTCTTTCACTTGCCCTCTCTCTCTGTTGCTCTTGTTCTCTGTTGCACTCTCTTTCTGTCTCTCGCCCTCACTCTCTGTCGCTCACCCATTCTCTCTCTCTGTCGCTTGCGCTCTCTCTCTCTGTCGCTCGCTCTATCTCTGTCGCTCGCCTTCTCTCTCTGTTGTTCACACTCTCTCTCTCTGTCCCTCGCCCTCTCTGCCTCTCTGTCGCTCACCCTCTCTCTCTCTGTCTCTCGCCCTTGCTCTCTGTCAATCTCGCTCTCGGTCTCTCGCTCTCTTTGTTGCTCTCTCTGTTGCTCTTTTCTCGCTCGCTCTCTCTTTGCTCGGTCTCTCTCTCGTGATCTCTCACTCACTCTCTCTCTCTGTCACTCACTCTCTCTTTCACTCGTTCGCTGTCGCCCTCCCTCTTGCTGTCCCTCTCTCTCTCTCACTCTGTCTTGCTCAGTCGCTCTCTCTCTTTCTCTGTCACTCGCCCTCTCTCTCTCTCGCTCTTGCTCCCTGTTGCTCTCTCTCTTTGTCGTTCACACTCTCTCTCTGTCGCTCACCCATTCTCTCTCTCTGTCGCTTGCTCTCTCTCTCACTCACCCTCTCTCTCTGTCGCTCACCCTCTCTCTTTCTGTCGGTCGCTCTCTCTCTGTTGCTCGCCCTCTCTCTCTCTGCCGATCGCCCTTTCTCTCTCTCTGTCGTTCGCTCTCTCTCTCTCTATCGCTCACCCGCTCTCTCTCTGTTGCCCGCCCTCTCTCTGTCGCTCGCCCTCTCTCTCTCTCTGCCGATCGCCCTTTCTCTCTCTCTGTCGTTCGCTCTCTCTCTCTGTCGCTCACCCGCTCTCTCTCTGTCGATCGCCCTCGCTCTCTGTCGCTCGCCCTCGCTCTCTGTCGCTCTTGCTCGTTCTCTCTTTGCTCGGTCTCTCTCTCGTGATCTCTCTCTCGCTCACTCTCTCTCTGCTGCTCGCTCTCTCTGTCACTCGCTTGCTGTCGCTCTCCCTCTTGCTGTCCCTCTCTCTCTCTGTTGCTGTCTCTCTCTGTCACTCTCTCTCTCTCTCTCTGTGTCGCTCTGTCGCTCTCTCTCTCTCACTCTGCCACACTCTCTCTTGGTCTGTCGCTCTCTCTCTCACTCTCTCTCTGTTGCTCGCTCTCTCTTTGCTTGCTCTGTCTTCCTCGTGATTTGTCTCTCTCTCTCTCGCTCTGTCTCTGTGTCACTCTCTCGCTCTTTGTCTGTCGCTCACTCTTTCTGTCCCTGTCACTCGCACTCTCCCTCTGTTACTTGTGCTATCTCTCTGTTGCTTGTGCTCGCTCTATGCCACTTGCTCTCTCAGTCGTTCTTTCTCTCTCTCTCTCTTGCTTTGTCGCTCGCTCTCACTCTGTTGCTCGCCCTCTCTCTGCGTCACTTGCCCACTCTCTCTGTCGCACACCCTCTCTTTCTATCGCTCGCCCTCTCTGTCTGTCGCCCTCTCTATCTGTCTCTCGCCCTCACTCTCTGTCGCTTGCCCTCTCTCTCTGTCGCTCGCCCTCTCTCTCTGTCGCTCGCCCTCGCTCTCTGACGCTCGCACTCTCTCTCTGTCTCTCGCCCTTTCTCTCTGTCGCTCGCCCTCTCTGTCTCTCGGTCTCTCAACCCTCTCTCTCTGTCACTCGCCCTCTCTCTCTGTCGCTCGCCATCTCTCTTTCTGTCGCTCGCCCTCTCTCTGTCTCTCGCCCTCGCTCTCTGTCACTCTCACTCTTGGTATCTCGCTCTCTCTGTTGCTCTCTCTTCGCTCGCTCTCTCTTTGCTCGGTCTCTCTCTCTCACTCACTCTCTCTCTGTGTTTCTCGCTCTCTGTCGCTCGCTCTCTCTCGCTCACCCTCTCTCTCTGTCGCTCGCCCTGTCTCTCTCTGTCGGTCGCCCTCTCTGTCCCTCGCCCTCTCTCTCTCTCTGTCGTTCACCCTCTCTCTCTGTCACTCGCCCTCTCTCTCTCTGTCACTCACCCTTTCTCTCTCTCTGTCGTTCGCTCTCTCTCTCTGTCGCTCACCCTCTCTCTCTCTGTGTTCGCCCTCGCTCTCTGTCGCTTGCCCTCGCTCTCTGTCACTCTTGCTCACTCTCTCTTTGCTCGGTCTCTCTCTCGTGATCTCTCTCTCGCTCACTCTCTCTCTCTGCCGCTTGCTTTCTCTGTCACTCACTCGCTGTCGCTCTCCCTCTTGCTGTCCCTCTCTCTCTCTGTCGCTGTCTCTCTCTCTGTCACTCTCTCTCTCTCTCTCTCTGTGTCACTCTGTCGCTCTTTCTCTCACTCTGACACTCTCTCTCTTGGTCTGTTGCTCTCTCTCTCACTCTGCAACTCTCTCTCTCGGTCTGTCGCTCTCTCTCTCACTCTCTCTCTTTTGCTCACTCTCTCTTTGCTTGCTCTGTCTTCGCTCATGATTTCTCTCTCTCCCTTGCTCTCTCTCTGTGTCACTCTCTTGCTCTTTCTCTGTCACTCGCTCTTTCTCTCCCTGTCACTCGTGCACTCTCTCTCTGTCACTTGCACTTTCTCTCTCTGTTGCTTGTGCTTGCTCTATGCTGCTTGCTCTCTCGCTCGCTCTCTCTTTCTCTCTTGCTCAGTTGTTCTCTCTCTCTCTGTCACTCGCCCTCCCTCTCTGTCGCTCTCACTCTCTGTTGCTCTCTCTCTCTGTCGCTTGCCCTCTCTCTCTCTGTCGCTTGCCCTCTCTCTCTCTGTCGCTCACCCTCTCTCTCTGTCGCTCGCCCGCTCTCTCTCTGTCGCTTGCCCTCTCTCTCTGTCGCTGGCCCTCTCTTTCTATGTCGCTCGCTCTCTCTTCCCTCACTCTCTCTTCTCTCGCTCTCTCTCTTGCTCTCTCTCTATCACACTCTCTCGCTCTTTCTCTGGTACTTGCTCTCTCTTTCTCTGATGTTCATGCTCTCTCTCTGCCAATCTGTCTCTCTGTCACTTGCCCTCTCTCTCTCCGTCACTCGCCCTCTCCCTCTCTGTCATCGCCCTCTCTCTCTGTCGCTCGCCCTCTCTCTCTTTCGCTCTCCCTCTCTCTCTTTCGCTCGTCCTCTCTCTCTTTTGCTCACCCTCGCTCTCTGTTGCTCGACCTCACTCTCTGTCACTCGCTCTCTTTGTTGCTCTCCCTTCGCTCGCTCTCTCTTTGCTCGGTCTTTCTCTCATGATCTCTCTCTCACTCACTCTCTCTCTCTCTGTCGCTCTCTCTGTCACTCTCTCTCTCTCTGTGTCACTCTGTTGCTCTCTCTTTCACTCTGTCACTCTCTCTTGGTCTGTCACTCTCTCTCTCACTCTCTCTCTCTGTTGCTTGCTCTCTCTTTGCTTGCTCTCTCTTCGCTCATGATTTCTCTCTCTCTCTCTGCATCCCTCTCTCTCTCTTGCTCTGTCACTCTCTCTTGCTCTTTCACTTGCCCTCTCTCTCTCGCTCTTGTTCTCTGTTGCTCTCTCTCTCTGTCACTTACAATCTCCATCTGTCGCTCACACTCTCTGTCACTCGCTCTCTCTCTCTGTCGCGCGCACTCTCTCTCTGTCTCTCGCCCTCGCTCTCTGTCTCTCGCCCACTCTCTCTGTTGCTCTCTCTCTCTCTGTGTCGCTCTGTTGCTCTCTCTCTCACTCTGCCACTCTCTCTAGGTCTGTCGCTCTCTCTCTCACTCTCTCTCAGTCGCTCGCCCTTGCTCTCTGTTGCTCTCGCTCTTGGTCTCTCACTCTCTCTGTTGTTCTCCCTTTGCTCAGTCTCTCTCTCGTGATCTCTATCTCACTCACTTTCTCTCTCTGTTATTCGCTCACTCTGTCACTCACTCGCTCGCAGTCGCTCTCCCCCTTGCTGTCCCTCTCTCTCTGTTGTGCGCTCTCTCTCTCTCTCTGTGTCGCTCTGTCGCTCTCTCTCACTCTACCACTCTCTCGGTCTGTCGCTCTCTCTCTCACTCTCTCACTATTGCTTGCTCTGTCCTCGCACGTGATTTTTCCCTCTCTCTCTCTCTCGCTCGCTTTCTCTCTGTGTCACTCTCTCGCTCTTTCTCTGTGGCTCACTCTTTCTTCCCTGTCGCTCATTCTCTCTCGCTGTCACTTGCGCTCTCTCTCTCTGTTGCTTGTGCTCGCTCTATGCCGCTTGCTCTCTCAGTCGCTCGTTGTCTCTCTCTCTCTTCCTCTGTCACTCTTTCTCTCTGTTGCTCGCCCTCTCTCTCTCTGTCGCTCACCCTCTCTCTGTCGCTCGCCCTCTCTCTCTCTGTCGCTCGCCCTCTCTCTCTGTCGCTTGTGCTCTCTCTCTGTCACCCGCCCTCTCTATCTGTCACTCTCGCTTGCTCTCTCTTTGCTTGGTGTCTCTCTCTCGTGATCTCTTTCTCACTCACTCTCTCTCTGACGCTCGCTTTCTCTGTCACTCACTCGCTGTCGCTCTCCCTCTTGATGTCCCTCTCTCTCTCTCAGTCTCTGTCGCTGTCTCTCCCTGTCACTCTCTCTCCCTCTCTCTCTGTCACTCTCTCTCTCACTCTGCCACTCTCTCTCTTGGTCTGTCGCTCTCTCTCTCACTCTCTCTCTATTGCTCACTCTCTCTTTGCTTGCTCTGTCTTCGCTCGTGATTTCTCTTTCTCTCTCCCTCTCTCTCTCTTGCTCTGTCGCTCGCCCACTCTCTCTGTCACTCGCCCTCTCTCTCTGTCGCTCGCCCTCTCTCTCTGTCACTCACCATCTCTCTCTGTCGCTCCCCCTCTCTCTCTGTCACTCTCTCTCTCTCTGTCATTCTCTCTCTATGTCGCTCTCTCTATGTCACTCTCTCTCTCTGTCGCTCTGTCTCTCTGTTACTCTCTCTCTCTGTCGCTCTCTCTCTTTGTCGCTCTCTCTCTCTGTCGCTCTCTCTCTCTGTCGCTCTCTGTCGCTCTTTCTCTATCGCTCTATCTCTCTCTCTGTCGCTCGCTCTCTCTCTATTTGTCACTCTCTCTTCATTTGCTCTCTCTTATCTCGCTCGCTCTCTCTGTATCACTCTCTCTCGGTCTTTCTCTGGCACTTGCTGTCTATTTCTCTGACATTCGTGCTCTCTCTCTGCCATTCTCTCTCGCTCTGTCGCTCGACCTTTCTCTCTCTATCGCTCTCCCTCTCTCTCTCTGTCGCTTGCCCTATATTTCTCGCTTTCTTTCTCTGTCACTTTCTCTCTCTCTGTCACTCTCTCTCTGTGTGTCTCTCTCTCTGTCACTCTCTCTCTCTGCCGCTCTATCTCTCTGTTGCTCTCTCTCTGTCACTCTCTCTCTCAAGGGCTCTCTCTATCTCTCTCTCTGTCACTCTCTCGTTCTGTGGCTCTCACTCTGTCACTCTCTCTCTCTGTCCCTCTCTCTGTCGCTCTCTCTCTGTCGCTCTCTCTCTCTGTCACTCTCTCTCTCAGTCACTTGCCATCTTTCTCTCTGTCACTCCTCCTCTCTCTTTGTCACTCTCGCTCTCCATTGCTCTCTCTCTCTGTGTTGCTCTCCCACTCTGTCGCTCTCTCTCTCTGTTGCTCTCTCACTCTGTCGCTCTCTCTGTCACTCTCTCTCTGTCACTCTATCTCTCTGTTGCTCTCTCTCTCTCTGTCGCTTGCTCTCTGTCGCTCGCTCTCTCTTCATTCACTCTCTCTTCTCTCGGTCTCTCTGTATCACTCTCTCTCGGTCTTTCTCTGGCACTTGCTTTTTCTTTCTCTGACTCTCTCACTGCCGCTCTCTCTCTCTCTGCCACTCGCCCAATCTCTGTTGCTCGCCCTCTCTCTCTGTTACTCGCCCTATCTCACTCGCTTTCTTTCTCTGTCACTTTCTCTCTCTCTCTGTCACTCTCTCTCTCTGTCTCTCTCTCTGTCGCTCTCTCTCTCTCTGTCGCTCTCTCTCTCTGTGTCTCTCTCTCTCTGTGACTCTTTCTCTCTGTGACTCTCTCTCTCTGTCGCTCTCTCTCTCTGTCCCTCTCTCTCGCTGACACTCTCTCTCTGTTGCTCTCTCTCTGTTGCTCTCTGTCTCTGTCGCTCTCTCTCTGCCACCCGCCCTCTCTCTCTTTGTCGCTCGCCCTATCTCTCTGTGTCACTCACCCTATCTCGCTCGCTTTCTTTCTCTGTCACTTTCTCTCTCTCTGTCGTTTTCTCCCTCTGTCACTCTCTCACTCTGTTGCTCTCTCACTCTGTCGCTCTCTCTCTCTGTCGCTCTCTCTGTCACTCTCTCTCTCTGTCGATCTCTCTCTCTGTTGCTCGCTCTCTCTTCATTCGCTCTCTCTTTTCTCGCTCTCTCTTCTCTCGCTCTCTCGCTCGCTCTCTCTGTATCACTCTCTCTCGGTCTTTCTCAGGCACTTGCTGTCTCTTTCTCTGACGTTCGTGCTCTCTCTCTGCCGCTCTCTCTCTCTCTGTTGCTTGCACTCTCTCTAACTGTCACTCGCCCTATCTCGCTCGCTTTCTTTCTCTGTCACTTTCTCTCTCAGTGTCACTCTCTCTCTCTGTCTCTCTCTCTCTGTCACTCTCTCTCACTGTCACTCTCTCTCTCTTTTGCTCTCTCTCTCTGTTACACTCTCTCTGTCGCTCTCTCTCTCTGTCGCTCTCTCTCTCTGTCGCTCGCCCTTTCTCTGTCGGTCACTTGCCCTATCTCGCTCGGTTTCTTTCTCTGTCACTCTGTCTCTCTCTCTGTCGCTCTCTCTCTCTCTGTTGCTCTCTCTGTCACTCTCTCTCTGTCACTGTCTCTCGCTCTGTCGCTCTCTCTCTGTCTCTCTGTCACTCTCTCTGTGGCGCTTTCTCTCTGTTACTCTCTCTCTGTCGCTCTCTCTCTCTGTCTCTCTCTCTCTCTGTCACTCGTTCTCTCTTCATTCGCTCTCTATTCTCTCACTCTCTCGCTTGCTCTCTCTGTATCACTCAATCTCGGTCTTTCTCTGGCACTTGCTGTCTCTTTCTCTGACGTTCCTGCTCTCACTCTGCCACTCTCTCTCTCTGTCGCTTGCCCTCTGTCTCTCTGTCACTCACACTTTCTCTCTCTGTCGCTCGCCCTATCTCTCTCTGTCACTCGCCCTATGTCGCTCGCTTTCGTTCTCTGTCACTTTCTCTCTCTGTCACTCTCTCTCTCTGTCTCTCTCTCTGTCTCTCTCTCTCTGTCGCTCTCTCTCTCTGTCGCTCTCTCTCTGTCGCTCTCTCACTCTGTCACTCTCTCTCTCTGTCTCTCTTTCTGTCACTCTCTCTCTCTGTCAGTCTCTCACTCTCTGTCGGTCTCGCTCTCTGTCGCTCTCTCTCTCTGTCGCTCTCTCTCTCTCTGTCACTCTCTCTCTCTCTCTCTGTCAGTCTCTCTCTCTCTGTCGCTCTCTCTCTCTGTTGCTCTCTCTCTCATCTCTCTCTCTCTTTTGCTCTCTCTCTGTCGCTCACCCTTTCTCTATCGGTCACTCGCCCTATCTCGCTCGCTTTCTTTCTCTGTCACTTTCTCTCTCTCTGTCACTCTCTCTCTCTTTCTCTCTCTCTGTCGCTCCCTCTCTCTCACTGTCACTCTCACTCTCTGTCACTCTCTCTCTCTGTTGCTCTCTCTCTCTGTCGTTCTCTCTGTCACTCTCTGTCTGTGTCACTCTCTCTCTGTCGCTGTCTCTCTGTCACTCTCTCTCTGTCGCTCTCTATCTGTCTCTCTGTCACTCTCTCTCTGTCGCTCTCTCTCTCTGTTACTCTCTCTCTGTCGCGCTCTCACTCTGTCGCTCTCTCTGTCGCTCTCTCTCTCTCTGTCACTCTCTCTGTCGCTCTCTCACTCTGTCGTTCTCTCTCTCTGTCTCTCTTTCTGTCACTCTCTTTCTCTCTCTGTCAGTCTCTCACTCTCTGTCGGTCTCGCTCTCTGTCGTTCTCTCTCTCTGTCGATCTCTCTCTCTGTCTCTCTCTCTGTCACTCTCTCTCTCTGTCACTCTCTCTCTCTCTGTCAGTCTCTCTCTCTCTGTCGCTCTCTCTCTCTGTCGCTCTCTCTCTCATTTCTCTCACTCTGTTGCTCTCTCTCTCTGTCGCTCACCCTTTCTCTATTGGTCACTCGCCCTATCTCGCTCGCTTTCTTTCTCTGTCACTTTCTCTCTCACTGTCACTCTCTCTCTCTGTCACTCTCTCTCTCTGTTGCTCTCTCTCTCTGTCATTCTCTCTGTCACTCTCTCTCTCTGTTGCTCTCTCTCTGTTACTCTCTCTCTGTCGCTCTCTCACTCTGTAGCTCTCTCTCTCTGTCACTCTCTCTCTGTCTCTCTGTCACTCTCTCTCTCTATCGCTCTCTCTCTCTGTTACTCTTTCTCTGTCGCTCTCTCACTCTGTCGCTCTCTCTCTCTGTCTCTCTCTCTGACACTCTCTCTCTCTCTCTGTCGCTCGCTCTCTGTCGCTCGCTCTCTCTTCTCTCGCTCTCTCGCTTGCTCTCTCTGTATCACTCAATCTCAGTCTTTCTCTGGCACTTGCTGTATCTTTCTCTGACGTTCCTGCTCTCTCTCTGCCGCTCTCTCTCTCTGTCGCTCGCCCTCTGTCTCTCTGTCACTCACCTTCTCTCTCTCTGTCACTCGCCCTATCTCGCTCACTTTCATTCTCTGTCACTTTCTCTCTCTCTTTCACTCTCTCTCTCTCTCTCTGTCACTCTCTCTCTTTCTGTCGCTCGTTCTCTCTCTATCGCTCGCTCTCTCTTCATTCGCTCTCTCTTCTAGCTCTCTCGCTACTCTCTCTCTGTATCACTCTGTCTCAGTCTATCTCTGGCACTTGCTCTCTCTCTGTCGCTCGCCTTCTCTCTCTATCACTCGTGCTGTCTCTCTGTCACCCGCCTTCTCTATCTGTCGCTCTTGCTTGCTCTCTCTTTGCTTGGTGTCTCTCTCTCGTGATCTCATTCTTACTCACTCTCTCTCTGTCGCTCGCTCTCTCTGTCACTCACTCGCTGTCGCTCTCCCTCTTGATATCCCTCTCTCTCTCTCTCTCTGTCGCTCTCTCTGCCACTCTCTCTCTCGGTCTGTCGCTCTCTCTCTCACTCTCTCTCTATTGCTCACTCTCTCTTTGCTTGCTCTGTCCTCGCTCGTGATTTCTCTTTCTCTCTCCCTCTCTCTCTCTTGCTCTGTCGCTCGCCCTCTCTCTCTCTGTCGCTCGCCCTCTCTCTCTGTCACTCACCATCTCTCTCTGTCACTCCCCCTCTCTCTCTGTCACTCTCTCTCTCTGTCATTCTCTCTCTGTGTCGCTCTCTCTATGTCACTCTCTCTCTCTGTCGCTCTGTCTCTCTGTCTCTCTGTCACTCTCTCTCTCTGTCGCTCTCTCTCTCTGTTGCTCTCTCTCTCTATCGCTCTCTCTCTCTCGCTCTGTCGCTTGCTCTCTCTCTATCTTTCACTCTCTCTTCATTTGCTCTGTCTTCTCTCGCTCTCTCGCTCGCTCTCTCTGTATCACTCTCTCTTGGTCTTTCTCTGGCACTTGCTGTCTCTTTCTCTGACGTTCGTGCTCTCTCTCTGCCGTTCTCTCTCTCTCTATCGCTTGACCTTTCTCTTCTGTCGCTCGCCCTATATTGCTCACTTTCTTTCTCTGTCCCTTTCTCTCTCTGTCTGTCACTCATTCTCTCTGTCTCTCTCTATATCGCTCGCTCACTATCTCTGTCATTCTCTCTCTCTGTGTCTCTCTCTCTGTGGCTCTCTCTATCACTCTCTCTCTCTGTCGTTCCCTCTCTCTGTCGCTGTCTCACTCTGTTGCTCTCTCTCTCTCTCTGTTGCTCTCTCTCTCTGTCGCTCTCTGTTGCTCTCTCTCTGTCGCTCTCTCTCTTTGTCGCTCTCTCTCTCTATTGCTCTCTCTCTCTCTCTGTCGCTCGCTCTCTCTCTATCTGTCACTCTCTCTTCATTTGTTCTCTCTTCTCTCGCTCTCTCGCTCACTCTCTCTGTATCACTCTCTCTTGGTCTTTCTCTGGCACTTGCTGTCTCTTTCTCTGACGTTCGTGCTCTCTCTCTGCCGTTCTCTCTCTCTCTGTTGCTCGACCTTTCTCTCTCTGTCGCTCTCCCTCTCTCTCTCTGTCGCTCGCCCTATATCGCTTGCTTTCTTTATCTGTCACTTTCTCTCTCTCTCTGTCACTCTCTCTCTCTTTTTCTCTCTGTCGCTCTCCCTCTCTCTGTCACTCTCTCTCTCTATGTCTCTCTCTCTCTGTGGCTCTCTCTCCCTGTCACTCTCTCTCTCTGTCGCTCTCTCTCTCTGTCTCCTCTGTCACTCTCTCTCTGTCGCTCTCTCTCTCTGTCGCTCTCTGTCTCTGTCGCTCTCTCTCTCTGTCGCTCGCCCTCTCTCTCTCTGTCGCTCGCCCTATCTCTCTCTGTCACTCCGCCTATCTCGCTCGCTTTCTTTCTCTGTCACTTTCTCTCTCTGTGTCACTCTCTCACTCTGTCTCTCTGTCGGTCTATATCTCCCTCTGTCACTCTCTGTCTCTGTGGGTCTCTCTCTGTCAGTCTCTCTTTCTGTCACTCTCTCACTCTCTGTCGCTCGCTCTCTCTTCATTCGCTCTCTTTTCTCGCTCCCTCGCTCACTCTCTATGTATCACTCTCTCTCCATCTTTCTCTGGCACTTGCTGTCTCTTTCTCTGACGTTCGTGCTCGCTCGCTGCCGCTCTCTCTCTTTCTGTTGCTCACCCTCTCTCTGTCACTCGCCCTATCTCGCTTGCTTTCTTTCTCTGTCACGTTCTCTCTCTGTCACTCTCTCTCTCTGTCGCTCTCTCTCTGTCACACTCTCTCTGTCACTCTCTCTCTCTGTCTCTCTGTCACTCTCTCTCTCTGTCACTCTCTCACTCTGTCACTCTCTATCTGTCACTCTCTCACTCTCTCTCTCTGTCACTCACTCTCTCTGTCGCTCTCTCTCTGTCACTCTCTCTCTGTCACTCTCTCTCTCTGTCACTCTCTCTCTCTGTTGCTCTCTCTGTCTCTCTCTGTCGCTCTCTCACTCTCTCTCTCTGTCACTCTCTCTCTCTGTCGCTCTCTCTCTCTGTCACTCTCCCTCTCTGTCACTCTCTTTCTGTCACTCTCTCACTCTCTCTCTGTCACTCACTCTCTCTGTCGCTCTCTCTCTGTCACTCTCTCTCTCTGTCGCTCTCTCTGTCTCTCTCTGTCGCTCTCTCACTCTCTCTCACTGTCGCTCTCTCTCTCTGTCGCTCTCTCTCTCTGTCGCTTGCTCTCTGTCTCTCGATCTCTCTTCATTCGCTCTCTCTTCTCTCGCTCTCTCTTCTCGATCACTCTCTCTGTATCACTCTCTCTCCGTCTATATCTGGCACTTGTCTCTCTCTGTCACCCGCCCTCTCTATCTGTCGCTCTCGTTTGGTCTCTCTTTGCTTGGTGTCTCTCGTGATCTCTTTCTCACTCACTCTTTCTCTGTCGCTCGCTCTCTCTGTCACTCACTCACTGTCGCTCTCCCTCTTGATGTCCCTCTCTCTCTCAGTCTCTGTCGCTGTCTCTCCCTATCACTCTCTCTCTCTCTCTCTCTCTCTCTGTCATTCTCTCTCTCACTCTGCCATTCTCTCTCGGTCTGTCGCTCTCTCTCTCACTCTCTCTCTATTGCTCACTCTCTCTTTGCTTGCTCTGTCTTCGCTCATGATTTCTCTTTCTCTCTCCCTCTTTTGCTCTGTCGCTCACCCTCTCTCTCTGTCGCTCGCCCTCTCTCTCTGTCACTCTCTCTCTCTCTGTCATTCTCTCTCTATGTCGCTCTGTCTCTCTATCTCTCTGTCACTCTCTCTCTCTGTCGCTCTCTCTCTCACTCTCTCTCTCTGTCACTCACTCTCTCTGTCGCTCTCTCCCTGTCACTCTATCTCTTTCGCTCTCTCACTCTCTCTCTCTGTCACTCTCTCTCTCTGTCGCTCTCTCTGTCACTCTCTCTCTCTCTGTCGCTCTCTCTCTGTCGCTCTCTCTCTGTCGCTCGATCTCTCTTCATTCGCTCTCTCTTCTCTCGCTCTCTCTTCTCGATCACTCTCTCTGTATCATTCTCTCTCAGTCTATCTCTGGCACTTGCTCTCTCTCTGTCACCCGCCCTCTCTATCTGTCGCTCTCGTTTGCTCTCTCTTTGCTTGGTGTCTCTCGTGATCTCTTTCTCACTCACTCTTTCTCTGTCGCTCGCTCTCTCTGTCTCTCACTCGCTGTCGCTCTCCCTCTTGATGTCCCTCTCTCTCTCTCAGTCTCTGTCGCTGTCTCTCCCTGTAACTCTCTCTCTCTCTCTCTCTGTCGTTCACTCTGCCACTCTCTCTCTGTCGCTCTCTCTCTCTCTGTCACTCTCTCTCTCTGTCGCTCTCTCTGTCACTCTCTCTCTCTCTGTCGCTCTCTCTCTCTGTCACTCTCTCTCTCTGTCGCTCACTCTGCCACTCTCTCTCTCGGTCTGTCGCTCTCACTCTCACTCTCTCTCTATTGCTCACTCTCTCTTTGCTTGCTCTGTCTTCGCTCGTGATTTCTCTTTCTCTCTCCCTCTCTCTCTTGCTCTGTCGCTCGCCCACTCTCTCTGTTGCTCACCCTCTCTCTCTGTTGTTCACCCTCTCTCTCTGTCACTCTCTCTCTCTCTGTCATTCTCTCTCTATGTCGCTCTGTCTCTCTGTCTCTCTGTCGCTCTCTCACTCTGTCACTCTCTCTCTCTGTCTCTCTCTTTGTCACTCTCTCTCTCTCTCTCTGTCAGTCTCTCTCTCTCTGTCGCTCTCTCTCTCTGTCTTACTCTCTGTCACTCTCTCTCTCTGTCACTCTCTCTCTCTCTCTGTGTCAGTCTCTCACTCTCTGTTGCTCTCACTCTCTGTCGCTCTCTCTCTCTGTCGCTCTCTCTCACTGTCTCTCTCTCTGTCACTCTCTCTCTCTGTCACTCTCTCTCTCTGTCAGTCACTCTCTGTCGCACTCTCTCTCTGTCGCTCTCTCTGTCACTCTCTCTCTCTCGGTTGCTCTCTCTCTCTGTCGCTCGCCCTTTCTCTATCGGTCACTCGCCCTATCTCGCTCGCTTTCTTTCACTGTCACTCTCTCTCTCTCTCTGTCGCTCTCTCTCTCTGTCGCTCGCTCTCTCTCTATCTGTCACTCTCTCTTCATTTGTTTTCTCTTCTCTCGCTCTCTCGCTCACTCTCTCTGTATCACTCTCTCTTGGTCTTTCTCTGGCACTTGCTGTCTCTTTCTCTGACGTTCGTGCTCTCTCTCTGCCGTTCTCTCTCTCTCTGTTGCTCGACCTTTCTCTCTCTGTCGCTCTCCCTCTCTCTCTCTGTCGCTCGCCCTATATCGCTTGCTTTCTTTATCTGTCACTTTCTCTCTCTCTCTGTCACTCTCTCTCTCTTTTTCTCTCTGTCGCTCTCTCTCTCTCTGTCACTCTCTCTCTCTGTGTCTCTCTCTCTCTGTGGCTCTCTCTCCCTGTCACTCTCTCTCTCTGTCGCTCTCTCTCTCTGTCTCCTCTGTCACTCTCTCTCTGTCGCTCTCTCTCTCTGTCGCTCTCTGTCTCTGTCGCTCTCTCTCTCTGTCGCTCGCCCTCTCTCTCTCTGTCGCTCGCCCTATCTCTCTCTGTCACTCCGCCTATCTCGCTCGCTTTCTTTCTCTGTCACTTTCTCTCTCTGTGTCACTCTCTCACTCTGTCTCTCTGTCGGTCTATATCTCCCTCTGTCACTCTCTGTCTCTGTGGGTCTCTCTCTGTCAGTCTCTCTTTCTGTCACTCTCTCGCTCTCTGTCGCTCGCTCTCTCTTCATTCGCTCTCTTTTCTCGCTCTCTCGCTCACTCTCTATGTATCACTCTCTCTCCATCTTTCTCTGGCACTTGCTGTCTCTTTCTCTGACGTTCGTGCTCGCTTGCTGCCGCTCTCTCTCTTTCTGTTGCTCACCCTCTCTCTGTCACTCGCCCTATCTCGCTTGCTTTCTTTCTCTGTCACGTTCTCTCTCTGTCACTCTCTCTCACTGTCGCTCTCTCTCTGTCACACTCTCTCTGTCACTCTCTCTCTCTGTCTCTCTGTCACTCTCTCTCTCTGTCACTCTCTCACTCTGTCACTCTCTATCTGTCACTCTCTCACTCTCTCTCTCTGTCACTCACTCTCTCTGTCGCTCTCTCTCTGTCACTCTCTCTCTGTCACTCTCTCTCTCTGTCACTCTCTCTCTCTGTTGCTCTCTCTGTCTCTCTCTGTCGCTCTCTCACTCTCTCTCTCTGTCACTCTCTCTCTCTGTCGCTCTCTCTCTCTGTCACTCTCCCTCTCTGTCACTCTCTTTCTGTCACTCTCTCACTCTCTCTCTGTCACTCACTCTCTCTGTCGCTCTCTCTCTGTCACTCTCTCTCTCTGTCGCTCTCTCTGTCTCTCTCTGTCGCTCTCTCACTCTCTCTCACTGTCACTCTCTCTCTCTGTCGCTCTCTCTCTCTGTCGCTCTCTCTCTCTGTCGCTTGCTCTCTGTCTCTCGATCTCTCTTCATTCGCTCTCTCTTCTCTCGCTCTCTCTTCTCGATCACTCTCTCTGTATCACTCTCTCTCCGTCTATATCTGGCACTTGTCTCTCTCTGTCACCCGCCCTCTCTATCTGTCGCTCTCGTTTGCTCTCTCTTTGCTTGGTGTCTCTCGTGATCTCTTTCTCACTCACTCTTTCTCTGTCGCTCGCTCTCTCTGTCACTCACTCACTGTCGCTCTCCCTCTTGATGTCCCTCTCTCTCTCAGTCTCTGTCGCTGTCTCTCCCTATCACTCTCTCTCTCTCTCTCTCTCTCTCTGTCATTCTCTCTCTCACTCTGCCATTCTCTCTCGGTCTGTCGCTCTCTCTCTCACTCTCTCTCTATTGCTCACTCTCTCTTTGCTTGCTCTGTCTTCGCTCATGATTTCTCTTTCTCTCTCCCTCTTTTGCTCTGTCGCTCACCCTCTCTCTCTGTCGCTCGCCCTCTCTCTCTGTCACTCTCTCTCTCTCTGTCATTCTCTCTCTATGTCGCTCTGTCTCTCTGTCTCTCTGTCACTCTCTCTCTCTGTCGCTCTCTCTCTCACTCTCTCTCTCTGTCACTCACTCTCTCTGTCGCTCTCTCCCTGTCACTCTATCTCTTTCGCTCTCTCACTCTCTCTCTCTGTCACTCTCTCTCTCTGTCGCTCTCTCTGTCACTCTCTCTCTCTCTGTCGCTCTCTCTCTGTCGCTCTCTCTCTGTCGCTCGATCTCTCTTCATTCGCTCTCTCTTCTCTCGCTCTCTCTTCTCGATCACTCTCTCTGTATCATTCTCTCTCAGTCTATCTCTGGCACTTGCTCTCTCTCTGTCACCCGCCCTCTCTATCTGTCGCTCTCGTTTGCTCTCTCTTTGCTTGGTGTCTCTCGTGATCTCTTTCTCACTCACTCTTTCTCTGTCGCTCGCTCTCTCTGTCTCTCACTCGCTGTCGCTCTCCCTCTTGATGTCCCTCTCTCTCTCTCAGTCTCTGTCGCTGTCTCTCCCTGTAACTCTCTCTCTCTCTCTCTCTCTGTCGTTCACACTGCCACTCTCTCTCTGTCGCTCTCTCTCTCTGTCACTCTCTCTCTCTGTCGCTCTCTCTGTCACTCTCTCTCTCTCTGTCGCTCTCTCTCTCTGTCACTCTCTCTCTCTGTCGCTCACTCTGCCACTCTCTCTCTCGGTCTGTCGCTCTCACTCTCACTCTCTCTCTATTGCTCACTCTCTCTTTGCTTGCTCTGTCTTCGCTCGTGATTTCTCTTTCTCTCTCCCTCTCTCTCTTGCTCTGTCGCTCGCCCACTCTCTCTGTCGCTCACCCTCTCTCTCTGTTGCTCACCCTCTCTCTCTGTCACTCTCTCTCTCTCTGTCATTCTCTCTCTATGTCGCTCTGTCTCTCTGTCTCTCTGTCGCTCTCTCACTCTGTCACTCTCTCTCTCTGTCTCTCTCTTTGTCACTCTCTCTCTCTCTCTCTGTCAGTCTCTCTCTCTCTGTCGCTCTCTCTCTCTGTCTTACTCTCTGTCACTCTCTCTCTCTGTCACTCTCTCTCTCTCTCTGTGTCAGTCTCTCACTCTCTGTTGCTCTCACTCTCTGTCGCTCTCTCTCTCTGTCGCTCTCTCTCACTGTCTCTCTCTCTGTCACTCTCTCTCTCTGTCACTCTCTCTCTCTGTTGCTCTCTCTCTCTGTCATTCTCTCTGTCACTCTCTCTCTCTTTCGCTCCCTCTGTCTCTCTGTCAAACTTTCTCTCTGTCGCTCTCTCTCTGTCACTCTCTGTCGCTCTGTCGCTCTCTCGCACTGTCGCTCCCTCTCTCTGTCACTCTCTCAATCTGTCTCTCTCTCTGTTGCTCTCTCTCTCTCTGTCACTCGCTCTCTGTCACTCATTCTCTCTTCATTCATACTATCTTCTCTCGCTCTCTCTTCTCTCGCTCTCTCGCTTGCTCTCTCTGTATCACTCAATCTCGGTCTTTCTCTGGCACTTGCTGTCTCTTTCTATGACGATCCTGCTCTCACTCTGCCGCTCTCTCTCTCTGTCGCTCGCCCTCTGTCTCTCTGTCACTCACCCTCTCTCTCTGTCACTCACCCTATCTCTCTGTCACTCAGCCTATCTCGCTCGCTTTCGTTCTCTGTCACTTTCTCTCTCTCTGTCACTCTCTCTCTGTCTGACACTCTCTCACTCTGTCACTCTCTCTCTCTGTCTCTCTGTCACCCTCTTTCTCTCTCTGTCAGTCTCTCACTCTCTGTCGCTCTCGCTCTCTGTCGCTCTCTCTGTCTCTCTCTCTGTCACTCCTCTCTCTGTCAATCTCTCTCTCTCTCTCTCTGTCACTCTCTCTCTCTGTCAATCTCTCTCTCTCTCTGTCAGTCTCTCTCTCTCTGTCGCTCTCTCTCTCTGTCGCTCTCTCTCTCATCTCTCTCTCTCTGTCGCTTTCTCTCTCTGTCGCTCGCCCTTTCTCTATCGGTCACTCACCCTATCTCGCTCGCTTTCTTTCTCTGTCACTTTCTCTCTCTCTGTCAATCTCTCTCTCTTTCTCTCTCTCTGTCGCTCCCTCTCTCTCACTGTCACTCTCTCTCTCTGTCACTCTCTCTCTCTGTTGCTCTCTCTCTCTGTCGTTCCCTCTGTCACTCTCTCTCTCTGTCGCTCTCTCTGTCTCTCTGTCACTCTCTCTCTCTGTCGCTCTCTCTCTGTCACTCTCTGTCGCTCTGTCGCTCTGTTGCTCCCTCTCTCTGTCGCTCTCTCTCTCTGTCACTCTCTCTCTGTCACTCTCTCTCTCTGTCACTCTCTCTCTGTCTCTCTGTCACTCTCTCTCTCTGTCGCTCTCTCTCTGTCACTCTCTGTCGCACTGTCGGTCTCTCGCTCTGTTGCTCTATCTCTCTGTCGCTCGCTCTCTCTGTCGCCGTCTCTCTATCACTCTCTCTCTGTCACTCTCTATCTGTCTCTCTGTCACTCTCTCTTTCTGTCGCTCTCTCTCTCTCTGTTTCTCTCTGTCTTGCTCTCACTCTGTCGCTCTCTCGCTCTGTCTCTCTCTCTGTCGCTCTCTCTCTCTCTGTCGTTCTCTCTCTCTCTCTCTGTCGCTCGTTCTCTCTCTATCGCTCGCTCTCTCTTCATTCGCTCTCTCTTCTCGCTCTCTCCCTCACTATCTCTGTATCACTCTCTCTCGGTCTATCTCTGGCACTTGTTCTCTCTGTCGCTCGCCCTCTTTCTCTGTCACTCGTGCTCTCTCTCTGTCACCCGCCTTCTCTATCTGTCGCTCTCGCTTGCTCTCTCTTTGCTTGGTGTCTCTCTCTCGTGATCTCTTTCTCACTCATTCTCTCTCTGTCGCTCGCTCTCTCTGTCACTCACTCGCTGTCACTCTCCCTCTTGATGTCCCTCTCTCTCTCTCTCTGTCATTCTCTCTCTCACTCTGCCACTCTCTCTCTCGGTCTGTCGCTCTCTCTCTCACTCTCTCTCTATTGCTCACTCTCTCTTTGCTTGCTCTGTCTTCGCTCATGATTTCTCTTTCTCTCTCCCTCTCTCTCTCTTGCTCTGTCGCTCGCCCCCTCTCTCTGTCGCTCGCCCTCTCTCTCTGTCACTCACCATCTCTCTCTGTCGCTCCCCCTCTCTCTCTGTCACTCTCTCTCTCTCTGTCATTGTCTCTCTATGTCGCTCTCTCTATGTCACTCTCTCTCTCTGTCGCTCTGTCTCTCTGTCGCTCTGTCTCTCTGTCTCTCTGTCACTCTGTCTCTCTGTCACTCATTACTCTCTTTCTCTCTCTCTGTCGCTCCCTCTCTCTCACTGTCACTCTCTCTCTCTGTCACTCTCTCTCTCTGTTGCTCTCTCTCTCTGTCATTCTCTCTGTCACTCTCTCTCTCTTTCGCTCCCTCTGTCACTCTGTCAAATTCTCTCTCTGTCGCTCTCTCTCTGTCAGTCTCTGTCGCTCTGTCGCTCTCTCGCACTGTCGCTCCCTCTCTCTGTCACTCTCTCAATCTGTCTCTCTCTCTGTCGCTCTCTCTCTCTCTGTCACTCGCTCTCTGTCACTCATTCTCTCTTTATTCATACTATCTTCTCTCGCTCTCTCTTCTCTCGCTCTCTCGCTTGCTCTCTCTGTATCACTCAATCTCGGTCTTTCTCTGGCACTTGCTGTCTCTTTCTCTGACGTTCCTGCTCTCACTCTGCTGCTCTCTCTCTCTGTCGCTCGCCCTCTGTCTCTCTGTCACTCACCCTCTCTCTCTGTCACTCACCCTATCTCTCTCTGTCACTCAGCCTATCTCGCTCGCTTTCGTTCTCTGTCACTTCCTCTCTCTCTGTCACTCTCTCTCTCTGACACTCTCTCACTCTGTCACTCTCTCTCTCTGTCTCTCTGTCACCCTCTTTCTCTCTCTGTCAGTCTCTCACTCTCTGTCGCTCTCGCTCTCTGTCGCTCTCTCTGTCTCTCTCTCTGTCACTCCTCTCTCTGTCAATCTCTCTCTCTCTCTCTCTGTCACTCTCTCTCTCTGTCAATCTCTCTCTCTCTCTGTCAGTCTCTCTCTCTCTGTCGCTCTCTCTCTCTGTCGCTCTCTCTCTCATCTCTCTCTCTCTGTCGCTTTCTCTCTCTGTCGCTCGCCCTTTCTCTATCGGTCACTCGCCCTATCTCGCTCGCTTTCTTTCTCTGTCACTTTCTCTCTCTCTGTCACTCTCTCTCTCTTTCTCTCTCTCTGTCGCTCCCTCTCTCTCACTGTCACTCTCTCTCTCTGTCACTCTCTCTCTCTGTTGCTCTCTCTCTCTGTCATTCCCTCTGTCACTCTCTCTCTCTGTCGCTCTCTCTGTCTCTCTGTCACTCTCTCTCTCTGTCGCTCTCTCTCTGTCACTCTCTGTCGCTCTGTCGCTCTCTCGCTCTGTTGCTCCCTCTCTCTGTCGCTCTCTCTCTCTGTCGCTCTCTCTCTGTCACTCTCTCTCTCTGTCACTCTCTTTCTGTCTCTCTGTCACTCTCTCTCTCTGTCGCTCTCTCTCTGTCACTCTCTGTCGCACTGTCGGTCTCTCGCTCTGTCGCTCTATCTCTCTGTCGCTCTCTCTCTCTGTCGCCGTCTCTCTATCACTCTCTCTCTGTCACTCTCTATCTGTCTCTCTGTCACTCTCTCTCTCTGTTGCTCTCTCTCTCTCTGTTACTCTCTCTCTGTCTCACTCTCACTCTGTCGCTCTCTCACTCTGTCTCTCTCTCTGTCGCTCTCTCTCTCTCTGTCGTTCTCTCTCTCTCTCTCTGTCGCTCGTTCTCTCTCTATCGCTCGCTCTCTCTTCATTTGCTCTCTCTTCTCGCTCTCTCGCTCACTATCTCTGTATCACTCTCTCTCGGTCTATCTCTGGCACTTGTTCTCTCTCTGTCGCTCGCCCTCTTTCTCTGTCACTCGTGCTCTCTCTCTGTCACCCGCCTTCTCTATCTGTCGCTCTCGCTTGCTCTCTCTTTGCTTGGTGTCTCTCTCTCGTGATCTCTTTCTCACTCATTCTCTCTCTGTCGCTCGCTCTCTCTGTCACTCACTCGCTGTCACTCTCCCTCTTGATGTCCCTCTCTCTCTCTCTCTGTCATTCTCTCTCTCACTCTGCCACTCTCTCTCTCGGTCTGTCGCTCTCTCTCTCACTCTCTCTCTATTGCTCACTCTCTCTTTGCTTGCTCTGTCTTCGCTCATGATTTCTCTTTCTCTCTCCCTCTCTCTCTCTTGCTCTGTCGCTCGCCCCCTCTCTCTGTCGCTCGCCCCCTCTCTCTGTCGCTCGCCCTCTCTCTCTGTCACTCACCATCTCTCTCTGTCGCTCCCCCTCTCTCTCTGTCACTCTCTCTCTCTCTGTCATTGTCTCTCTATGTCTCTCTCTCTATGTCACTCTCTCTCTCTGTCTCTCTGTCTCTCTGTCTCTCTGTCACTCTGTCTCTCTGTCACTCATTACTCTCTTTCTCTCTCTCTGTCGCTCCCTCTCTCTCACTGTCACTCTCTCTCTCTGTCACTCTCTCTCTCTGTTGCTCTCTCTCTCTGTCATTCTCTCTGTCACTCTCTCTCTCTTTCGCTCCCTCTGTCTCTCTGTCAAACTCTCTCTCTGTCGCTCTCTCTCTGTCACTCTCTGTCGCTCTGTCGCTCTCTCGCACTGTCGCTCCCTCTCTCTGTCGCTCTCTCTGTCGCTCTCTCTCTCTGTCTCTCTCTCTGTCGCTCGCTCTCTGTCACTCATTCTCTCTTCATTCACACTCTCTTCTCTCGCTCTCTCTTCTCTCACTCTCTTGCTTGCTCTCTCTTTATCACTCAATCTCGGTCTTTCTCTGGCACTTGCTGTCTCTTTCTCTGACGTTCCTGCTCTCACTCTGCCGCTCTCTCTCTCTCTGTCGCTTGCCCTCTGTCTCTTTGTCACTCACGCTCTCTCTCTCTGTCGCTCGCCCTATCTCTCTCTGTCACTCGCCCTATCTCGCTCGCTTTTGTTCTCTGTCACTTTCTCTCTCTCTGTCACTCTCTCTCTCTGTCTCTCTCTCTGTTGCTCTCTCTCTCTCTGTCGCTCTCTCTCTCTCTCTCTCTGTCGCTCGTTCTCTCTCTATCGCTCGCTCTCTCTTCATTCGCTCTCTCTTCTCGCTCTCTCGCTCAATCTCTCTGTATCACTCTCTCTCGGTCTATCTCTGGCACTTGCTCTCTCTCTGTCGCTCGCCCTCTTTCTCTGTCACTCGTGCTCTCTGTCACCCGCCTTCTCTATCTGTCACTCTCGCTTTCTCTCTCTTTGCTTGGTGTCTCTCTCTCGTGATCTCTTTCTCATTCACTCTCTCTCTGTCGCTCGCTCTCTCTGTCACTCACTCGCTGTCGCTCTCCCTCTTGATGTCCATCTCTCTCTCTCTCTCTCTCTGTCACTCTCTCTCTCACTCTGCCACTCTCTCTCTTGGTCTGTCGCTCTCTCACTCACTCTCTCTCTATTGCTCACTCTCTCTTTGCTTGCTTTGTCTTCGCTCATGATTTCTCTTTCTCTCTCCCTCTCTCTCTTGCTCTGTCGCTCGCCCACTCTCTGTGTCGCTCGCCCTCTCTCTCTGTCACTCACCCTCTCTCTCTGTCACTCACCATCTCTCTCTGTCGCTCCCCCTCTCTCTCTGTCACTCTCTCTCTCTCTGTCATTCTCTCTCTATGTCGCTCGATCTATGTCACTCTCTCTCTCTGTCGCTCTGTCTCTCTGTCTCTCTGTCACTCTCTCTCTCTGTCGCTCTCTCTCACTGTCACTCTCTCTCTCTCTGTCGCTCTCTCTCTCTTTCGTTCTCTCTCTGTCGCTCTCCCTCTCAGTCGCTCTCCCTTCGTTTGCTCTGTCTTCTCTTGCTCTCTCGCTCGCTCTCTATTTATCACTCTCTCTCAGTCTTTCTCTCTCACTTGCTGTCTCTTTCTCTGATGTTCGTGCTCTCTCCCTGCCATTCTCTCTCTCTGTGTCGCTTGACCTTTCTCTCTCTGTCGCTCTCTCTCTTTCTCTCTGTCGCTCGCTCTCTGTCACTCATTCTCTCTTCATTCGCTCTCTCTTCTCTCGCTCTCTCTTCTCTCGCTCTCTCTGTATCTCTCTTTCTCGGTCTTTCTCTGGCACTTAATGTCTCTTTCTTTGACGTTCGTGTTCTTTCTCTGCTGCTCTCTCTCTCTCTGTCACTCGCCCTCTCTCTCTCTGTCGCTTGCCCTATTTCTCTCTGTCACTCAAACTATCTCGCTTGCTTTCTTTCTCTGTCACTTTCTCTCTCTCTGTCACTCACTCTCTGTCACTCTCTCTATGTCATTCTCCCTCTCTGTCGCTCTCTCGCTGTCTCTGTCACTCTCTCTCTGTTGCTCTCTCTCTGTCGCTCACTCTCTCTGTTGCTCTCTCTCTGTCACTCTCTCTCTGTCTCTCTGTCACTCTATCTCTCTCTCTCTGTCAGTCTCTCTCTCTCTGTCACTCTCTCTCTCTCTCTCTTCTCTGTTGCTCTCTCTCTCTGTCGCTCTCTCTCTGTCGCTCTCTCACTCTGTCGCTCTCTCTCTCTCTGTCTCTCTTTCTGTCACTCTCTTTCTCTCTCTGTCACTCTCTCACTCTCTGTCGCTCTCAATCTCTGTCGCTCTCTCTCTCTCCGTCGCTCTCTCTCTCTGCCTCTCTCTCTGTCACTTTCTCTCTCTCTCTCTGTCAGTTTCTCTCTCTCTGTCACTCTCTCTCTCTGTCGCTCTCTCTCTCTCTCTCTCTCTCTCTGTCGCTCTCTCTCTCTGTCGCTCGCCCTTTCTCTATTGGTCACTCGCCCTATCTCGTTTGCTTTCTTTCTCTGTCACTTTCTCTCTCTCTGTCACTCTCTCTCTCTTTCTCTCTCTCTGTCACTCCCTCTCTCTCTCTGTCGCTCTCTCGCTCTGTCGCTCCCTCTCTCTGTCGCTCTCTCTCTCTGTCGCTCTCTCTCTCTGTCGCTCTCTCTCTGTCACTCGCTGTCTGTCTCTCTGTCAATCTCTCTCTCTGTTGCTCTCTCTCTGTCACTCTCTGTCGCTCTCTCGCTCTCTCGCTCTGTCGCTCTCTCTCTGTCACTCTCTCTCTCTGTCGCTGTCTCTCTGTCACTCTCTCTCTGTCGCTCTCACTCGGTCTCTCTGTCTCTCTTGCTCTCTGTCGCTCTCTCTCTCTGTTACTCTCTCTCTGTCTCGCTCTCAATCTGTCGCTCTCTCTGTCGCTCTCTCTCTCTGTCTCTCTCTCTGTCGCTCTATCTCTCTCTGTCGCTCGTTCTCTCTCTATCACTCGCTCTCTCTTCATTCGCTCTCTCTTCTCGCTCTCTCGCTCACTCTCTCTGTATCAGTCTCTCTCGGTCTATCTCTGGCACTTGCTCTCTCTCTGTCGCTCGCCCTCTCTCTCTGTCACTCGTGCTCTCTCTCTGTCACCCGCCTTCTCTATCTGTTGCTCTCGCTTGCTCTCTCTTTGCTTGGTGTCTCTCTCTCGTGATCTCTTTCTCACTCACTCTCTCACAGTCACTCGCACTCTCTGTCACTCACTCGTTGTCGCTCTCCCTCTTGATGTCCCTCTCTCTCTCTCTCTGTCACTCTCTCTCTCACTCTGCCACTCTCTCTTTCGGTCTGTCGCTCTCTCTCTCACTCTCTCTCTAATGCTCACTCTCTCTTTGCTTGCTCTCTCTTCGCTCATGATTTCTCTTTCTCTCTCCCTCTCTCTCTCTTGCCTTGTCGCTTGCCCTCTCTCTCTATCACTCATCATCTCTCTCTGTCGCTCCCCCTCTCTCTCTGTCACTCTCTCTCTCTGTCGCTCTCTCTCTGTCACTCTCTCTGTCGCTCTGTCTCTCTGTTGCTCTCTCACCCTGTCGCTCTCTCTCTCTCTGTCGCTCTCTCTCTCTGTCGCTCTCTCTCTCTGTCGCTCTCTCTCTATCGCTCTCTCTCTCTCTCTGTCGCTCGCTCTCTCTCTGTCTGTCACTCTCTCTCTCTCTTGTCTCGCTCTCTCGCTCGCTCTCTCTGTATCACTCTCTCTAGGTCTTTCTCTGGCACTTGCTGTCTCTTTCTCTGACATTCGTGCTCTCACTCTGCCGCTCTCTCTCTCTGTCGCTTGCCCTCTGTCTCTCTGTCACTCACCCTCTCTCACTCTGCCGCTCTCTCTCTCTGTCGCTTGCCCTCTGTCTCTCTGTCACTCACCCTCTCTCTCTCTGTCGCTCGACATTTCTCTCTCTGTCGCTCGCCCTATATCGCTCACTTTCTTTCTCTGTCACTTTCTCTCTCTCTCTGTCACTCTCTCTCTCTGTCGCTCTCTCACTCTCTCTGTCACTCTCTCTCTCTGTGTCTCTCTCTCCCTCTGTCACTCTCTCTCTCTGTCGCTCTCTCTCTCTCTGTCGTTCTTTCTCTCTCTGTAGCTCTCTCTCTCTATTGCTCTCTCTCTCTAACGCTCGCTCTCTCTATCTGTCACTCTCCCTTCATTTGTTCTGTCTTCTCTTGCTCTCTCGCTCGCTCTCTATGTATCAGTCTCTCTCGGTCTTTCTCTCTCACTTGCTGTCTCTTTCTCTGACGTTCGTGCTCTCTCCCTGCCGTTCTCTCTCTCTCTGTCACTCGACCTTTCTCTCTCTGTCGCTCTCTCTCTCTCTCTGTCGCTCGCTCTCTGTCACTCATTCTCTCTTCATTCGCTCTCTCTTCTCTCGCTCTTTCTGATTTCTCTTTCTCTCTCCCTCTCTCTCTCTTGCTCTGTCACTCGCCCACTCTCTCTGTCGCTCGCCCTCTCTCTCTGTCGCTCTCTCTCTGTCGCTCTCTCACTCTGTCGCTCTCTCTCTCTGTCTCTCTTTCTGTCACTCTCTTTCTCTCTCTGTCAGTATCTCACTCTCTGTCGCTCTTGCTCTCTGTCGCTCTTTCTCTCTGTCGCGCTCTCCGTCTGTCTCTCTCTGTCAAACTATCTCTCTCTCTCTGTCAGTTTCTCTCTCTCTGTCACTCTCTCTCTCTTCTCTGTTGCTCTCTCTCTCTGTCGCTCTCTCTCTGCCGCTCTCTCTCTGTCTCTGTCGCATGCCCTCTCTCTCTCTGTCACTCACCCTATCTCGCTTGCTTTCGTTCTCTGTCACTTTCTCTCTCTCTGTCACTCTCTCTTTCTGTTTCTCTCTCTGTCGCTCTCTCTCTCTGTCTTTCTCTCTGTCGCTCTCTCTCTCCCTCTGTCACTCTCTCTCTATGTCACTCTCACACTCTGTCACTCTCTTGCTCTCTGTCGCTCATCTCTCTTCATTCACTCTCTCTTCTCTCGCTCTCTCTTCTCTCGCTGTCTCGATCGCTCTCTCTGTATCACTCTCTCTCGGTCTTTCTCTGGCACTTGCTGTCTCTTTCTCTGACGTTCGTGCTCTCTTTCTCTGTTGCTCGACCTTTCTCTCTCTGTCTCTCTCGCTCTCTCTCTCTGTCGCTCACCCTATATCGCTCGCTTTCGTTCTCTGTCACTTTCTCTCTCTCTCTGTCACTCTCTCTCTCTGTCGCTCTCTCTCTCTGTTGCTCTTTCTCTCTCTGTAGCTCTCTCTCTCTATTGCACTCTCTCTCTGACTCTCGCTCTCTCTGTCTGTCACTCTCCCTTTTTTTGCTCTGTCTTGTCTTGCTCTCTCGCTCGCTCTCTATGTATCACTCTCTCTCTTTCTTTCTCTGTCACTTGCTGTCTCTTTCTCCGACGTTCGTGCTCTCTCCCTGCCGTTCTCTCTCTCTCTGTCGCTCGACCTTTCTCTCTCTGTCGCTCTCTCTCTCTCTCTCTGTCGCTCGCTCTCTGTCACTCATTCTCTCTTCATTCGCTCTCTCTTCTCTCGCTCTCTCTTCTCTCGCTCTCTCTGTATCTCTCTTTCTCGGTCTTTCTCTGTCACTTAATGTCTCTTTCTCTGACATTCGTGCTCTTTCTCTGCTGCTCTCTCTCTCTCTGTCACTCACCCTATCTCGCTCGCTTTCTTTCTCTGTCACTTTCTCTCTCTCTGTCACTCTCTCTCTCTGTCGCTCTCTCTATGTCATTCTCCCTCTCTGTTGCTCTCTCGCTGTCTCTGTCACTCTCTCTCTGTTGCTCTCTCTCTGTCGCTCACTCTCTCTGTTGCACTCTCTTTGTCACTCTCTCTCTGTCTCTCTGTCGCTCTCTCTCTCTGTCTCTCTTTCTGTCACTCTCTTTCTCTCTCTGTCAGTCTCTCACTCTCTGTCGCTCTCGCTCTCTGTCGCTCTCTCTCTCTGTCGCGCTCTCTCTCTGTCTCTCTCTGTCACTCTATCTCTCTCTCTCTGTCGCTCTCTCTCTCTCTCTCTTCTCTGTTGCTCTCTCTCTCTGTCTCTCTCTCACTCTGTCGCTCTCTCTCTCTGTCTCTCTTTCTGTCACTCTCTTTCTCTCTCTGTCACTCTCTCACTCTCTGTCACTCTCGATCTCTGTCGCTCTCTCTCTCTCTGTCGCTCTCTCTCTCTGCCTCTCTCTCTGTCACTCTCTCTCTCTGCCTCTCTCTGTCAGTCTCTCTCTCTCTGTCGCTCTCTCTCTCTGTCGCTCTCTCTCTCTCTCTCTTTCTGTCGCTCTCTCTATCTGTCTCTCTTTCTGTCACTCTCTTTCTCTCTCTGTCACTCTCTCACTCTCTGTCACTCTCGATCTCTGTCGCTCTCTCTCTCTCTGTCACTCTCTCTCTCTGCCTCTCTCTCTGTCACTCTCTCTCTCTGCCTCTCTCTGTCAGTCTCTCTCTCTCTGTCTCTGTCTCTCTCTGTCGCTCTCTCTCTCTCTCTCTCGCTCTCTGTCGCTCTCTCTCTCTGTCACGCTCTCTCTCTGTCTCTCTCTGTCACTCTATCGCTCTCCCTCTGTCAGTCTCTCTCTCTCTCTGTCGCTCTCTCTCTCTCTCTCTTCTCTGTTGCTCTCTCTCTGTCTCTCTCTCACTCTGTCGCTCTCTCTCTCTGTCTCTCTTTCTGTCACTCTCTTTCTCTCTCTGTCGCTCTCTCGCTCTGTCGCTCCCTCTCTCTGTCGCTCTCTCTCTCTGTCGCTCTCTCTCTGTCTCTCTGTCACTCTCTCTCTCTGTCACTCGCTGTTGCTCTGTCGCTCTCTCGCTCTGTCGCTCTCTCTCTCTCTGTTACTCTCTCTCTGTCTCAGTCTCACTTTGTCGCTCTCTCTGTCGCTCTCTCTCTGTCTCTCTCTCTGACGCTCTCTCTCTCTCTGTCGCTCGCTCTCTCACTCATTCTCTCTGTATCACTCTCTCTCGGTCTATCTCTGCCACTTGCTCTCTCTCTGTCGCTCACCCTCTCTCTCTGTCACTCGTGCTCTCCCTCTGTCACCCGCCTTCTCTATCTGTCGCTCTCGCTTGCTCTCTCTTTGCTTGGTGTCTCTCTCTTGTGATCTCTTTCTCACTCTCTCTCTCTCTGTCGCTCGCACTCTCTGTCACTCACTCGTTGTCACTCTCCCTCTTGATGACCCTCTCTTTCTCTCTCTCTCTGTCACTCTCTCTCTCACTCTGCCACTCTCTCTCTCGGTCTGTCGCTCTCTCTCTCACTCTCTCTCTAATGCTCACTCTCTCTTTGCTTGCTCTGTCTTCGCTCATGATTTCTCTTTCTCCCTCCCTCTCTCTCTCTTGCTCTGTCGCTCGCCCACTCTCTCTGTCGCTCGCCCTCTCTCTCTGTCGCTCGCCCTCTCTCTCTGTCACTCAGCATCTCTCTCTGTCGCTCCCCCTCTCTCTCTGTCACTCTCTCTCTCTGTCATTCTCTCTCTATGTCGCTCTCTCTATGTCACTCTCTCTCTCTGTCGCTCTGTCTCTCTGTCTCTCTGTCACTCTCTCTGTTGCTCTCTCTCTGTCACTCTCCCTCTCTGTCGCTCTCTCTCTCTGTCAATCTCTCTCTGTCACTCTCTCTCTCTGTCACTCTCCCTCTCTGTCGCTCTTTCTCTCTCTGTAGCTCTCTCTCTCTCTATCGCTCTCTCTCTCTGTCGCTCTCTCTCTCTATCTGTCACTCTCCCTTCATTTGCTCTGTCTTCTCTTGCTCTCTCACTCGCTCTCCCTGTATCACTCTCCCTCGTTCTTTCTCTGTCACTTGCTGTCTCTTTCTCTGACGTTCGTGCTCTCTCCCTGCCGTTCTCTCTCTCTCTGTCGCTCGACCTTTCTCTCTCTGCCGCTCTCTCTCTCTCTCTGTCGCTCGCTCTCTGTCACTTGCTCTCTGTCACTTATTCTCTCATCATTCGCTCTCTCTTCTCACGGTCTCTCTGTATCTCTCTTTCTCGGTCTTTGTCTGGCACTTAATGTCTCTTTCTCTGACGTTCGTGCTCTTTCTCTGCTGCTCTCTCTCTCTCTGTCACTCGCCCTCTCTCTCACTGTCGCTTGCCCTATCTCTCTCTGTCACTCACCCTATCTCGCTTGCTTTCTTTCTCTGTCACTTTCTCTCTCTCTGTCACTCTCTCTCTCTGTCACTCTCTCTCTGTTGCTCTCTCTCTGTCACTCACTCTCTCTGTTGCTCGCTCTCTGTCACTCGTTCTCTCTTCATTCGCTCTCTCTTCTCTCGCTCTCTCTTCTCACGCTCTCTCGCTTGATCTCTCTATCACTCAATCTCGATCTTTCTCTGGCACTTGCTGTCTCTTTCTCTGACGTTCCTGCTCTCTCTCTGCCGCTCTCTCTCTCTGTCGCTCGCCCTTTCTCTATCTGTCACTCGCCCTATCTCTCTCGCTTTTTTCTCTGTCACGTTCTCTCTCTCTGTCACTCATTACTCTCTTTCTCTCTCTCTGTCGCTCCCTCTCTCTCACTGTCACTATTTCTCTCTGTCACTCTCTCTCTCTGTTGCTCTCTCTCTCTGTCGTTCTCTCTGTCACTCTCTCTCTTTCGCTCCCTCTGTCTCTCTGTCACTCTCTCTCTCTGTCACTCTCTCTCTGTCTCTCTCTGTCGCTCTGTCGCTCTCTTGCTCACTCGCACTGTCGCTCCCTCTCTCTGTCGCTCTCTCTCTCTGTCACTCTCTCTCTGTCACTCTCTGTCTCTGTCACTCTCTCTCTGTCTCTCTCTCACTCTCTCTCTGTCGCTCTCTCTCTCTGTTGCTCTCTCTCTATCACTCTCTCACTCTGTCGCTCTCTCTCTCTGTCACTCTCTCTCTCTGTCGCTCTCTCTCTCTGTCGTTCTCTCTCTGTCGCTCTCTTTCTCTGTCGCTCTCTCTCTCTGTCGCTCTTTCTCTCTCTGTAGCTCTCTCTCTCTATCGCTCTCTCTCTCTGACGCTCGCTCTCTCTATCTGTCACTATCCCTTCATTTGCTCTGTCTTCTCTTGCTCTCTCGCTCGCTCTCTCTGTATCACTCTCTCTCGGTCTTTCTCTCTCACTTGCTGTCTCTTTCTCTGATGTTCGTGCTCTCTCTCTGTCACTCACCATCTCTCTTTCTGTCGCTCCCCCTCTCTCTCTGTCACTCTCTCTCTCTCTGTCATTCTCTCTCTATGTCGCTCTCTCTATCTCACTTTCTCTCTCTGTCGCTCTGTCTCTCTGTGTCTCTCTCTCTCTGTCGCTCTCTCTCTCTGTCGCTCTCTCTCTCTGTCGCTCTCTCTCTATCACTCTCTCTCTCCCTCTGTCGCTCGCCCTCTCTCTGTCTGTCACTCTCTCTCTCTCTTGTCTCGCTCTCTCGCTCGCTCTCTCTGTATCACTCTCTCTCGGTCTTTCTCTGGCACTTGCTGTCTCTTGCTCTGATGTTCGTGCTCTCACCCTGCTGTTCTCTCTCTCTCTGTTGCTCGACCTTTCTCTCTCTGTCGCTCTCATTCTCTCTCTCTGTCGCTCGCCCTATATCGCTTACTTTCTTTCTCTGTCACTTTCTCTCTCTCTGTAATTTTCTCTCTCTGTCTCTCTCTCTGTCGCTCTCTCACTCTCTCTGTCACTCTCTCTCTCTGTGTTTCTCTCTCTCTGTGGCTGTCTCTCTCTGTCACTCTCTCTCTATGTCGCTCTCTCTCTCTGTCGCTCTTTCTCTCTCTGTAGCTCTCTCTCTCTATCGCTCTCTCTCTCTGTCTCTCTTTCTGTCACTCTCTTTCTCTCTCTGTCAGTCTCTCACTCTCTGTCGCTCTCGCTCTCTGTCGCTCTCTCTCTCTC
The DNA here is from genome assembly GCF_017639515.1 of Carcharodon carcharias. NCBI lineage: Eukaryota > Metazoa > Chordata > Chondrichthyes > Lamniformes > Lamnidae > Carcharodon > Carcharodon carcharias. The sequence goes on from NC_054469.1 coordinate 95,889,062, forward strand.
TGTCGCGCTCTCTCTCTGTCTCTCTCTGTCACTCTATCTCTCCCTCTCTGTCAGTCTCTCTCTCTCTGTCACTCTCTCTCTCCCTCTCTTCTCTGTTGCTCTCTCTCTCTGTCGCTCTCTCTCTCTGTCGCTCTCTCTCTCTATCTGTCACTCTCCCTTCATTTGCTCTGTCTTCTCTTGCTCTCTCACTCGCTCTCCCTGTATCACTCTCCCTCGGTCTTTCTCTGTCACTTGCTGTCTCTTTCTCTGACGTTCGTGCTCTCTCCCTGCCGTTCTCTCTCTCTATGTCGCTCGACCTTTCTCTCTCTGCCGCTCTCTCTCTCTCTCTCTTTGTCGCTCACTCTCTGTCACTCATTCTCTCTTCATTCGCTCTCTCTTCTCTTGCCCTCTCTGTATCTCTCATTCTCGGTCTTCCTCTGGCACTTAATGTCTCTTTCTCTGACGTTCGTGCTCTTTCTCTGCTACTCTCTCTCTCTCTGTCACTCGTTCTCTCTCTCTGTCGCTTGCCCTATCTCTCTCTGTCACTCACCCTATCTCGCTTGCTTTCTTTCTCTGTCACTTTCTCTCTCTCTGTCACTCTCTCTCTCTGTCGCTCTCTCTATGTCATTCTCTCTCTCTGTCGCTCTCTCGCTGTCTCTGTCACTCTCTCTCTGTTGCTCTCTCTCTGTCGTTCACTCTCTCTGTTGCTCGCTCTCTGTCACTCATTCTCTCTTCATTCGCTCTCTCTTCTCTCGCTCTCTCTTCTCTCGCTCTCTCGCTTGCTCTCTCTATCACTCAATCTCGATCTTTCTCTGGCACTTGCTGTCTCTTTCTCTGATGTTCCTGCTCTCTCTCTGCCGCTCTCTCTCTGTCACTCGCCCTTTCTCTATCGGTCACTCGCCCTATCTCGCTCGCTTTCTTTCTCTGTCACTTTCTCTCTGTCACTAATTACTCTCTTTCTCTCTCTCTGTTGCTCCCTCTCTGTCACTGTCACTCTCTCTCTCTGTCACTCTCTCTCTCTGCTGCTCTCTCTCTCTGTCGTTCTCTCTGTCACTCTCTCTCTTTCGCTCCCTCTGTCTCTCTGTCACTCTCTCTCTCTGTCGCTCTCTCTCTGTCACTCTCTGTCGCTCTGTCGCTCTCTCGCTCACTCGCTCTGTCGCTCCCTCTCTCTGTCACTCTCTGTCTCTGTCACTCTCTCTCTGTCTCTCTGTTACTCTCTCTCTCTGTCGCTCTCTCTCTGTTACTCTCTCTCTGTCACTCTCTCACTCTGTCTCTCTCTGTCACTCTCTCTCTCTCTGTCACTCGCTCTCTGTCACTCGTTCTCTCTTCATTCATACTATCTTCTCTCGCTCTCTCTTCTCTCACTCTCTCGCTTGCCCTCTCTGTATCACTCAATCTCAGTCTTTCTCTGGCACTTGCTGTCTCTTTCTCTGACGTTCCTGCTCTCACTCTGCCGCTTTCTCTCTCTGTCGCTCGCCCTCTGTCTCTCTGTCACTCACCCTCTCTCTCTCTGACGCTCACTCTCTCTATCTGTCACTCTCCCTTCATTTGCTCTGTCTTCTCTTGCTCTCTCGCTCGCTCTCTCTGTATCACTCTGTCTCGGTCTTTCTCTCTCACTTGCTGTCTCTTTCTCTGACGTTCATGCTCTCTCCCTGCCGTTCTCTCTCTCTCTGTCGCTCGACCTTTCTCTCTCTGTCGCTCTCTCTCTCTCTCTGTCGCTCGCTCTCTGTCACTCATTCTCTCTTCATTCGCTCTCTCTTCTCTCGCTCTCTCTTCTCTCGCTCTCTCTGTATCTCTCTTTCTCGGTCTTTCTCTGGCACTTAATGTCTCTTTCTCTGACGTTCATGCTCTTTCTCTGCTGCTCTCTCTCTCTCTGTCACTCGCCCTCTCTCTCTCTGTCGCTTGCCCTATCTCTCGCTGTCACTCACCCTATCTCGCTCCCTTTCTTTCTCTGTCACTTTCTCTCTCTCTGTCACTCTCTCTCTCTGTTGCTCTCTCTATGTCTCTCGCTCTCTCTTCATTCGCTCTCTCTTCTCGCTCTCTCGCTCACTCTCTCTGTATCACTCTCTCTCGGTCTATCTCTGGCACTTGCTCTCTCTCTGTCGCTCGCCCTCTCTCTCTGTCACTCATGCTCTCTCTCTGTCACCTGCCTTCTCTATCTGTCGCTCTCGCTTGCTTTCTCTTTGCTTGGTCTCTCTCTCATGATCTCTTTCTCACTCACTCTCTCTCTGTCGCTCGCTCTTTCTGTCACTCACTCGCTGTCGCTCTCCCTCTTGATGTCCCTCTCTCTCTCTCTCTCTCTCTCTGTCGCTCTCTCTCTCACTCTGCCACTCTCTCTCTCGGTCTGTCGCTCTCTCTCTCACTCTCTCTCTATTGCTCACTCTCTCTTTGCTTTCTCTGTCTTCGCTCGTGATTTCTCTTTCTCTCTACCTCTCTCTCTCTTGCTCTGTCACTGGCCCACTCTCTCTGTTGCTCGCCCTCTCACTCTGTCGCTCGCCCTCTCTCTCTGTCGCTCCCCCTCTCTCTGTCACTCTCTCTCTCTCTGTCGCTCTCTCTCTCTGTCACTCTCTCTCTCTGTCGCTCTCTCTCTCTGTCGTTCTCTCTCTGTCGCTCTCTCTCTGTAGCTCTCTCTCTCTGTCGCTCTTTCTCTCTCTGTAGCTCTCTCTCTCTATTGCTCTCTCTCTCTTTTGCTCGCTCTCTCTATCTTTCACTCTCCCTTCATTTGCTCTGTCTTGTCTTGCTCTCTTGCTCGCTCTCTATGTATCACTCTCTCTCGGTCTTTCTCTGTCACTTGCTGTCTCTTTCTCTGACGTTCGTGCTCTCTCCCTGCCGTTCTCTCTCTCTCTGTCACTCGACCTTTCTCTCTCTGTTGCTCTCTCTCTCTCTCTCTGTCGCTCGCTCTCTGTCACTCATTCTCTCTTCATTCGCTCTCTCTTCTCTCGCTCTCTCTTCTCTCGCTCTCTCTGTATCTCTCTTTCTCGGTCTTCCTCTGTCACTTAATGTCTCTTTCTCTGACGTTCGTGCTCTATCTCTGCTGCATCTCTCTCTCTCTGTCACTCGCCCTCTCTCTCTCTGTCACTTGCCCTATCTCTCGCTGTCACTCACCCTATCTCGCTCCCTTTCTTTCTCTGTCACTTTCTCTCTCTCTCTCTGTCGCTCTCTCTATGTCATTCTCCCTCTCTGTCGCTCTCTCGCTGTCTCTGTCACTCTCTCTCTGTTGCTCTCTCTCTGTCACTCTCTCTCTCTCTCTCTGTCGCTCTCTCTCTTTGTCACTCTCTCACTCTGTCGCTCTCTCTCTCTGTCGCTCTCTCTCTCTGTCTCTCTTTCTGTCACTCTCTTTCTCTCTCTGTCAGTCTCTCACTCTCTGTCGCTCTCGCTCTCTGTCACTCTCTCTCTCTGTCGCGCTCTCTCTCTGTCTCTCTCTGTCACTCTATCTCTCTCTCTCTGTCAGTCTCTCTCTCTCTGTCGCTCTCTCTCTCTCTCTTCTCTGTTGCTCTCTTTCTGTCGCTCTATCTCTGTCGCTCTCTCACTCTGTTGCTCTCTCTCTGTCTCTCTTTCTGTCACTCTCTTTCCCTCTGTCAGTCTCTCTCTCTCTGTCGCTCTCTCTCTGTCGCTCTCTCTCTCGCTCTCTCCCTCTGTCGCTCTCTCTCTCTGTCGCTCGCCCTTTCTCTATCGGTCACTCGCCCTATCTCGTTTGCTTTCTTTCTCTGTCACTTTCTCTCTCTCTGTCACTTTCTCTCTCTGTCACTCTCTCTCTGTCTCTCTGTCACTCTCTCTCTCTGTCACTCTCTCTCTGTCACTCGCTGTTGCTCTGTCACTCTCTCGCTCTGTGAATCTCTCTCTCTGTCGATCTCTCTCTCTGTCGCTGTCTCTCTGTCACTCTCTCTCTGTCGCTCTCTATATGTCTCTCTGTCACTCTCTCTCTCTGTCGCTCTCTCTCTCTGTCTCTCTCTCTCTGTCTCGCTCTCACTCTGTTGCTCTCTCTGTCGCTCTCTCTCTCTGTCTCTCTCTCTCTGTCGCTCTCTCTCTCTCTCTCTGTCGCTCGTTCTCTCTCTATCGCTCGCTCTCTCTTCATTCGCTCCCTCTTCCCGCTCTCTTGCTCACTCTCTCTGTATCACTCTCTCTCGGTCTATCTCTGGCACTTGCTCTCTCTCTGTCGCTCGCCCTCTCTCTCTGTCACTCGTGCTCTCTCTCTGTCACCCGCCTTCTCTATCTGTCGCTCTCGCTTGCTCTCTCTTTGCTTGGTGACTCTCTCTCGTGATCTCTTTCTCACTCACTCTCTCTCTGTCGCTCGCACTCTCTGTCACTCACTCGCTGTCACTCTCCCTCTTGATGTCCCTCTCTCTCTCTCTCTCTCTGTCACTCACCATCTCTCTCTGTCGCTCCCCCTCTCTTTCTGTCTCTCTCTGTCATTCTCTCTCTATGTCACTCTCTCTATGTCACTCTCTCTCTCTGTCGCTCTGTCTCTCTGTCTCTCTGTCACTCTCTCTCTCTCTGTCGCTCTCTCTCTCTGTCGTTCTCTCTCTGTCGCTCTCTCTCTTTGTCGCACTCTCTGTCGCTCTTTCTCTCTCTGTATCTCTCTCTCTCTATCGCTCTTTCTCTCTCTGTAGCTCTCTCTCTCTATCGCTCTCTCTCTCTGTCGCTCTCTCTCTCTATCTGTCACTCTCCCTTCATTTGCTCTGTCTTCTCTTGCTCTCTCACTCGCTCCCCCTGTATCACTCTCCCTCGGTCTTTCTCTGTCACTTGCTGTCTCTTTCTCTGACGTTCGTGCTCTCTCCCTGCCGTTCTCCCTCTCTCTGTCGCTCGACCTTTCTCTCTCTGCCGCTCTCTCTCTCTGTCGCTAACTCTCTGTCACTCATTGTCTCCTCATTCTCTTTCTCTTCTCTCGCACTCTCTGTATCTCTCTTTCTCGGTCTTTCTCTGGCACTTAATGTCTCTTTCTCTGACGTTCGTGCTCTTTCTCTGCTACTCTCTCTCTCTCTGTCACTCGCTCTCTCTCTCTGTCGCTTGCCCTATCTCTCTCTGTCACTCACCCTATCTCGCTTGCTTTCTTTCTCTGTCACTTTCTCTCTCTCTGTCACTCTCTCTCTGTCGCTCTCTCTATGTCATTCTCTCTCTCTGTCGCTTTCTCGCTGTCTCTGTCACTCTCTCTCTGTTGCTCTCTCTCTGTTGCTCACTGTCTCTGTTGCTCGCTCTCTGTCACTCGTTCTCTCTTCATTCGCTCTCTCTTCTCTCGCGCTCTCTTCTCTCGCTCTCTCGCTTGCTCTCTCTATCATTCAATCTCGATCTTTCTCTGGCACTTGCTGGCTCTATCTCTGATGTTCCTGCTCTCCCTCTGCCGCTCACTCTCTCTGTCGCTCACCCTTTCTCTATCGGTCACTCGCCCTATCTCTCTCGCTTTCTTTCTCTGTCACTTTCTCTCTCTCTGTCACTCATTACTCTCTTTCTCTCTCTCTGTTTCTCCCTCTCTCTCACTGTCACTCTCTCTCTCTGTCACTCTCTCTCTCTTTTGCTCTCTCTCTCTGTCGTTCTCTCTGTCACTCTCTCTCTCTTTCGCTCCCTCTGTCTCTCTGTCACTCTCTCTCTCTGTCGCTCTCTCTCTGTCACTCTCTGTCGCTCTGTCGCTCTCTCGCTCACTCGCTCTGTCGCTCCCTCTCTCTGTCACTCTCTGTCTCTCTCACTCTCTCTCTGTCTCTCTGTCACTCTCTCTCTCTGTCGCTCTCTCACTCTCTGTCATTCTCTCTCTATGTCGCTCTCTCTATGTCACTCTCTCTCTCTGTCGCTCTGTCTCTCTGTCTCTCTGTCACTCTCTCTCTCTGTCGCTCTCTCTCTCTGTCACTCTCTCTCTCTCTCTGTCGCTCTCTCTCTCTGTCGTTCTCTCTCTGTCGCTCTCTCTCTTTGTCGCTCTCTCTCTCTGTCGCTCTTTCTCTGTCTGTAGCTCTCTCTCTCTATCGCTCTCTCTCTCTGTCGCTCTCTCTCTCTATCTGTCACTCTCCCTTCATTTGCTCTGTCTTCTCTTGCTCTCTCACTCGCTCTCCCTGTATCACTCTCCCTCGGTCTTTCTCTGTCACTTGCTGTCTCTTTCTCTGACGTTCATGCTCTCTCCCTGCCGTTCACTCTCTCTCTATCACTCGACCTTTCTCTCTCTGTCACTCTCTCTCTCTGTTGCTCTCTCTCTCTGTCATTCTCTCTGTCACTCTCTCTCTCTTTCGCTCCCTCTGTCTCTCTGTCACTCTCTCTCTCTGTCGCTCTCTCTCTGTCACTCTCTGTCGCTCTGTCGCTCTCTCGCTCACTCGCTCTGTCACTCCCTCTCTCTGTCACTCTCTGTCTCTCTCACTCTCTCTCTGTCTCTCTGTCACTCTCTCTCTCTGTCGCTCTCTCACTCTCTGTCATTCTCTCTCTATGTCGCTCTCTCTATGTCACTCTCTCTCTCTGTCGCTCTGTCTCTCTGTCTCTCTGTCACTCTCTCTCTCTGTCGCTCTCTCTCTCTGTCACTCTCTCTCTCTCTGTCGCTCTCTCTCTCTGTCGTTCTCTCTCTGTCGCTCTCTCTCTTTGTCGCTCTCTCTCTTTGTCGCTCTCTCTCTCTGTCGCTCTTTCTCTGTCTGTAGCTCTCTCTCTCTATCGCTCTCTCTCTCTGTCGCTCTCTCTCTCTATCTGTCACTCTCCCTTCATTTGCTCTGTCTTCTCTTGCTCTCTCACTCGCACTCCCTGTATCACTCTCCCTCGGTCTTTCTCTGTCACTTGCTGTCTCTTTCTCTGACGTTCATGCTCTCTCCCTGCCGTTCACTCTCTCTCTATCACTCGACCTTTCTCTCTCTGTCACTCTCTCTCTCTGTTGCTCTCTCTCTCTGTCATTCTCTCTGTCACTCTCTCTCTCTTTCACTCCCTCTGTCTTTCTGTCACTCTCTCTCTCTGTCGCTCTCTCTCTGTCACTCTCTGTCGCTCTGTCGCTCTCTCGCTCACTCGCTCTGTCGCTCCCTCTCTCTGTCACTCTCTGTCTCTGTCAATCTCTCTCTGTCTCTCTGTCACTCTTGCTCTCTGTCGCTCTCTCTCTGTTACTCTCTCTCTGTCACTCTCTCACTCTGTCTCTCTGTCTGTCGCTCTCTCTCTCTCTGTCACTCGCTCTCTGTCACTCGTTCTCTCTTCATTCATACTATCTTCTCTCGCTCTCTCTTCTCTCACTCTCTCGCTTGCTCTCTCTGTATCACTCAATCTCGGTCTTTCTCTGGCAATTGCTGTCTCTTTCTCTGACGTTCCTGCTCTCACTCTGCCGCTCTCTCTCTCTGTCGCTCGCCCTCTGTCTCTCTGTCACTCACCCTCTCTCTCTCTGTCGCTCTCTCTCTCTATCGCTCTCTCTCTCTGAAGCTCGCTCTCTCTATCTGTCACCCTCCCTTCATTTGCTCTGTCTTCTCTTGCTCTTTCGCTCGCTCTCTCTGTATCACTCTGTCTCGGTCTTTCTCTCTCACTTGCTGTCTCTTTCTCTGACGTTCATGCTCTCTCCCTGCCGTTCTCTCTCTCTCTGTCGCTCGACCTTTCTCTCTCTGTCGCTCTCTCTCTCTCTCTGTCGCTCACTCTCTGTCACTCATTCTCTCTTCATTCGCTCTCTCTTCTCTCGCTCTCTCTGTATCTCTCTTTCTCGGTCTTTCTCTTGCACTTAATGTCTCTTTCTCTGACGTTCATGCTCTTTCTCTGCTGCTCTCTCTCTCTCTGTCACTCGCTCTCTCTCTCTGTCGCTTGCCCTATCTCTCTCTGTCACTCACCCTATCTCGCTCTCTTTCTTTCTCTGTCACTTTTTCTCTCTCTGTCACTCTCTCTCTCTGTTGCTCTCTCTATGTCATTCTCCCTCTCTGTCGCTCTCTCGCTGTTTCTGTGACTCTCTCTCTGTTGCTCTCTCTCTGTCGCTCACTCTCTGTCTCTCTGTCACTCTCTCTCTCTGTCACACTCTCACTCTGTCGCTCTCTCTCTCTGTTGCTCTCTCTCTCTGTCGCTCTCTCTCTGTCGCTCTCTCACTCTGTCGCTCTCTCTCTCTGTCTATCTCTCTGTCACTCTCTCTATCTCTCTGTCAGTCTCTCTCTCTCTCTGTTGCTCTCTCTCTCTGTCGTTCTCTCTGTCTCTGTCACTCTCTCTCTCTGTCACTCTCTCACTCTGTCGCTCTCTCTCTCTGTTGCTCTCTCTCTCTGTTGCTCTCTCTCTGTCGCTCTCTCTCTGTCGCTCTCTCACTCTGTCGCTCTCTCTCTCTGTCTCTCTTTCTGTCACTCTCTTTTTCTCTCTGTCAGTCTCTCACTCTCTGTCGCTCTCGATCTCTGTCGCGCTCTCTCTCTGTCTCTCTCTGTCGCTCTCTCTCTCCCTCTCTTCTCTGTTGCTCTCTCTCTCTGTCGCTCTCTCTCTCTGTCTCTCTTTCTGTCACTCTCTTTCTCTCTCTGTCACTGTCTCACTCTCTGTCGCTCTCTCTCTCTGTCGCGCTCTCTCTCTGTCTCTCGCTGTCGCTCTCTCTCTCCCTCTCTTCTCTGTCGCTCTCTCTCTGTTTCTCTCTCTCTCTGTCTATCTCTCTGTCACTCTCTCTCTCTGTTGCTCTCTCTCTCTGTCGCTCTCTCTCTCTCTCTGTCACTCTCTCTCTCTGTCGCTCTCTCTCTCTGTCGTTCTCTCTCCATCGCTCTCTCTCTTTGTCGCTCTCTCTCTCTGTCGCTCTTTCTCTCTCTGTAGCTCTCTCTCTCTATCGCTCTCTCTCTCTGTCGCTCTCTCTCTCTATCTGTCACTCTCCCTTCATTTGCTCTGTCTTCTCTTGCTCTCTCACTCGCTCTCCCTGTATCACTCTCCCTCGGTCTTTCTCTGTCACTTGCTGTCTCTTTCTCTGACGTTCATGCTCTCTCCCTGCCGTTCACTCTCTCTCTATCACTCGACCTTTCTCTCTCTGTCACTCTCTCTCTCTGTTGCTCTCTCTCTCTGTCATTCTCTCTGTCACTCTCTCTCTCTTTCGCTCCCTCTGTCTCTCTGTCACTCTCTCTCTCTGTCGCTCTCTCTCTGTCACTCTCTGTCGCTCTGTCGCTCTCTCGCTCACTCGCTCTGTCACTCCCTCTCTCTGTCACTCTCTGTCTCTCTCACTCTCTCTCTGTCTCTCTGTCACTCTCTCTCTCTGTCGCTCTCTCACTCTCTGTCATTCTCTCTCTATGTCGCTCTCTCTATGTCACTCTCTCTCTCTGTCGCTCTGTCTCTCTGTCTCTCTGTCACTCTCTCTCTCTGTCGCTCTCTCTCTCTGTCACTCTCTCTCTCTCTGTCGCTCTCTCTCTCTGTCGTTCTCTCTCTGTCGCTCTCTCTCTTTGTCGCTCTCTCTCTTTGTCGCTCTCTCTCTCTGTCGCTCTTTCTCTGTCTGTAGCTCTCTCTCTCTATCGCTCTCTCTCTCTGTCGCTCTCTCTCTCTATCTGTCACTCTCCCTTCATTTGCTCTGTCTTCTCTTGCTCTCTCACTCGCACTCCCTGTATCACTCTCCCTCGGTCTTTCTCTGTCACTTGCTGTCTCTTTCTCTGACGTTCATGCTCTCTCCCTGCCGTTCACTCTCTCTCTATCACTCGACCTTTCTCTCTCTGTCACTCTCTCTCTCTGTTGCTCTCTCTCTCTGTCATTCTCTCTGTCACTCTCTCTCTCTTTCACTCCCTCTGTCTTTCTGTCACTCTCTCTCTCTGTCGCTCTCTCTCTGTCACTCTCTGTCGCTCTGTCGCTCTCTCGCTCACTCGCTCTGTCGCTCCCTCTCTCTGTCACTCTCTGTCTCTGTCAATCTCTCTCTGTCTCTCTGTCACTCTTGCTCTCTGTCGCTCTCTCTCTGTTACTCTCTCTCTGTCACTCTCTCACTCTGTCTCTCTGTCTGTCGCTCTCTCTCTCTCTGTCACTCGCTCTCTGTCACTCGTTCTCTCTTCATTCATACTATCTTCTCTCGCTCTCTCTTCTCTCACTCTCTCGCTTGCTCTCTCTGTATCACTCAATCTCGGTCTTTCTCTGGCAATTGCTGTCTCTTTCTCTGACGTTCCTGCTCTCACTCTGCCGCTCTCTCTCTCTGTCGCTCGCCCTCTGTCTCTCTGTCACTCACCCTCTCTCTCTCTGTCGCTCTCTCTCTCTATCGCTCTCTCTCTCTGAAGCTCGCTCTCTCTATCTGTCACCCTCCCTTCATTTGCTCTGTCTTCTCTTGCTCTTTCGCTCGCTCTCTCTGTATCACTCTGTCTCGGTCTTTCTCTCTCACTTGCTGTCTCTTTCTCTGACGTTCATGCTCTCTCCCTGCCGTTCTCTCTCTCTCTGTCGCTCGACCTTTCTCTCTCTGTCGCTCTCTCTCTCTCTCTGTCGCTCACTCTCTGTCACTCATTCTCTCTTCATTCGCTCTCTCTTCTCTCGCTCTCTCTGTATCTCTCTTTCTCGGTCTTTCTCTTGCACTTAATGTCTCTTTCTCTGACGTTCATGCTCTTTCTCTGCTGCTCTCTCTCTCTCTGTCACTCGCTCTCTCTCTCTGTCGCTTGCCCTATCTCTCTCTGTCACTCACCCTATCTCGCTCTCTTTCTTTCTCTGTCACTTTTTCTCTCTCTGTCACTCTCTCTCTCTGTTGCTCTCTCTATGTCATTCTCCCTCTCTGTCGCTCTCTCGCTGTTTCTGTGACTCTCTCTCTGTTGCTCTCTCTCTGTCGCTCACTCTCTGTCTCTCTGTCACTCTCTCTCTCTGTCACACTCTCACTCTGTCGCTCTCTCTCTCTGTTGCTCTCTCTCTCTGTCGCTCTCTCTCTGTCGCTCTCTCACTCTGTCGCTCTCTCTCTCTGTCTATCTCTCTGTCACTCTCTCTATCTCTCTGTCAGTCTCTCTCTCTCTCTGTTGCTCTCTCTCTCTGTCGTTCTCTCTGTCTCTGTCACTCTCTCTCTCTGTCACTCTCTCACTCTGTCGCTCTCTCTCTCTGTTGCTCTCTCTCTCTGTTGCTCTCTCTCTGTCGCTCTCTCTCTGTCGCTCTCTCACTCTGTCGCTCTCTCTCTCTGTCTCTCTTTCTGTCACTCTCTTTTTCTCTCTGTCAGTCTCTCACTCTCTGTCGCTCTCGATCTCTGTCGCGCTCTCTCTCTGTCTCTCTCTGTCGCTCTCTCTCTCCCTCTCTTCTCTGTTGCTCTCTCTCTCTGTCGCTCTCTCTCTCTGTCTCTCTTTCTGTCACTCTCTTTCTCTCTCTGTCACTGTCTCACTCTCTGTCGCTCTCTCTCTCTGTCGCGCTCTCTCTCTGTCTCTCGCTGTCGCTCTCTCTCTCCCTCTCTTCTCTGTCGCTCTCTCTCTGTTTCTCTCTCTCTCTGTCTATCTCTCTGTCACTCTCTCTCTCTGTTGCTCTCTCTCTCTGTCGCTCTCTCTCTCTCTCTGTCACTCTCTCTCTCTGTCGCTCTCTCTCTCTGTCGTTCTCTCTCCATCGCTCTCTCTCTTTGTCGCTCTCTCTCTCTGTCGCTCTTTCTCTCTCTGTAGCTCTCTCTCTCTATCGCTCTCTCTCTCTGTCACATTCTCTCTCTATCTTTCACTCTCCCTTCATTTGCTCTGTCTTCTCTTGCTCTCTCACTCGCTCTCCCTGTATCACTCTCCCTCGGTCTTTCTCTGTCACTTGCTGTCTCTTTCCCTGACGTTCGTGCTCTCTCCCTGCCGTTCTCTCTCTCTCTGTCGCTCGCTCTCTGTCACTCATTCTCTCTTCATTCGCTCTCTCTTCTCTCGCCCTCTCTGTATCTCTCTTTCTCGTTCTTTCTCTGGCACTTAATGTCTCTTTCTCTGACGTTCGTGCTCTTTCTCTGCTACTCTCTCTCTGTCACTCGTTCTCTCTCTCTGTCGCTTGCCCTATCTCTCTCTGTCACTCACCCTATCTCGCTTGCTTTCTTTCTCTGTCACTTTCTCTCTCTCTGTCATTCTCTCTCTCTGTCGCTCTCTCTATGTCATTTTCTCTCTCTGTCGCTCTCTCGCTGTCTCTGTCACTCTCTCTCTGTTGCTCTCTCTCTGTCGCTCACTCTCTCTGTTGCTCGCTCTCTGTCACTCGTTCTCTCTTCATTTGCTCTCTCTTCTCTCGCTCTCTCGCTTGCTCTCTCTATCACTCAATCTCGATCTTTCTCTGGCACTTGTTGTCTCTTTCTCTGACGTTCCTGCTCTCTCTCTCTGTCGCTCGCCCTTTCTCTATCGGTCACTCGCCCTATCTCGCTCGCTTTCTTTCTCTGTCACTTTCTCTCTCTCTGTCACTCATTACTCTCTTTCTCTCTCTCTGTTGCTCCCTCTCTCTCACTGTCACTCTCTCTCTCTGTCACTCTCTCTCTCTGTTGCTCTCTCTCTCTGTCGTTCTCTCTGTCACTCTCTCTCTTTCGCTCCCTCTGTCTCTCTGTCACTCTCTCTGTCGCTCTCTCTCTGTCACTCTCTGTCGCTCTGTCGCTCTCTCGCTCACTCGCTCTGTCGCTCCCTCTCTCTGTCACTCTCTGTCTCTGTCACTCTCTCTCTGTCTCTCTGTCACTCTCTCTCTCTGTCGCTCTCTCTCTGTTACTCTCTCTCTGTCACTCTCTCACTCTGTCTCTCTCTCTGTCGCTCTCTCTCTCTCTCTCACTCGCTCTCTGTCATTCGTTCTCTCTTCATTCATACTATCTTCTCTCGCTCTCTCTTCTCTCACTCTCTCGCTTGCTCTCTCTGTATCACTCAATCTCGGTCTTTCTCTGGCACTTGCTGTCTCTTTCTCTGACGTTCCTGCTCTCACGCTGCCGCTCTCTCTCTCTGTCGCTCGCACTCTGTCTCTCTGTCACTCACCCTCTCTCTCTCTGTCGCTCTCTCTCTCTATCGCTCTCTCTCTCTGACGTTCGCTCTCTCTATCTGTCACTCTCCCTTCATTTGCTCTGTCTTCTCTTGCTCTCTCGCTCGCTCTCTCTGTATCACTCTCTCTCGGTCTTTCTCTCTCACTTGCTGTCTCTTTCTCTGACGTTTGTGCTCTCTCCCTGCCGTTCTCTCTCTCTCTGTCACTCGACCTTTCTCTCTCTGTCGCTCTCTCTCTCTCTCTGTCGCTCACTCTCTGTCATTCATTCTCTCTTCATTCGCTCTCTCTTCTCTCGCTCTCTCTTCTCTCGCTCTCTCTGTATCTCTCTTTCTCGGTCTTTCTCTGGCACTTAATGTCTCTTTCACTGACGTTCATGCTCTTTCTCTGCTGCTTTCTCTCTCTCTGTCACTCGCCCTCTCTCTCTCTGTCGCTTGCCCTATCTCTCTCTGTCACTCACCCTATCTCGCTCTCTTTCTTTCTCTGTCACTTTCTCTCTCTCTGTCACTCTCTCTCTCTGTTGCTCTCTCTATGTCGTTCTCCCTCTCTGTCGCTCTCTCGCTGTTTCTGTGACTCTCTCTCTGTTGCTCTCTCTCTGTCGCTCTCTCTCTGTATCTCTGTCACTCTCTCTCTCTGTCACTCTCTCACTCTGTCGCTCTCTCTCTCTGTTGCTCTCTCTCTCTGTCGCTCTCTCTCTGTAGCTCTCTCACTCTGTCGCTCTCTCTCTCTGTCTCTCTTTCTGTCACTCTCTTTCTCTCTCTGTCAGTCTCTCACTCTCTGTTGCTCTCTCTCTCTGTCGCTCTCTCTCTCTGTCTCTCTCTGTCACGCTATCTCTCCCTCTCTGTCAGTCTCTCTCTCTCTGTCGCTCTCTCTCCCTCTCTTCTCTGTTGCTCTCTCTCTCTGTCGCTCTCTCTCTCTGTCTCTCTTTCTGTCACTCTCTTTCTCTCTCTGTCACTGTCTCACTCTCTGTCGCTCTCGATCTCTGTCGCTCTCTCTCTCTGTCGCTCTCTCTCTCTGTCGCTCTCTCTCTCTGTCTCTCTGTCACTCTCCCTCTCTCTGTCACTCTCTCACTCTGTCGCTCTCTCTCTCTGTCACTCTCTGACTCTGTCGCTCTCTCTCTCTGTCACTCTCTCACTCTGTCGCTCTCTCTCTCTGTCTCTCTTTCTGTCATTCTCTTTCTCTCTCTGTCAGTCTCTCACTCTCTGTCGCTCGCGCTCTCTGTCGCTCTCTCTCTCTCTGTCGCGCTCTCTCTCTGTCTCTCTCTGTCACTCTATCTCTCCCTCTCTGTCAGTCTCTCTCTCTCTGTCGCTCTCTCTCTCCCTCTCTTCTCTGTTGCTCTCTTTCTCTGTCGCTCTCTCTCTCTGTCTCTCTTTCTGTCACTCTCTTTCTCTGTCACTGTCTCAATCTCTGTCGCTCTCGATCTCTGTCGCTCTCTCTCTTTCTGTCGCTCTCTCTCTCTGTCTATCTCTCTGTCACTCTCTCTCTCTGTCAGTCTCTCTCTCTCTCTGTTGCTCTCTCTCTTTGTCGCTCTCTCTCTGTCGCTCTCTCACTCTGTCGCTCTCTCTCTCTGTCTCTCTTTCTGTCTCTCTCTTTCTCTCTCTGTCAGTCTCTCTCTCTCTGTCGCGCTCTCTCTCTGTCTCTCTCTGTCACTCTATCTCTCCCTCTCTGTCAGTATCTCTCTCTCTGTCGCTCTCTCTCTCCCTCTCTTCTCTGTTGCTCTCTCTCTCTGTCGCTCTCTCTCTCTGTCGCTCGCCCTTTCTCTATCGGTCACTCGCCCTATCTCGTTTGCTTTCTTTCTCTGTCACTTTCTCTCTCTCTGTCACTCTCTCTCTCTTTCTCTCTCTCTGTCGCTCCCTCTCTCTCACTGTCACTATTTCTCTCTGTCACTCTCTCTCTCTGTTGCTCTCTCTCTCTGTCGTTCTCTCTGTCACTCTCTCTCTCTGTCGTGCTCTCTGTCTCCCTCTCACTCTCTCTCTGTCGCTCTCTCTCTGTCACTCTCTGTCGCTCTGTCGCTCTCTTGCTCTGTCGCTCTCTCTCTCTGTCGCTCTCTCTCTGTCACTCTCTATCTGTCTCTCTGTCACTCTCTCTCTCTGTTGCTCTCTCTCTTTTACTCTCTCTTTGTCTCGCTCTCACTCTGTCGCTCTCTCTGTCGCTCTCTCTCTCTGTCTCCCTCTCTGTCACTCTCTCTCTCTCTGTCGCTCACTCTCTGTCACTCGTTCTCTCTTCATTCGCTCTCTCTTCTCACTCTCTCTTCTCTCGCTCTCTCGCTTGCTCTCTCTGTATCACTCAATCTCGGTCTTTCTCTGGCACTTGCTGTCTCTTTCTCTGACGTTCCTGCTCTCACTCTGCCACTCTCTCTCTCTGTCGCTCGCCCTCTGTCTCTCTGTCACTCACCCTCTCTCTCTCTGTCGCTCGGCCTATCTCTCTCTGTCGCTCGCCCTATGTTGCTCGCTTTCGTTCTCTGTCACTTTCTCTCTCTGTCACTCTCTCTCTCTGTCTCTCTCTCTGTCTCTCTCTCTCTCTCTGTCGCTCTCTCTCTCTCTCTGTCGCTCGTTCTCTCTCTCTCGCTCACTCTCTCTGTATCATTCTCTCTTGGTCTATCTCTGGCATTTGCTCTCTCTCTGTCGCTTGCCCTCTCTCTCTGTCACTCGTGCTCTCTCTCTGTCACCCGCCTTCTCTATCTGTCTCTCTCGCTTGCTTTCTCTTTGCTTGTTGTCTCTCTCTCGTGATCTCTTTCTCACTCTCTCTCTCTGTCGCTCGCTCTTTCTGTCACTCACTCGCTGTCGCTCTCCCTCTTGATGTCCCTCTCTCTCTCGGTCTCTCTGTCGCTCTCTCTCTCACTCTGCCACTCTCTCTCTCGGTCTGTCGCTCTCTCTCTCACTCTCTCTCTATTGCTCACTCTCTCTTTGCTTTCTCTGTCTTTGCTCGTGATTTCTCTTTCTCTCTACCTCTCTCTCTCTTGCTCTGTCGCTCGCCCACTCTCTCTGTCGCTCGCCCTCTCTCTCTGTCGCTCGCCCTCTCTCTCTGTCGCTCCCCCTCTCTCTCTGTCACTCTCTCTCTCTCTGTCATTCTCTCTCTATGTCGCTCTCTATATGTCACTCTCTCTCTCTGTCGCTCTCTCTCTCTGTCTCTCTGTCACTCTCTCTCTCTGTCGCGCTCTCTCTCTGTCACTCTCTCTCTCTGTCGCTCTCTCTCTCTGTCGTTCTCTCTCTGTCGCTCTCTCTCTCTGTCACTCTCTCTCTCTGTCGCTCTTTCTCTCTCTGTAGCTCTCACTCTCTATCGCTCTCTCTCTCTGTCGCTCACTCTCTCTATCTGTCACTCTCCCTTCATTTGCTCTGTCCTGTTTTGCTCTCTCGCTGGCTCTCTCTGTATCACTCTCTCTCGGTCTTTCTCTGTCACTTGCTGTCTCTTTCTCTGACGTTCGTGCTCTCTCCCTGCCGCTCTCTCTCTCTCTGTCGCTCGACCTTTCTCTCTCTGTCGCTCTCTCTCTCTCTCTCTGTCACACACCCTATCTCGCTCACTTTCTTTCTCTGTCACTTTCTCTCTCTCTGTCACTCTCTCTCTCTGTCGCTCTCTCTATGTCATTCTCCCTCTCTGTCGCTCTCTCGCTGTCTCTGTCACTCTCTCTCTGTTGCTCTCTCTCTGTCGCTCACTCTCTCTGTTGCTCTCTCTCTGTCACTCTCTCTCTGTTTCTCTGTCGCGCACTCTCTCTGTCTCTCTCTGTCACTCTATTTCTCTCTCTCTGTCAGTCTCTCTCTCTCTGTCGCTCTCTCTCTCTCTCTCTTCTCTGTTGCTCTCTTTCTGTCGCTCTCTCTCTGTCGCTCTCTCACACTGTCGCTCTCTCTCTCTCTGTCTCTCTTTCTGTCACTCTCTTTCTCTCTGTCAGTATCTCTCTCTCTGTCGCTCTCTCTCTCTGTCGCTCTCTCTGTCGCTCTCTCTCTCTGTCGCTCTCTCTCTCTGTCGCTCGCCCTTTCTCTATCGGTCACTCGCCCTATCTCGTTTGCTTTCTTTCTCTGTCACTTTCTCTCTCTCTGTCACTCTCTCTCTCTGTCACCCTCTCACTGTCTCTCTGTCACTCTCTCTCTCTGTCGCTCTCTCTCTGTCACTCGCTGTTGCTCTGTCACTCTCTCGCTCTGTCGATCTCTCTCTCTGTCGCTCTCTCTCTCTGTCGCTGTCTCTCTGTCACTCTCTCTCTGTCGCTCTCTATATGTCTCTCTGTCACTCTCTCTCTCTGTCGCTCTCTCTCTCTGTCTCTCTCTCTCTGTTTCGCTCTCACTCTGTTGCTCTCTCTGTCGCTCTCTCTCTCTGTCTCTCTCTCTCTGTCGCTCTCTCTCTCTCTCTCTCTGTCGCTTGTTCTCTCTCTATCGCTCGCTCTCTCTTCATTCGCTCCCTCTTCCCGCTCTCTCGCTCTCTCTCTCTGTCACTCTCTCTCTCTGTCACTCTCTCTCTCTGTCGTTCTCTCTCTGTCGCTCTCTCTCTTTGTCGCTCTCTCTCTCTGACGCTATTTCTCTCTCTGTAGCTCTCTCTCTCTATCGCTCTCTCTCTCTGTCGCTCTCTCTCTCTATCTGTCACTCTCCCTTCATTTGCTCTGTCTTCTCTTGCTCTCTCACTCGCTCTCCCTATATCACTCTCCCTCGGTCTTTCTCTGTCACTTGCTGTCTCTTTCTCTGACGTTCGTGCTCTCTCCCTGCCGTTCTCTCTCTCTCTGTCGCTCAACCTTTCTCTCTCTGCCGCTCTCTCTCTCTCTCTGTCGCTCACTCTCTGTCACTCATTCTCTCTTCATTTGCTCTATCTTCTCTCGCTCTCTCTGTATCTCTCTTTCTCGGTCTTTCTCTGGCACTTAATGTCTCTTTCTCTGACGTTCGTGGTCTTTCTCTGCTACTCTCTCTCTCTCTGTCACTCGCTCTCTCTCTCTGTCACTTGCCCTATCTCTCTCTGTCACTCACCCTATCTCGCTTGCTTTCTTTCTCTGTCACTTTCTCTCTCTCTGTCACTCTCTCTCTCTGTCGCTCTCTCAATGTCATTCTCTCTCTCTGTCGCTCTCTCGCTGTCTCTGTCACTCTCTCTCTGTTGCTCTCTCTCTGTCGCTCACTCTCTCTGTTGCTCGCTCTCTGTCACTCGTTCTCTCTTCATTCGCTCTCTCTTCTCTCGCTCTCTCTTCTCTCGCTCTCTCTCTTGCTCTCTCTATCACTCAATCTCAATCTTTCTCTGCAACTTGCTGTCTCTTTCTCTGACGTTCCTGCTCTCTCTCTGCCGCTCTCTCTCTCTGTCGCTCACCCTTTCTCTATCGGTCACTCGCCCTATCTCTCTCGCTTTCTTTCTCTGTCACTTTCTCTCTCTCTGTCACTCATTACTCTATTTCCCTCTCTCTGTTGCTCCCTCTCTCTCAATGTCACTCTCTCTCTCTGTCACTCTCTCTCTCTGTTGCTCTCTCTCTCTGTCATTCTCTCTGTCACTCTCTCTCTCTTTCACTCCCTCTGTCTTTCTGTCACTCTCTCTCTCTGTCGCTCTCTCTCTGTCACTCTCTGTCGCTCTGTCGCTCTCTCGCTCACTCGCTCTGTCGCTCCCTCTCTCTGTCACTCTCTGTCTCTGTCACTCTCTCTCTGTCTCTCTGTCATTCTCTCTCTCTGTCGCTCTCTCTCTCTATCGCTCTCTCTCTCTGACGTTCGCTCTCTCTATCTGTCACTCTCCCTTCATTTGCTCTGTCTTCTCTTGCTCTCTCGCTCGCTCTCTCTGTATCACTCTCTCTCGGTCTTTCTCTCTCACTTGCTGTCTCTTTCTCTGACGTTTGTGCTCTCTCCCTGCCGTTCTCTCTCTCTCTGTCACTCGACCTTTCTCTCTCTGTCGCTCTCTCTCTCTCTCTGTCGCTCACTCTCTGTCATTCATTCTCTCTTCATTCGCTCTCTCTTCTCTCGCTCTCTCTTCTCTCGCTCTCTCTGTATCTCTCTTTCTCGGTCTTTCTCTGGCACTTAATGTCTCTTTCTCTGACGTTCATGCTCTTTCTCTGCTGCTTTCTCTCTCTCTGTCACTCGCCCTCTCTCTCTCTGTCGCTTGCCCTATCTCTCTCTGTCACTCACCCTATCTCGCTCTCTTTCTTTCTCTGTCACTTTCTCTCTCTCTGTCACTCTCTCTCTCTGTTGCTCTCTCTATGTCGTTCTCCCTCTCTGTCGCTCTCTCGCTGTTTCTGTGACTCTCTCTCTGTTGCTCTCTCTCTGTCGCTCTCTCTCTGTATCTCTGTCACTCTCTCTCTCTGTCACTCTCTCACTCTGTCGCTCTCTCTCTCTGTTGCTCTCTCTCTCTGTCGCTCTCTCTCTGTAGCTCTCTCACTCTGTCGCTCTCTCTCTCTGTCTCTCTTTCTGTCACTCTCTTTCTCTCTCTGTCAGTCTCTCACTCTCTGTTGCTCTCTCTCTCTGTCGCTCTCTCTCTCTGTCTCTCTCTGTCACGCTATCTCTCCCTCTCTGTCAGTCTCTCTCTCTCTGTCGCTCTCTCTCTCCCTCTCTTCTCTGTTGCTCTCTCTCTCTGTCGCTCTCTCTCTCTGTCTCTCTTTCTGTCACTCTCTTTCTCTCTCTGTCACTGTCTCACTCTCTGTCGCTCTCGATCTCTGTCGCTCTCTCTCTCTGTCGCTCTCTCTCTCTGTCGCTCTCTCTCTCTGTCTCTCTTTCTGTCACTCTCTTTCTCTCTCTGTCACTGTCTCACTCTCTGTCGCTCTCGATCTCTGTCGCTCTCTCTCTCTGTCGCTCTCTCTCTCTGTCGCTCTCTCTCTCTGTCTCTCTGTCACTCTCCCTCTCTCTGTCACTCTCTCACTCTGTCGCTCTCTCTCTCTGTCACTCTCTCACTCTGTCGCTCTCTCTCTCTGTCTCTCTTTCTGTCATTCTCTTTCTCTCTCTGTCAGTCTCTCACTCTCTGTCGCTCGCGCTCTCTGTCGCTCTCTCTCTCTCTGTCGCGCTCTCTCTCTGTCTCTCTCTGTCACTCTATCTCTCCCTCTCTGTCAGTCTCTCTCTCTCTGTCGCTCTCTCTCTCCCTCTCTTCTCTGTCGCTCTCTCTCTCTGTCGCTCTCTCTCTCTGTCTCTCTTTCTGTCACTCTCTTTCTCTGTCACTGTCTCAATCTCTGTCGCTCTCGATCTCTGTCGCTCTCTCTCTTTCTGTCGCTCTCTCTCTCTGTCTATCTCTCTGTCACTCTCTCTCTCTGTCAGTCTCTCTCTCTCTCTGTTGCTCTCTCTCTTTGTCGCTCTCTCTCTGTCGCTCTCTCACTCTGTCGCTCTCTCTCTCTGTCTCTCTTTCTGTCTCTCTCTTTCTCTCTCTGTCAGTCTCTCTCTCTCTGTCGCGCTCTCTCTCTGTCTCTCTCTGTCACTCTATCTCTCCCTCTCTGTCAGTATCTCTCTCTCTGTCGCTCTCTCGCTCCCTCTCTTCTCTGTTGCTCTCTCTCTCTGTCGCTCTCTCTCTCTGTCGCTCGCCCTTTCTCTATCGGTCACTCGCCCTATCTCGTTTGCTTTCTTTCTCTGTCACTTTCTCTCTCTCTGTCACTCTCTCTCTCTTTCTCTCTCTCTGTCGCTCCCTCTCTCTCACTGTCACTATTTCTCTCTGTCACTCTCTCTCTCTGTTGCTCTCTCTCTCTGTCGTTCTCTCTGTCACTCTCTCTCTCTGTCATGCTCTCTGTCTCCCTCTCACTCTCTCTCTGTCGCTCTCTCTCTGTCACTCTCTGTCGCTCTGTCGCTCTCTTGCTCTGTCGCTCTCTCTCTCTGTCGCTCTCTCTCTGTCACTCTCTATCTGTCTCTCTGTCACTCTCTCTCTCTGTTGCTCTCTCTCTTTTACTCTCTCTCTGTCTCGCTCTCACTCTGTCGCTCTCTCTGTCGCTCTCTCTCTCTGTCTCCCTCTCTGTCACTCTCTCTCTCTCTGTCGCTCACTCTCTGTCACTCGTTCTCTCTTCATTCGCTCTCTCTTCTCACTCTCTCTTCTCTCGCTCTCTCGCTTGCTCTCTCTGTATCACTCAATCTCGGTCTTTCTCTGGCACTTGCTGTCTCTTTCTCTGACGTTCCTGCTCTCACTCTGCCACTCTCTCTCTCTGTCGCTCGCCCTCTGTCTCTCTGTCACTCACCCTCTCTCTCTCTGTCGCTCGGCCTATCTCTCTCTGTCGCTCGCCCTATGTTGCTCGCTTTCGTTCTCTGTCACTTTCTCTCTCTGTCACTCTCTCTCTCTGTCTCTCTCTCTGTCTCTCTCTCTCTCTCTGTCGCTCTCTCTCTCTCTCTGTCGCTCGTTCTCTCTCTCTCGCTCACTCTCTCTGTATCATTCTCTCTTGGACTATCTCTGGCATTTGCTCTCTTACTGTCGCTTGCCCTCTCTCTCTGTCACTCGTGCTCTCTCTCTGTCACCCGCCTTCTCTATCTGTCGCTCTCGCTTGCTTTCTCTTTGCTTGTTGTCTCTCTCTCGTGATCTCTTTCTCACTCTCTCTCTCTGTCGCTCGCTCTTTCTGTCACTCACTCGCTGTCGCTCTCCCTCTTGATGTCCCTCTCTCTCTCGGTCTCTCTGTCGCTCTCTCTCTCACTCTGCCACTCTCTCTCTCGGTCTGTCGCTCTCTCTCTCACTCTCTCTCTATTGCTCACTCTCTCTTTGCTTTCTCTGTCTTTGCTCGTGATTTCTCTTTCTCTCTACCTCTCTCTCTCTTGCTCTGTCGCTCGCCCACTCTCTCTGTCGCTCGCCCTCTCTCTCTGTCGCTCGCCCTCTCTCTCTGTCGCTCCCCCTCTCTCTCTGTCACTCTCTCTCTCTCTGTCATTCTCTCTCTATGTCGCTCTCTATATGTCACTCTCTCTCTCTGTCGCTCTGTCTCTCTGTCTCTCTGTCACTCTCTCTCTCTGTCGCGCTCTCTCTCTGTCACTCTCTCTCTCTGTCGCTCTCTCTCTCTGTCGTTCTCTCTCTGTCGCTCTCTCTCTCTGTCACTCTCTCTCTCTGTCGCTCTTTCTCTCTCTGTAGCTCTCACTCTCTATCGCTCTCTCTCTCTGTCGCTCACTCTCTCTATCTGTCACTCTCCCTTCAATTGCTCTGTCCTGTTTTTCTCTCTCGCTGGCTCTCTCTGTATCACTCTCTCTCGGTCTTTCTCTGTCACTTGCTGTCTCTTTCTCTGACGTTCGTGCTCTCTCCCTGCCGCTCTCTCTCTCTCTGTCGCTCGACCTTTCTCTCTCTGTCGCTCTCTCTCTCTCTCTCTGTCACTCACCCTATCTCGCTCACTTTCTTTCTCTGTCACTTTCTCTCTCTCTGTCACTCTCTCTCTCTGTCGCTCTCTCTATGTCATTCTCCCTCTCTGTCGCTCTCTCGCTGTCTCTGTCACTCTCTCTCTGTTGCTCTCTCTCTGTCGCTCACTCTCTCTGTTGCTCTCTCTCTGTCACTCTCTCTCTGTCTCTCTGTCGCGCACTCTCTCTGTCTCTCTCTGTCACTCTATTTCTCTCTCTCTGTCAGTCTCTCTCTCTCTGTCGCTCTCTCTCTCTCTCTCTTCTCTGTTGCTCTCTTTCTGTCGCTCTCTCTCTGTCGCTCTCTCACACTGTCGCTCTCTCTCTCTCTGTCTCTCTTTCTGTCACTCTCTTTCTCTCTGTCAGTATCTCTCTCTCTGTCGCTCTCTCTCTCTGTCGCTCTCTCTGTCGCTCTCTCTCTCTGTCGCTCGCTCTTTCTCTATCGGTCACTCGCCCTATCTCGTTTGCTTTCTTTCTCTGTCACTTTCTCTCTCTCTGTCACTCTCTCTCTCTGTCACCCTCTCACTGTCTCTCTGTCACTCTCTCTCTCTGTCGCTCTCTCTCTGTCACTCGCTGTTGCTCTGTCACTCTCTCGCTCTGTCGATCTCTCTCTCTGTCGCTCTCTCTCTCTGTCGCTGTCTCTCTGTCACTCTCTCTCTGTCGCTCTCTATATGTCTCTCTGTCACTCTCTCTCTCTGTCGCTCTCTCTCTCTGTCTCTCTCTCTCTGTTTCGCTCTCACTCTGTTGCTCTCTCTGTCGCTCTCTCTCTCTGTCTCTCTCTCTCTGTCGCTCTCTCTCTCTCTCTCTCTGTCGCTCGTTCTCTCTCTATCGCTCGCTCTCTCTTCATTCGCTCCCTCTTCCCGCTCTCTCGCTCTCTCTCTCTCTGTCACTCTCTCTCTCTGTCACTCTCTCTCTCTGTCGTTCTCTCTCTGTCGCTCTCTCTCTTTGTCGCTCTCTCTCTCTGACGCTATTTCTCTCTCTGTAGCTCTCTCTCTCTATCGCTCTCTCTCTCTGTCGCTCTCTCTCTCTATCTGTCACTCTCCCTTCATTTGCTCTGTCTTCTCTTGCTCTCTCACTCGCTCTCCCTATATCACTCTCCCTCGGTCTTTCTCTGTCACTTGCTGTCTCTTTCTCTGACGTTCGTGCTCCCTCCCTGCCGTTCTCTCTCTCTCTGTCGCTCGACCTTTCTCTCTCTGCCGCTCTCTCTCTCTCTCTGTCGCTCACTCTCTGTCACTCATTCTCTCTTCATTTGCTCTATCTTCTCTCGCTCTCTCTGTATCTCTCTTTCTCGGTCTTTCTCTGGCACTTAATGTCTCTTTCTCTGACGTTCGTGGTCTTTCTCTGCTACTCTCTCTCTCTCTGTCACTCGCTCTCTCTCTCTGTCACTTGCCCTATCTCTCTCTGTCACTCACCCTATCTCGCTTGCTTTCTTTCTCTGTCACTTTCTCTCTCTCTGTCACTCTCTCTCTCTGTCGCTCTCTCAATGTCATTCTCTCTCTCTGTCGCTCTCTCGCTGTCTCTGTCACTCTCTCTCTGTTGCTCTCTCTCTGTCGCTCACTCTCTCTGTTGCTCGCTCTCTGTCACTCGTTCTCTCTTCATTCGCTCTCTCTTCTCTCGCTCTCTCTTCTCTCGCTCTCTCTCTTGCTCTCTCTATCACTCCATCTCAATCTTTCTCTGCAACTTGCTGTCTCTTTCTCTGACGTTCCTGCTCTCTCTCTGCCGCTCTCTCTCTCTGTCGCTCACCCTTTCTCTATCGGTCACTCGCCCTATCTCTCTCGCTTTCTTTCTCTGTCACTTTCTCTCTCTCTGTCACTCATTACTCTCTTTCCCTCTCTCTGTTGCTCCCTCTCTCTCAATGTCACTCTCTCTCTCTGTCACTCTCTCTCTCTGTTGCTCTCTCTCTCTGTCATTCTCTCTGTCACTCTCTCTCTCTTTCACTCCCTCTGTCTTTCTGTCACTCTCTCTCTCTGTCGCTCTCTCTCTGTCACTCTCTGTCGCTCTGTCGCTCTCTCGCTCACTCGCTCTGTCGCTCCCTCTCTCTGTCACTCTCTGTCTCTGTCACTCTCTCTCTGTCTCTCTGTCATTCTCTCTCTCTGTCGCTCTCTCACTCTCTGTCATTCTCTCTTTCTGTCGCTCTCTCTCTGTCACTCTCTGTCGCTCTGTCGCTCTCTCGCTCACTCGCTCTTTCGCTCCCTCTCTCTGTCACTCTCTGTCTCTGTCAATCTCTCTCTGTCTCTCTGTCACTCTCTCTCTCTGTCTCTCTCTCTCTGTTACTCTCTCTCTGTCACTCTCTCACTCTGTCTCTCTCTCTGTCGCTCTCTCTCTCTCTGTCACTCGCTCTCTGTCACTCGTTCTCTCTTCATTCATACTACCTTTTCTCGCTCTCTCTTCTCTCACTCTCTCGCTTGCTCTCTCTGTATCACTCATTCTCGGTCTTTCTCTGGCACTTGCTGTCTCTTTCTCTGACGTTCCTGCTCTCACTCTGCCGCTCTCTCTCTCTGTCGCTCGCCCTCTGTCTCTCTGTCACTCACCCTCTCTCTCTCTGTCGCTCTCTCTCTCTATCGCACTCTCTCTCTGACGCTCGCTCTCTCTATCTGTCACTCTCCCTTCATTTGCTCTGTCTTCTCTTGCTCTCTCGCTCGCTCTCTCTGTATCACTCTGTCTCGGTCTTTCTCTCTCACTTGCTGTCTCTTTCTCTGACGTTCGTGCTCTCTCCCTGCCGTTCTCTCTCTCTCTGTTGCTCGACCTTTCTCTCTCTGTCACTCTCTCTCTCTCTCTGTCGCTCGCTCTCTGTCACTCATTCTCTCTTCATTCGCTCTCTCTTCTCTCGCTCTCTCTTCTCTCGCTCTCTCTGTATCTCTCTTTCTCGGTCTTTCTCTGGCACTTAATGTTTCTTTCTCTGACGTTCATGCTCTTTCTCTGCTGCTCTCTCTCTCTCTGTCACTCACCCTCTCTCTCTCTGTCACTTGCCCTATCTCTCTCTGTCACTCACCCTATCTCGCTCTCTTTCTTTCTCTGTCACCTTCTCCCTCTCTGTCACTCTCTCTCTCTGTCGTTCTCTCTATGTCATTCTCCCTCTCTGTCGCTCTCTCGCTGTTTCTGTGACTCTCTCTCTGTTGATCTCTCTCTGTCTCTCACGCTCTCTGTTGCTCTGTCTCTGTCACTCTCTCTCTGTCTCTCTGTCACGCTCTCTCTCTGTCACTCTCTCACTCTGTCGCTCTCTCTCTATGTTGCTCTCTCTCTCTGTCGCGCTCTCTCTCTGTCTCTCTCTGTCGCTCTCTCTCTCCCTCTCTTCTCTGTTGCTCTCTCTCTCTGTCGCTCTCTCTCTGTCTCTCTTTCTGTCACTCACTTTCTCTCTCTGTCACTGTCTCACTCTCTGTCGCTCTCGATCTCTGTCGCTCTCTCTCTCTCTGTCGCTCTCTCTCTCTGTCTATCTCTCTGTCACTCTCTCTCTCTCTCTCTGTCAGTCTCTCTCTCTCTCTGTTGCTCTCTCTCTCTGTCGCTCTCTCTCTGTCTCTGTCACTCTCTCTCTCTGTCACTCTCTCACTCTGTCGCTCTCTCTCTCTGTCGCTCTCTCTCTGTCGCTCTCTCACTCTGTCGCTCTCTCTCTCTGTCTCTCTTTCAGTCACTCTCTTTCTCTCTCTGTCAGTCTCTCACTCTCTGTCGCTCTCGCTCTCTGTCGCTCTCTCTCTCTCTGTCGCGCTCTCTCTCTATCTCTCACTTTCACTCTATCTCTCCCTCTCTGTCCTTCTCTCTCTCTCTGTTGCTCTCCCTCTCGCTCTCTTCTCTGTTGGTCTCTCTCTCTGTCGCTCTCTCTCTCTGTCGTTCTCTCTCTGTCGCTCTCTCTCTTTGTCGCTCTCTCTCTCTGTTGCTCTTTCTCTCTCTGTAGCTCTATCTCTCTATCGCTCTCTCTTTGTCGCTCTCTCTCTCTATCTGTCACTCTCCCTTCATTTGCTCTGTCTTCTCTTGCTCTCTCACTCGCGCTCCCTGTAAACCTCTCCCTCGGTCTTTCTCTGTCACTTGCTGTCTCTTTCTCTGACGTTCGTGCTCTCTCCCTGCCGTTCTCTCTCTCTCTGTCGCTCGACCTTTCTCTCTCTGCCGCTCTCTCTCTCTCTCTCTGTCGCTCGCTCTCTGTCAATCATTCTCTCTTCATTCGCTCTCTCTTCTCTTGCCCTCTCTGTATCTCTCTTTCTCGGTCTTTCTCTGGCACTTAATGTCTCTTTCTCTGACGTTCATACCCTTTCTCTGCTACTCTCTCTCTCTCTGTCACTCGTTCTCTCTCTCTGTCGCTTGCCCTATCTCTCTCTGTCACTCACCCTATCTCGTTTGCTTTCTTTCTCTGTCACTTTCTCTCTCTCTGTCACTCTCTCTCTCTGTCGCTCTCTCTATGTCATTCTCTCTCTCTGTCGCTCTCTCGCTGTCTCTGTCACTCTCTCTCTGTTGCTCTCTCTCTGTCACTCACTCTCTCTGTTGCTCGCTCTCTGTCACTCGTTCTCTCTTCATTCGCTCTCTCTTCTCTCGCTCTCTCTTCTCTCGCTCTCTCGCTTGCTCTCTCTATCACTCAATCTCGATCTTTCTCTGGCACTTGCTGTCTCTTTCTCTGACGTTCCTGCTCTCTCTCTGCCGCTCTCTCTCTCTGTCGCTCGCCCTTTCTCTATCGGTCACTCGCACTATCTCGCTCGCTTTCTTTCTCTGTCACTTTCTCTCTCTCTGTCACTCATTACTCTCTTTCTCTCTGTTGCTCCCTGTCTCTCACTGTCACTCTCTCTCTCTGTCACTCTCTCTCTCTGTTGCTCTCTCTCTCTGTCGTTCTCTCTGTCACTCTCTCTCTTTCGCTCCCTCTGTCTCTCTGTCACTCTCTCTCTCTGTCGCTCTCTCTCTGTCACTCTCTGTCGCTCTGTCGCTCTCTTGCTCTGTCGCTCTCTCTCTCTGTCGCTCTCTCTCTCTGTTGCTCTCTCTCTGTCACTCTCTATCTGTCTCTCTGTCACTCTCTCTCTCTGTTGCTCTCTCTCTGTTACTCTCTCTCTGTCTAGCTCTCACTCTGTCGCTTTCTCTGTCGCTCTCTCTCTCTCTGTCTCTCTCTCTGTCACTCTCTCTCTCTCTGTCGCTCGCTCTCTGTCACTCATTCTCTCTTCATTCGCTCTCTCTTCTCTCACTCTCTCTTCTCTCTCTCTCTCGCTTGCTCTCTCTGTATCACTCAATCTCGGTCTTTCTCTGGCACTTGCTGTCTCTTTCTCTGATGTTCCTGCTCTCACTCTGCCGCTCTCTCTCTCTGTCGCTTGCCCTCTGTCTCTCTATCACTCACCCTCTCTCTCTCTGTCGCTCGCCCTATCTCTCTCTGTCGCTCGCTTTCGTTCTCTGTCACTTTCTCTCTCTGTCGCTCTCTCTCTCTGTCTCTCTCTCTGTCTCTCTCTCTCTCTCTGTCACTCTCTCTCTCTCTCTGTCGCTCGTTCTCTCTCTATTGCTCGCTCTCTCCATTTGCTCTCTCTTCTGGCTCTCTCACTCACTCTCTCTATTTCACTCTCTCTCGGTCTATATCTGGCACTTGCTCTCTCTCTCTGTCACTCGCGCTCTCTCTCTCTGTCACTCGTGCTCTCTCTCTGTCACCTGCCTTCTCTATCTGTCACTCTCGCTTGCTCTCTCTTTGCTTGGTGTCTCTCTCTCATGATCTCTTTCTCACACACTCTCTCTCTGTCGCTCGCGCTCTTTGTCACTCCCTCGCTGTTACTCTCCCTCTTGATGTCCCTCTCTCTCTCTCTCTCTCTGTCACTCTCTCTCTCTGTCGCTTTCTCTCTTTCACTCTCTCTCTTTTGCTCTCTATCTGTCTCTCTGTCACTCTCTCTCTGTCGCACTCTCTCTGTTACTCTCTCTCTGTCGCGCTCTCCCTCTGTCGCTCTCTCTGTCGCTCTCTCTCTCTCTGTCGTTCTCTCTCTCTCTCTCACTCTGTCGCTCTCTCTCTCTGTCTCTCTTTCTGTCACTCTCTTTCTCTCTCTGTCACTTTCTCTCTCTCTGTCACTCTCTCTCTCTTTCTCTCTCTCTGTCGCTCCCTCTCTCTCACTGTCACTATTTCTCTCTGTCACTCTCTCTCTCTGTTGCTCTCTCTCTCTGGCGTTCTCTCTGTCACTCTCTCTCTCTGTCGCGCTCTCTGTCTCTCTGTCACTCTCTCTCTGTCGCTCTCTCTCTCCGTCACTCTCTCTCTGTTACTCTCTCTCTCTCACTCTCTCACTCTGTCTCTCTCTCTGTTGCTCTCTCTCTCTCTGTCACTCGCTCTCTGTCACTCGTTCTCTCTTCATTCATACTATCTTCTCTCACTCTCTCGCTTGCTCTCTCTGTATCACTCAATCTCGGTCTTTCTCTGGCACTTAATGTCTCTTTCTCTGACGTTCGTGCTCTTTCTCTGCTACTCTCTCTCTCTCTGTCACTCGTTCTCTCTCTCTGTCGCTTGCCCTATCTCTCTCTGTCACTCACCCTATCTCGCTTGCTTTCTTTCTCTGTCACTTTCTCTCTGTCACTCTCTCTCTCTGTCGCTCTCTCGATGTCATTCTCTCTCTCTGTCGCTCTCTCGCTGTCTCTGTCACTCTCTCTCTGTTGCTCTCTCTCTGTCGCTCACTCTTTCTGTTGCTCGCTCTCTGTCACTCGTTCTCTCGTCATTTGATCTCTCTTCTCTCGCTCTCTCTTCTCTCGCTCTCTCGCTTGCTCTCTCTATCACTCAATCTCGATCTTTCTCTGGCACTTGCTGTCTCTTTCTCTGACGTTCCTGCTCTCTCTCTGCCGCTCTCTCTCTCTGTCGCTCGCCCTTTCTCTCTCGGTCACTCGCCCTATCTCGCTCGCTTTCTTACTCTGTCACTTTCTCTCTCTCTGTCACTCATTACTCTCTTTCTCTCTCTCTGTTGCTCCCTCTCTCTCACTGTCACTCTCTCTCTCTGTCACTCTCTCTCTCTGTTGCTCTCTCTCTCTGTCGTTCTCTCTGTCACTCTCTCTCTTTCGCTCCCTCTGTCTCTCTGTCACTCTCTCTCTCTGTCGCTGTCTCTCTGTCACTCTCTGTCGCTCTGTCGCTCTCTCGCTCACTCGCTCTGTCGCTCCCTCTCTCTGTCACTCTCTGTCTCTGTCACTCTCTCTCTGTCTCTCTGTCACTCTTGCTCTCTGTCGCTCTCTCTCTGTTACTCTCTCTCTGTCACTCTCTCACTCTGTCTCTCTCTCTGTCGCTCTCTCTCTCTCTGTCACTCGCTCTCTGTCACTCGTTCTCTCTTCATTCATACTATCTTCTCTCGCTCTCTCTTCTCTCACTCTCTCGCTTGCTCTCTCTGTATCACTCAATCTCGGTCTTTCTCTGGCACTTGCTGTCTCTTTCTCTGACGTTCCTGCTCTCACTCTGCCACTCTCTCTCTCTGTCGCTCGCCCTCTGTCTCTCTGTCACTCACCCTCTCTCTCTCTGTCGCTCTCTCTCTCTATCGCTCTCTCTCTCTGACGCTCGCTCTCTCTATCTGTCACTCTCCCTTCATTTGCTCTGTCTTCTCTTGCTCTCTCGCTCGCTCTCTCTGTATCACTCTCTCTCGGTCTTTCTCTCTCACTTGCTGTCTCTTTCTCTGACGTTCGTGCTCTCTCCCTGCCGTTCTCTCTCTCTCTGTCGCTCGACCTTTCTCTCTCTGTCGCTCTCTCTCTCTCTGTCGCTCGCTCTCTGTCACTCATTCTCTCTTCATTCGCTTTCTCTTCTCTTCCTCTCTCTTCTCTCGCTCTCTCTGTATCTCTCTTTCTCGGTCTTTCTCTGGCACTTAATGTCTCTTTCTCTGACGGTCATGCTCTTTCTCTGCTGCTTTCTCTCTCTCTGTCATTCGCCCTCTCTCACTCGCTTTCTTTCTCTGTCACTTTCTCTCTCTCTGTCACTCTCTCTGTCGCTCTCTCTATGTCATTCTCCCTCTCTGTCGCTCTCTTGCTGTTTCTGTGACTCTCTCTCTGTTGCTCTCTCTCTGTCACTCTCTCTCTCTGTTGCTCTCTCTCTCTGGCGTTCTCTCTGTCACTCTCTCTCTCTGTCGCGCTCTCTGTCTCTCTGTCACTCTCTCTCTGTCGCTCTCTCTCTCCGTCACTCTCTCTCTGTTACTCTCTCTCTCTCACTCTCTCACTCTGTCTCTCTCTCTGTTGCTCTCTCTCTCTCTGTCACTCGCTCTCTGTCACTCGTTCTCTCTTCATTCATACTATCTTCTCTCACTCTCTCGCTTGCTCTCTCTGTATCACTCAATCTCGGTCTTTCTCTGGCACTTAATGTCTCTTTCTCTGACGTTCGTGCTCTTTCTCTGCTACTCTCTCTCTCTCTGTCACTCGTTCTCTCTCTCTGTCGCTTGCCCTATCTCTCTCTGTCACTCACCCTATCTCGCTTGCTTTCTTTCTCTGTCACTTTCTCTCTGTCACTCTCTCTCTCTGTCGCTCTCTCGATGTCATTCTCTCTCTCTGTCGCTCTCTCGCTGTCTCTGTCACTCTCTCTCTGTTGCTCTCTCTCTGTCGCTCACTCTTTCTGTTGCTCGCTCTCTGTCACTCGTTCTCTCGTCATTTGATCTCTCTTCTCTCGCTCTCTCTTCTCTCGCTCTCTCGCTTGCTCTCTCTATCACTCAATCTCGATCTTTCTCTGGCACTTGCTGTCTCTTTCTCTGACGTTCCTGCTCTCTCTCTGCCGCTCTCTCTCTCTGTCGCTCGCCCTTTCTCTCTCGGTCACTCGCCCTATCTCGCTCGCTTTCTTACTCTGTCACTTTCTCTCTCTCTGTCACTCATTACTCTCTTTCTCTCTCTCTGTTGCTCCCTCTCTCTCACTGTCACTCTCTCTCTCTGTCACTCTCTCTCTCTGTTGCTCTCTCTCTCTGTCGTTCTCTCTGTCACTCTCTCTCTTTCGCTCCCTCTGTCTCTCTGTCACTCTCTCTCTCTGTCGCTGTCTCTCTGTCACTCTCTGTCGCTCTGTCGCTCTCTCGCTCACTCGCTCTGTCGCTCCCTCTCTCTGTCACTCTCTGTCTCTGTCACTCTCTCTCTGTCTCTCTGTCACTCTTGCTCTCTGTCGCTCTCTCTCTGTTACTCTCTCTCTGTCACTCTCTCACTCTGTCTCTCTCTCTGTCGCTCTCTCTCTCTCTGTCACTCGCTCTCTGTCACTCGTTCTCTCTTCATTCATACTATCTTCTCTCGCTCTCTCTTCTCTCACTCTCTCGCTTGCTCTCTCTGTATCACTCAATCTCGGTCTTTCTCTGGCACTTGCTGTCTCTTTCTCTGACGTTCCTGCTCTCACTCTGCCACTCTCTCTCTCTGTCGCTCGCCCTCTGTCTCTCTGTCACTCACCCTCTCTCTCTCTGTCGCTCTCTCTCTCTATCGCTCTCTCTCTCTGACGCTCGCTCTCTCTATCTGTCACTCTCCCTTCATTTGCTCTGTCTTCTCTTGCTCTCTCGCTCGCTCTCTCTGTATCACTCTCTCTCGGTCTTTCTCTCTCACTTGCTGTCTCTTTCTCTGACGTTCGTGCTCTCTCCCTGCCGTTCTCTCTCTCTCTGTCGCTCGACCTTTCTCTCTCTGTCGCTCTCTCTCTCTCTGTCGCTCGCTCTCTGTCACTCATTCTCTCTTCATTCGCTTTCTCTTCTCTTCCTCTCTCTTCTCTCGCTCTCTCTGTATCTCTCTTTCTCGGTCTTTCTCTGGCACTTAATGTCTCTTTCTCTGACGGTCATGCTCTTTCTCTGCTGCTTTCTCTCTCTCTGTCATTCGCCCTCTCTCACTCGCTTTCTTTCTCTGTCACTTTCTCTCTCTCTGTCACTCTCTCTGTCGCTCTCTCTATGTCATTCTCCCTCTCTGTCGCTCTCTTGCTGTTTCTGTGACTCTCTCTCTGTTGCTCTCTCTCTGTCTCTCACTCTCTCTGTTGCTCTCTCTCTGTCACTCTCTCTCTCTGTCACTCTCTCACTCTGTCGCTCTCTCTGTTGCTCTCTCTCTCTGTCGCTCTCTCTCTGTCGCTCTCTCACTCTGTCACTCTCTCTCTCTGTCTCTCTTTCTGTCACACTTTTTCTCTCTCTGTCAGTCTCTCACTCTCTGTCACTCTCTCTCTGTCGCTCTCTCTCTCCGTCGCTCTCTCTCTGTTACTCTCTCTCTATCACTCTCTCACTCTGTCTCTCTCTCTGTTGCTCTCTCTCTCTCTCTGTCACTCGCTCTCTGTCACTCGTTCTCTCTTCATTGATACTATCTTCTCTCACTCTCTCACTTGCTCTCTCTGTATCACTCAATCTCGGTCTTTCTCTGGCACTTAATGTCTCTTTCTCTGACGTTCGTGCTCTTTCTCTGCTACTCTCTCTCTCTCTGTCACTCGTTCTCTCTCCCTGTCGCTTGCCCTATCTCTCTCTGTCACTCACCCTATCTCGCTTGCTTTCTTTCTCTGTCACTTTCTCTCTGTCTCTCTCTCTCTCTTTCGCTCTCTCTATGTCATTCTCTCTCTCTGTCGCTCTCTCGCTGTCTCTGTCACTCTCTCTCTGTTGCTCTCTCTCTGTCGCTCACTCTTTCTGTTGCTCGCTCTCTGTCACTCGTTCTCTCGTCATTTGATCTCTCTTCTCTCGCTCTCTCTTCTCTCGCTCTCTCGCTTGCTCTCTCTATCACTCAATCTCGATCTTTCTCTGGCACTTGCTGTCTCTTTCTCTGACGTTCCTGCTCTCTCTCTGCTGCTCTCTCTCTCTGTCGCTCGCCCTTTCTCTCTTGGTCACTCGCCCTATCTCGCTCGCTTTCTTACTCTGTCACTTTCTCTCTCTCTGTCACTCATTACTCTCTTTCTCTCTCTCTGTTGCTCCCTCTCTCTCACTGTCACTCTCTCTCTCTGTTGCTCTCTCTCTCTCTGTCGTTCTCTCTGTCACTCTCTCTCTTTCGCTCCCTCTGTCTCTCTGTCACTCTCTCTCTCTGTCGCTCTCTCTCTGTCATTCTCTCTGTCACTCTCTCTCTTTCGCTCCCTCTGTCTCTCTGTCACTCTCTCTCTCTGTCGCTGTCTCTCTGTCACTCTCTGTCGCTCTGTCGCTCTCTCGCTCACTCGCTCTGTCGCTCCCTCTCTCTGTCACTCTCTGTCTCTGTCACTCTCTCTCTGTCTCTCTGTCACTCTTGCTCTCTGTCGCTCTCTCTCTGTTACTCTCTCTCTGTCACTCTCTCACTCTGTCTCTCTCTCTGTCGCTCTCTCTCTCTCTGTCACTCGCTCTCTGTCACTCATTCTCTCTTTATTCATACTATCTTCTCTCGCTCTCTCTTCTCTCACTCTCTCGCTTGCTCTCTCTGTATCACTCAATCTCGGTCTTTCTCTGGCACTTGCTGTCTCTTTCTCTGACGTTCCTGCTCTCACTCTGCCGCTCTCTCTCTCTGTCGCTCGCCCTCTGTCTCTCTGTCACTCACCCTCTCTCTCTCTGTCGCTCTCTCTCTCTATCGCTCTCTCTCTCTGACGCTCGCTCTCTCTATCTGTCACTCTCCCTTCATTTGCTCTGTCTTCTCTTGCTCTCTCGCTCGCTCTCTCTGTATCACTCTCTCTCGGTCTTTCTCTCTCACTTGCTGTCTCTTTCTCTGACGTTCGTGCTCTCTCCCTGCCGTTCTCTCTCTCTCTGTCGCTCGACCTTTCTCTCTCTGTCGCTCTCTCTCTCTCTGTCGCTCGCTCTCTGTCACTCATTCTCTCTTCATTCGCTTTCTCTTCTCTTCCTCTTTCTTCTCTCGCTCTCTCTGTATCTCTCTTTCTCGGTCTTTCTCTGGCACTTAATGTCTCTTTCTCTGACGGTCATGCTCTTTCTCTGCTGCTTTCTCTCTCTCTGTCATTCGCCCTCTCTCACTCGCTTTCTTTCTCTGTCACTTTCTCTCTCTCTGTCACTCTCTCTGTCGCTCTCTCTATGTCATTCTCCCTCTCTGTCGCTCTCTTGCTGTTTCTGTGACTCTCTCTCTGTTGCTCTCTCTCTGTCTCTCACTCTCTCTGTTGCTCTCTCTCTGTCACTCTCTCTCTGTCTCTCTGTCACTCTCTCTCTCTGTCACTCTCTCACTCTGTCGCTCTCTCTGTTGCTCTCTCTCTCTGTCGCTCTCTCTCTGTCGCTCTCTCACTCTGTCACTCTCTCTCTCTGTCTCTCTTTCTGTCACACTTTTTCTCTCTCTGTCAGTCTCTCACTCTCTGTCGCTCTCTCTCTCTGTCGCGCTCTCTCTCTGTCTCTCTCTGTCGCTCTCTCTCCCTCTCTTCTCTGTTGCTCTCTCTCTCTGTCGCTCTCTCTCTGTCTCTCTTTCTGTCACTCTCTTTCTCTCTCTGTCACTGTCTCACTCTCTGTCGCTCTCGATCTCTGTCGCTCTCTCTCTCTCTGTTGCTCTCTCTCTCTGTCTATCTCTCTGTCACTCTCTCTCTCTCTCTGTCAGCCTCTCTCTCTGTCGCTCTCTCTCTCTGTCGCTCTCTCTCTCTCTCTCTCTGTCACTCTCTCTCTGTCGCTCTCTCTCTCTGTCATTCTCTCTCTGTCGCTCTCTCTCTTTGTCGCTCTTCTCTCTGTCGCTCTTTCTCTCTCTGTAGCTCTCTCTCTCTATCGCTCTCTCTCTCTGTCGCTCTCTCTCTCTATCTGTCACTCTCCCTTCATTTGCTCTGTCTTCTCTTGCTCTCTCACTCGCTCTCCCTGTAAACCTCTCCCTCGGTCTTTCTCTGTCACTTGCTGTCTCTTTCTCTGATGTTCGTGCTCTCTCCCTGCCATTCTCTCTCTCTCTGTCGCTCGACCTTTCTCTCTCTGCCGCTCTCTCTCTCTCTCTCTCTGTCTCTCGCTCTCTGTCACTCATTCTCTCTTCATTCGCTCTCTCTTCTCTTGCCCTCTCTGTATCTCTCTTTCTCGGTCTTTCTCTGGCACTTAATGTCTCTTTCTCTGACATTCGTGCTCTTTCTCTGCTACTCTCTCTCTGTCACTCGTTCTCTCTCTCTGTCGCTTGCCCTATCTCTCTCTGTCACTCACCCTATCTCTCTTGCTTTCTTTCTCTGTCACTTTCTCTCTCTCTGTCACTCTCTCTCTCTGTCGCTCTCTCTATGTCATTCTCTCTCTGTCGCTCTCTCGCTGTCTCTGTCACTCTCTCTCTGTTGCTCTCTCTCTGTCACTCACTCTCTCTGTTGCTCGCTCTCTGTCACTCGTTCTCTCTTCATTCGCTCTCTCTTCTCTCGCTCTCTCTTCTCTCGCTCTCTCGCTTGCTCTCTCTATCACTCAATCTCGATCTTTCTCTGGCACTTGCTGTCTCTTTCTCTGACGTTCCTGCTCTCTCTCTGCCGCTCTCTCTCTCTGTCGCTCGCCCTTTCTCTATCGGTCACTCGCACTATCTCGCTCGCTTTCTTTCTCTGTCACTTTCTCTCTCTCTGTCACTCATTACTCTCTTTCTCTCTCTCTGTTGCTCCCTGTCTCTCACTGTCACTCTCTCTCTCTGTCACTCTCTCTCTCTGTTGCTCTCTCTCTCTGTCGTTCTCTCTGTCACTCTCTCTCTTTCGCTCCCTCTGTCTCTCTGTCACTCTCTCTCTCTGTCGCTCTCTCTCTGTCACTCTCTGTCGCTCTGTCGCTCTCTTGCTCTGTCGCTCTCTCTCTCTGTCGCTCTCTCTCTGTTGCTCTCTCTCTGTCTAGCTCTCACTCTGTCGCTTTCTCTGTCGCTCTCTCTCTCTGTCTCTCTCTGTCACTCTCTCTCTCTCTGTCGCTCGCTCTCTGTCACTCATTCTCTCTTCATTCGCTCTCTCTTCTCTCACTCTCTCTTCTCTCGCTCTCTCGCTTGCTCTTTCTGTATCACTCAATCTCGGTCTTTCTCTGGCACTTGCTGTCTCTTTCTCTGATGTTCCTGCTCTCACTCTGCCGCTCTCTCTCTCTGTCGCTTGCCCTCTGTCTCTCTGTCACTCGCCCTCTCTCTCTCTGTCGCTCGCCCTCTCTCTCTCTGTCGCTCGGCCTATCTCTCTCTGTCGCTCGCCCTATGTCGCTCGCTTTCGTTCTCTGTCACTTTCTATCTCTGTCGCTCTCTCTCTCTGTCTCTCTCTCTGTCTCTCTCTCTCTCTCTGTCACTCTCTCTCTCTCTCTGTCGCTCGTTCTCTCTCTATTGCTCGCTCTCTCCATTCGCTCTCTCTTCTGGCTCTCTCACTCACTCTCTCTATATCACTCTCTCTCGGTCTATATCTGGCACTTGCTCTCTCTCTCTGTCACTCGCGCTCTCTCTCTCTGTCACTCGTGCTCTCTCTCTGTCACCTGCCTTCTCTATCTGTCACTCTCGCTTGCTCTCTCTTTGCTTGGTGTCTCTCTCTCATGATCTCTTTCTCACACACTCTCTCTCTGTCGCTCGCGCTCTTTGTCACTCCCTCGCTGTTACTCTCCCTCTTGATGTCCCTCTCTCTCTCTCTCTCTGTCACTCTCTCTCTCTGTCGCTTTCTCTCTTTCACTCTCTCTCTTTCGCTCTCTATCTGTCTCTCTGTCACTCTCTCTCTGTCGCACTCTCTCTGTTACTCTCTCTCTGTCGCGCTCTCCCTCTGTCGCTCTCTCTGTCGCTCTCTCTCTCTCTGTCGTTCTCTCTCTCTCTCTCTCTCTGTCGCTCTCTCTCTGTCGCTCTCTCACTCTGTCGCTCTCTCTCTCTGTCTCTCTTTCTGTCACTCTCTTTCTCTCTCTGTCAGTCTCTCACTCTCTGTCGGTCTCGCTCTCTGTCGCTCTCTCTCTCTGTCGCTCTCTCTCTCTGTCTCTCTCTCTGTCACTCTCTCTCTCTCTGTCACTCTCTCTCTCTGTCACTCTCTGATCTCTGTCTCTCTGTTGCTCTCTCTCTCTGTCGCTCACCCTTTCTCTATCGCTCACTCACCCTATCTCGCTCGCTTTCTTTCTCTGTCACTTTCTCTCTCTCTGTCACTCTCTCTCTCTTTCTCTCTCTCTGTCGCTCCCTCTCTCTCACTGTCAATCTCTCTCTCTGTCACTCTCTTTCGCTCTGCTGCTCTCTCGCTCTGTCGCTCCGTCTGTCGCTCTCTCTCTCTGTCGCTCTCTCTCTGTCACTCTCTCTCTCTGCCACTCTCTCTCTGTCTCTCTGACAGTCTCTCTCTCTGTCGCTCTCTCTCTGTTACTCTCTCTCTGTCACTCTCTCACTCTGTCACTCTCTCTGTCGCTCTCTCTCTCTGTCTCTCTCTCTGTCGCTCGCTCTCTGTCACTCGTTCTCTCTTCATTCGCTCTCTCTTCTCTCGCTCTCTCTTCTCTCGCTCTCTCGCTTGCTCTCTCTATATCACTCAATCTCGGTCTTTCTCTGGCACTTGCTGTCTCTTTCTCTGATGTTCCTGCTCTCACTCTGCCGCTCTCTCTCTCTGTCGCTTGCCCTCTGTCTCTCTGTCACTCACCCTCTCTCTCTCTGTTGCTCGCCCTATCTCTCTCTGTCACTCGCCCTATCTCGCTCGCTTTCGTTCTCTGTCACTTTCTCTCTCTCTGTCACTCTCTCTCTGTCTCTCTCTCTGTCGCTCTCTCTCTCTGTCTCTCTCTCTCTCTCTGTCGCTCGTTCTCTCTCTATCGCTCGCTCTCTCTTCATTCACTCTCCCCTCTCGCTCTCTCACTCACTCTCTCTAAATCACTCTCTCTCGGTCTATCTCTGGCACTTGCTCTCTCTCTCTGTCGCTCACCCTCTTTCTCTGTCACTCGTGCTCTCTCTCTGTCACCTGCCTTCTCTATCTGTCGCTCTCCCTTGCTCTCTCTTTGCTTGGTGTCTCTCTCTCATGATCTCTTTCTCACTCATTCTCTCTCTGTCGCTTGCGCTCTCTGTCACTCACTCGCTGTCGCTCTCTCTCTTGATGTCCCTCTCTCTCTCTCTCTGTCGCTCTCTATCTCACTCTGCCACTCTCTCTCGTACCGTCGCTCTCTCTCTCACTCTCTCTCTATTGCTCACTCTCTCTTTGCTTGCTGTGTCTTCGCTCATGATTTCTCTTTCTCTCTCCCTCTCTCTCTCTTGCTCTGTCACTTGCCCTCTCTCTGTCACTCATCATCTCTCTCTGTCGCTCCCCCTCTCTCTCTGTCACTCTCTCTCTCTGTGTCATTCTCTCTCTATGTCGCTCTCTCTATGTCACTCTCTCTCTCTGTCGCTCTGTCTCTCTGTCTCTCTGTCACTCTCTCTCTCTGTCGCTCTCTCTCTCTGTCGCTCTCTCTCTCTCTCTGTCGCTCTGTCGCTCTGTATCTCTGTCACTCTCTCTCTCTGTCGCTCTCTCTCTCTGTCACTCTCTCTGTCACTCTGTCTCTCTGTCTCTCTGTTGCTCTCTCACCCTGTCATTCTCTCTCTCTCTGTCGCTCTCTCTCTCTCTGTCGCTTTCTCTCTCTCTGTCGCTCTCTCTCTCTATCGCTCTCTCTCTCTCTCTGTCGCTCGCTCTCTCTGTCTGTCACCCGCTC
Organism: Carcharodon carcharias; assembly: GCF_017639515.1. Lineage (NCBI taxonomy): Eukaryota > Metazoa > Chordata > Chondrichthyes > Lamniformes > Lamnidae > Carcharodon > Carcharodon carcharias. The sequence continues at coordinate 95,927,391 of NC_054469.1, forward strand.
TCTCTCTTGTCTCGCTCTCTCGCTCGCTCTCTCCGTATCACTCTCTCTCGGTCTTGCTGTCTCTTTCTCTGACGTTCGTGCTCTCGCCCTGCAGTTCTCTCTCTCTCTCTATCGCTCGACCTTTCTCTCTCTGTCGCTCTCGCTCTCTCTCTCTCTGTCGCTCGCCCTATATCGCTCGCTTTCTTTCTCTGTCACTTTCTCTCTCTTTCTGTCACTCTCTCTCTCTCTCTGTCGCTCTCTCACTCTCTCTGTCACTCTCTCTCTCTTTGTCTCTGTCTCTCTGTGGCTCTCTCTCTCTGTCACTCTCTCTCTCTGTCGCTCTCTCTCTCTGTCTCTCTGTCACTCTCTCTCTGTCGCTCTCTCTCTCTGACACTCGCTGTCTCTGTCACTCTCTCTCTCTGTCGCTCGCCCTCTCTCTCTCTGTCACTCTCTCTCTCTGTCGCTCTCTCTCTCTGTCACTCTCTCTCTGTGTCGCTCTCTCACCCTGTCGCTCTCTCTCTCTGTCGCTCTCTCTCTCTGTCGCTCTCTCTCTGTTGCTCTCTCACTCTGTCACTGTCTCTCTCTGTCTCTCTTTCTGTCACTCTCTTTCTCTCTCTGTCAGTCTCTCACTCTCTGTCGGTCTCGCTCTCTGTCGCTCTCTCTCTCTGTCTCTCTCTCTCTGTCACTCTCTCTCTCTCTGTCACTCTCTCTCTCTGTCTCTCTCTCTGTCGCTCTCTCTCTCTCTCTGTCGCTCCCTCTCTCTCACTGTCACTCTCTCTCTCTGTCACTCTCTTTCGCTCTGCTGCTCTCTCGCTCTGTCGCTCCGTCTGTCGCTCTCTCTCTCTGTCGCTCTCTCTCTGTCACTCTCTCTCTCTGCCACTCTCTCTCTGTCTCTCTGACAGTCTCTCTCTCTGTCGCTCTCTCTCTGTTACTCTCTCTCTGTCACTCTCTCACTCTGTCACTCTCTCTGTCGCTCTCTCTCTCTGTCTCTCTCTCTGTCGCTCGCTCTCTGTCACTCGTTCTCTCTTCATTCGCTCTCTCTTCTCTCGCTCTCTCTTCTCTCGCTCTCTCGCTTGCTCTCTCTATATCACTCAATCTCGGTCTTTCTCTGGCACTTGCTGTCTCTTTCTCTGATGTTCCTGCTCTCACTCTGCCGCTCTCTCTCTCTGTCGCTTGCCCTCTGTCTCTCTGTCACTCACCCTCTCTCTCTCTGTTGCTCGCCCTATCTCTCTCTGTCACTCGCCCTATCTCGCTCGCTTTCGTTCTCTGTCACTTTCTCTCTCTCTGTCACTCTCTCTCTGTCTCTCTCTCTGTCGCTCTCTCTCTCTGTCTCTCTCTCTCTCTCTATCGCTCGCTCTCTCTTCATTCGCTCTCTCTTCTCGCTCTCTCACTCACTCTCTCTATATCACTCTCTGTCGGTCTATCTCTGGCACTTGCTCTCTCTCTGTCGCTTGCTCTCTGTTGCTCACTCTCTCTCTCTCTGTTGCTCGCCCTCTCTCTCTGTGTCACTCACCCTATCTCACTTGCTTTCTTTCTCTGTCACTTTCTCTCTCTCTGTCACTCTCTCTCTCTGTCACTCTCTCTCTCTGTCACTCTCTCTCTCTGTCGCTCTCTCTCTGTCACTCTCTCTCTGTCACTCTCTCTCTCTGTCTCTCTGTCACTCTCTCTGTCGCTCTCTCTCTCTGTCACTCTCTCTCTGTCGCTCTCTCACTCTCTCTCTCTGTCACTCACTCTCTCTGTCACTCTCTGTCACTCTCTCTCTGTCGCTCTCTCAATCTCTCTCTGTCGCTCTCTCTCTCTGTCGCTCTCTCTGTCACTCTCTCTCTCTGTTGCTCTCTCTCTCTGTCACTCTCTCTCTCTGTCACTCTCTCTCTCTGTCGCTCTCTCTCTGTCACTCTCTCTCTGTCACTCTCTCTCTCTGTCTCTCTGTCACTCTCTCTGTCACTCTCTCTCTGTCACTCTCTCTCTGTCGCTCTGTCACTCACTCTCTTTGTCACTCACTCTCTCTGTCATTCTCTCTCTCTGTCACTCTCTCTCTGTCGCTCTCTCTCTCTGTCGCTCTCTCTGTCACTCTCTCTCTCTGTCGCTTGCTCTCTGTTGCTCACTCTCTCTTCTCACTCACTCTCTCTGTATCACTCTCTGTCGGTCTATCTCTGGCACTTGCTCTCTCTCTGTCGCTCGCCCTCTCTCTCTGTCGCTCGTGCTCTCTCTCTGTTACCCGCCCTCTCGTTCTCTGTCACTTTCTCTCTCTGTCGCTCTCTCTCTCTGTCTCTCTCTCTGTCTCTCTCTCTCTCTCTGTCACTCTCTCTCTCTCTCTGTCGCTCGACCTTTCTCTCTCTGTCGCTCTCTCTCTCTCTGTCGCTCGCTCTCTGTCACTCATTCTCTCTTCATTCGCTTTCTCTTCTCTTCCTCTCTCTTCTCTCGCTCTCTCTGTATCTCTCTTTCTCGGTCTTTCTCTGGCACTTAATGTCTCTTTCTCTGACGGTCATGCTCTTTCTCTGCTGCTTTCTCTCTCTCTGTCATTCGCCCTCTCTCACTCGCTTTCTTTCTCTGTCACTTTCTCTCTCTCTGTCACTCTCTCTGTCGCTCTCTCTATGTCATTCTCCCTCTCTGTCGCTCTCTTGCTGTTTCTGTGACTCTCTCTCTGTTGCTCTCTCTCTGTCTCTCACTCTCTCTGTTGCTCTCTCTCTGTCACTCTCTCTCTGTCTCTCTGTCACTCTCTCTCTCTGTCACTCTCTCACTCTGTCGCTCTCTCTGTTGCTCTCTCTCTCTGTCGCTCTCTCTCTGTCGCTCTCTCACTCTGTCACTCTCTCTCTCTGTCTCTCTTTCTGTCACACTTTTTCTCTCTCTGTCAGTCTCTCACTCTCTGTCGCTCTCTCTCTCTGTCGCGCTCTCTCTCTGTCTCTCTCTGTCGCTCTCTCTCCCTCTCTTCTCTGTTGCTCTCTCTCTCTGTCGCTCTCTCTCTGTCTCTCTTTCTGTCACTCTCTTTCTCTCTCTGTCACTGTCTCACTCTCTGTCGCTCTCGATCTCTGTCGCTCTCTCTCTCTCTGTTGCTCTCTCTCTCTGTCTATCTCTCTGTCACTCTCTCTCTCTCTCTGTCAGCCTCTCTCTCTGTCGCTCTCTCTCTCTGTCGCTCTCTCTCTCTCTCTCTCTGTCACTCTCTCTCTGTCGCTCTCTCTCTCTGTCATTCTCTCTCTGTCGCTCTCTCTCTTTGTCGCTCTTTCTCTCTGTCGCTCTTTCTCTCTCTGTAGCTCTCTCTCTCTATCGCTCTCTCTCTCTGTCGCTCTCTCTCTCTATCTGTCACTCTCCCTTCATTTGCTCTGTCTTCTCTTGCTCTCTCACTCGCTCTCCCTGTAAACCTCTCCCTCGGTCTTTCTCTGTCACTTGCTGTCTCTTTCTCTGACGTTCGTGCTCTCTCCCTGCCATTCTCTCTCTCTCTGTCGCTCGACCTTTCTCTCTCTGCCGCTCTCTCTCTCTCTCTCTCTGTCTCTCGCTCTCTGTCACTCATTCTCTCTTCATTCGCTCTCTCTTCTCTTGCCCTCTCTGTATCTCTCTTTCTCGGTCTTTCTCTGGCACTTAATGTCTCTTTCTCTGACATTCGTGCTCTTTCTCTGCTACTCTCTCTCTGTCACTCGTTCTCTCTCTCTGTCGCTTGCCCTATCTCTCTCTGTCACTCACCCTATCTCGCTTGCTTTCTTTCTCTGTCACTTTCTCTCTCTCTGTCACTCTCTCTCTCTGTCGCTCTCTCTATGTCATTCTCTCTCTGTCGCTCTCTCGCTGTCTCTGTCACTCTCTCTCTGTTGCTCTCTCTCTGTCGCTCACTCTCTCTGTTGCTCGCTCTCTGTCACTCGTTCTCTCTTCATTCGCTCTCTCTTCTCTCGCTCTCTCTTCTCTCGCTCTCTCGCTTGCTCTCTCTATCACTCAATCTCGATCTTTCTCTGGCACTTGCTGTCTCTTTCTCTGACGTTCCTGCTCTCTCTCTGCCGCTCTCTCTCTCTGTCGCTCGCCCTTTCTCTATCGGTCACTCGCACTATCTCGCTCGCTTTCTTTCTCTGTCACTTTCTCTCTCTCTGTCACTCATTACTCTCTTTCTCTCTCTCTGTTGCTCCCTGTCTCTCACTGTCACTCTCTCTCTCTGTCACTCTCTCTCTCTGTTGCTCTCTCTCTCTGTCGTTCTCTCTGTCACTCTCTCTCTTTCGCTCCCTCTGTCTCTCTGTCACTCTCTCTCTCTGTCGCTCTCTCTCTGTCACTCTCTGTCGCTCTGTCGCTCTCTTGCTCTGTCGCTCTCTCTCTCTGTCGCTCTCTCTCTGTTGCTCTCTCTCTGTCTAGCTCTCACTCTGTCGCTTTCTCTGTCGCTCTCTCTCTCTGTCTCTCTCTGTCACTCTCTCTCTCTCCGTCGCTCGCTCTCTGGCACTCATTCTCTCTTCATTCGCTCTCTCTTCTCTCACTCTCTCTTCTCTCGCTCTCTCGCTTGCTCTTTCTGTATCACTCAATCTCGGTCTTTCTCTGGCACTTGCTGTCTCTTTCTCTGATGTTCCTGCTCTCACTCTGCCGCTCTCTCTCTCTGTCGCTTGCCCTCTGTCTCTCTGTCACTCGCCCTCTCTCTCTCTGTCGCTCGCCCTCTCTCTCTCTGTCGCTCGGCCTATCTCTCTCTGTCGCTCGCCCTATGTCGCTCGCTTTCGTTCTCTGTCACTTTCTCTCTCTGTCGCTCTCTCTCTCTGTCTCTCTCTCTGTCTCTCTCTCTCTCTCTGTCACTCTCTCTCTCTCTCTGTCGCTCGTTCTCTCTCTATTGCTCGCTCTCTCCATTCGCTCTCTCTTCTGGCTCTCTCACTCACTCTCTCTATATCACTCTCTCTCGGTCTATATCTGGCACTTGCTCTCTCTCTCTGTCACTCGCGCTCTCTCTCTCTGTCACTCGTGCTCTCTCTCTGTCACCTGCCTTCTCTATCTGTCACTCTCGCTTGCTCTCTCTTTGCTTGGTGTCTCTCTCTCATGATCTCTTTCTCACACACTCTCTCTCTGTCGCTCGCGCTCTTTGTCACTCCCTCGCTGTTACTCTCCCTCTTGATGTCCCTCTCTCTCTCTCTCTCTGTCACTCTCTCTCTCTGTCGCTTTCTCTCTTTCACTCTCTCTCTTTCGCTCTCTATCTGTCTCTCTGTCACTCTCTCTCTGTCGCACTCTCTCTGTTACTCTCTCTCTGTCGCGCTCTCCCTCTGTCGCTCTCTCTGTCGCTCTCTCTCTCTCTGTCGTTCTCTCTCTCTCTCTCTCTCTGTCGCTCTCTCTCTGTCGCTCTCTCACTCTGTCGCTCTCTCTCTCTGTCTCTCTTTCTGTCACTCTCTTTCTCTCTCTGTCAGCCTCTCACTCTCTGTCAGTCTCGCTCTCTGTCGCTCTCTCTCTCTGTCGCTCTCTCTCTCTGTCTCTCTCTCTGTCACTCTCTCTCTCTCTGTCACTCTCTCTCTCTGTCACTCTCTGATCTCTGTCTCTCTGTTGCTCTCTCTCTCTGTCGCTCACCCTTTCTCTATCGCTCACTCACCCTATCTCGCTCGCTTTCTTTCTCTGTCACTTTCTCTCTCTCTGTCACTCTCTCTCTCTTTCTCTCTCTCTGTCGCTCCCTCTCTCTCACTGTCACTCTCTCTCTCTGTCACTCTCTTTCGCTCTGCTGCTCTCTCGCTCTGTCGCTCCGTCTGTCGCTCTCTCTCTCTGTCGCTCTCTCTCTCTGTCGCTCTCTCTCTGTCACTCTCTCTCTCTGCCACTCTCTCTCTGTCTCTCTGACAGTCTCTCTCTCTGTCGCTCTCTCTCTGTTACTCTCTCTCTGTCACTCTCTCACTCTGTCACTCTCTCTGTCGCTCTCTCTCTCTGTCTCTCTCTCTGTCGCTCGCTCTCTGTCACTCGTTCTCTCTTCATTCGCTCTCTCTTCCCTCGCTCTCTCTTCTCTCGCTCTCTCGCTTGCTCTCTCTATATCACTCAATCTCGGTCTTTCTCTGGCACTTGCTGTCTCTTTCTCTGATGTTCCTGCTCTCACTCTGCCGCTCTCTCTCTCTGTCGCTTGCCCTCTGTCTCTCTGTCACTCACCCTCTCTCTCTCTGTTGCTCGCCCTATCTCTCTCTGTCACTCGCCCTATCTCGCTCGCTTTCGTTCTCTGTCACTTTCTCTCTCTCTGTCACTCTCTCTCTGTCTCTCTCTCTCTCTCTATCGCTCGCTCTCTCTTCATTCGCTCTCTCTTCTCGCTCTCTCACTCACTCTCTCTATATCACTCTCTGTCGGTCTATCTCTGGCACTTGCTCTCTCTCTGTCGCTTGCTCTCTGTTGCTCACTCTCTCTCTCTCTGTTGCTCGCCCTCTCTCTCTGTGTCACTCACCCTATCTCACTTGCTTTCTTTCTCTGTCACTTTCTCTCTCTCTGTCACTCTCTCTCTCTGTCACTCTCTCTCTCTGTCACTCTCTCTCTCTGTCGCTCTCTCTCTGTCACTCTCTCTCTCTCACTCTCTCTCTCTGTCTCTCTGTCACTCTCTCTGTCGCTCTCTCTCTCTGTCACTCTCTCTCTGTCGCTCTCTCACTCTCTCTCTCTGTCACTCACTCTCTCTGTCACTCTCTGTCACTCTCTCTCTGTCGCTCTCTCAATCTCTCTCTGTCGCTCTCTCTCTCTGTCGCTCTCTCTGTCACTCTCTCTCTCTGTTGCTCTCTCTCTCTGTCACTCTCTCTCTCTGTCACTCTCTCTCTCTGTCGCTCTCTCTCTGTCACTCTCTCTCTGTCACTCTCTCTCTCTGTCTCTCTGTCACTCTCTCTGTCACTCTCTCTCTGTCACTCTCTCTCTGTCGCTCTGTCACTCACTCTCTTTGTCACTCACTCTCTCTGTCATTCTCTCTCTCTGTCACTCTCTCTCTGTCGCTCTCTCTCTCTGTCGCTCTCTCTGTCACTCTCTCTCTCTGTCGCTTGCTCTCTGTTGCTCACTCTCTCTTCTCACTCACTCTCTCTGTATCACTCTCTGTCGGTCTATCTCTGGCACTTGCTCTCTCTCTGTCGCTCGCCCTCTCTCTCTGTCGCTCGTGCTCTCTCTCTGTTACCCGCCCTTTCTATCTGTCGCTCTCGTTTGCTCTCTCTTTGCTTGGTGTCTCTCTCTCATGATCTCTTTCTCACTCACTCTCTCTCTGTCGCTCGCGCTCTTTGTCACTCCCTCGCTGTTACTCTCCCTCTTGATGTCCCTCTCTCTCTCTCTCTGTCACTCTCTCTCTCTGTCGCTGTCTCTCTGTCACTCTCTCTCTGTCGCTCTCTATCTGTCTCTCTGTTACTCTCTCTCTGTCGCGCTCTCCCTCTGTCGCTCTCTCTGTCACTCTCTCTCTCTCTCTGTCACTCTCTCTCTCTCTCTGTCGCTCTCTCTCTGTCACTCTCTCGCTCTGTCGCTCTCTCTCTCTCTGTCTCTCTTTCTGTCACTCTCTTTCTCTCTCTGTCAGTCTCTCACTCTCTGTCGGTCTCGCTCTCTGTCGCTCTCTCTCTCTGTCGCTCTCTCTCTCTGTCTCTCTCTCTGTCGCTCTCTCTCTCTCTGTCACTCTCTCTCTCTCTCTGTCAGTCTCTCTCTCTCTGTCGCTCTCTCTCTCTGTCACTCTCTCTCTCTCTCTCTCTCTCTCTGTTGCTCTCTCTCTCTGTCGCTCACCCTTTCTCTATCGGTCACTCTCCCTATATCGCTCGCTTTCTTTCTCTGTCACTTTCTCTCTCTATGTCACTCTCTCTCTCTTTCTCTCTCTCTGTCGCTTCCTCTCTCTCACTGTCACTCTCTCTCTGTCACTCTCTCTCTCTGTTGCACTCTCTCTGTAACTCTCTCTGTCGCTCTCTCTGTCACTCTCTTTCTCTGTCGCTCTCTCTCTGTCACTCTCTGTTGCTCTGTTGCTCTCTTGCTCTCTCGCTCCCTCTCTCTGTCACTCTCTCTCTCTGTCGCTCTCTCTCTGTCACTCTCTGTCTCTGTCACTCTCTCTCTGTCTCTCTGACAGTCTCTCTCTCTGTTGCTCTCTCTCTCTGTTACTCTCTCACTCTGTCGCTATCTCTGTCGCTCTCTCTCTCTGTCTCTCTCTCTGTAGCTCGCTCTCTGTCACTCATTCTCTCTTCATTCGCTCTCACTTCTCTCGCTCTCTCGCTTGCTCTCTCTATATCACTCAATCTCGGTCTTTCTCTGGCACTTGCTGTCTCTTTCTCTGACGTTCCTGCTCTCACTCTGCCGCTCTCTCTCTCTGTCGCTCGCCCTCTGTCTCTCTGTCACTCACCCTCTCTCTCTCTGTCGCTCGCCCTATCTCTCTCTGTCATTCGCCCTATCTCGCTCGCTTTCGTTCTCTGTCACTTTCTCTCTCTCTGTCACTCTGTCTCTCTGTCTCTCTCTCTGTCGCTCTCTCTCTCTTTCGCTCGTTCTCTCTCTATCGCTCGCTCTCTCTTCATTCGCTCTCCCCTCTCGCTCTCTCACTGACTCTCTCTAAATCAATCTCTCTCGGTCTATCTCTGGCACTTGCTCTCTCTCTCTGTCGCTTGCCCTCTTTCTCTGTCACTCGTGCTCTCTCTCTGTCACCTGCCTTCTCTATCTGTCGCTCTCCCTTGCTCTCTCTTTGCTTGGTGTCTCTCTCTCATGATCTCTTTCTCACTCACTCTCTCTCTGTCGCTCGCGCTCTGTCATTCACTCGCTGTCGCTCTCCCTCTTGATGTCCCTCTCTCTCTCTCTCTGTCGCTCTCTATCTCACTCTGCCACTCTCTCTCGTTCCGTCGCTCTCTCTCTCACTCTCTCTCTATTGCTCACTCTCTCTTTGCTTGCTGTGTCTTCGCTCATGATTTCTCTTTCTCTCTCCCTCTCTCTCTCTTGCTCTGTCGCTTGCCTCTCTCTCTGTCCCTCATCATCTCTCTCTGTCGCTCCCCCTCTCTCTCTGTCACTCTCTCTCTGTCATTCTCTCTCTATGTCGCTCTCTCTATGTCACTATCTCTCTCTGTCGCTCTGTCTCTCTGTCAATCTCTCTCTCTGTCGCTCTCTCTCTCTGTCACTCTCTCTGTCGCTCTGTCTCTCTGTCTCTCTGTCGCTCTCTCTCTCTCTCTGTCGCTCGCTCTCTCTCTGTCTGTCACTCTCTCTCTCTCTTGTCTCGCTCTCTCGCTCGCTCTCTCTGTATCACTCTCTCTCGGTCTTTCTCTGGCACTTGCTGTCTCTTTCTCTGACGTTCGTGCTCTCGCCCTGCTGTTCTCTCTCTCTCTGTCGCTCGACCTTTCTCTCTGTCACTCTCTCTCTCTGTCGCTCTCTCTCTCTGTGTCTCTCTCTCTCTGTGGCTCTCTCGCTCTGTCACTCTCTCTGTCGCTCTCTCTCTCTGTCTCTCTGTCGCTCTCTCTCTCTGTCGCTCACTGTCTCTGCCGCTCTCTCTCTCTGTCGCTCGCCCTCTCTCTCTCTGTCACTCTCTCTCTCTGTCGCTCTCTCTATCTGTCACTCCCTCTCTCTGTCGCTCTCTCTCTGTCACTCTCTCTCTCTGTCTCTCTCTCTCTCTGTCGCTCTCTCTCTCTATCGCTCTCTCTCTCTGTCGCTCGCTCTCTCTCTATCTGTCACTCTCTCTTCATTTGCTCTCTCTTCTCTCGCCCTCTTGCTCGCTCTCTCTGTATCACTCTCTCTCGTTCTTTCTCTAGCACTTGCTGTCTCTTTCTCTGACGTTCGTGCTCTCTCTCTGCCGTTCTCTCTCTCTCTGTCGCTCGACCTTTCTCACTCTGTCGCCCTCCCTCTCTCTCTCTGTTGCTCACCCTATATCGCTCGCTTTCTTTCTCTGTCACTTTCTCTCTCTCTCTGTCACTCTCTCTCTCTGTCGCTCTCTCTGTCGCTCTCTCTCTCTCTCTGTCACTCTCTCTCTCTCTGTCTCTCTCTCTCTGTGGCTCTCTCTCTGTCACTCTCTCTCTCTGTCGCTCTCTCTCTCTGTCTCTCTGTCACTCTCGCTCTGTCATTCTCTCTCTCTGTCGCTCTCTGTCTCTGTCGCTCTCTCTCTCTGTCACTCTCTCTCTCTGTCGCTCTCTCTCTCTGTCGCTCTCTCTATGTCACTATCTCTCTCTGTCGCTCTGTCTCTCTGTCAATCTCTCTCTCTGTCGCTCTCTCTCTCTGTCACTCTCTCTGTCGCTCTGTCTCTCTGTCTCTCTGTCGCTCTCTCTCTCTGTCGCTCTCTCTCTCTATCGCTCTCTCTCTCTCTCTGTCGCTCGCTCTCTCTCTGTCTGTCACTCTCTCTCTCTCTTGTCTCGCTCTCTCGCTCGCTCTCTCTGTATCACTCTCTCTCGGTCTTTCTCTGGCACTTGCTGTCTCTTTCTCTGACGTTCGTGCTCTCGCCCTGCTGTTCTCTCTCTCTCTGTCGCTCGACCTTTCTCTCTGTCACTCTCTCTCTCTCTGTCGCTCTCTCTCTCTGTGTCTCTCTCTCTCTGTGGCTCTCTCGCTCTGTCACTCTCTCTCTCTGTCGCTCTCTCTCTCTGTCTCTCTGTCGCTCTCTCTCTCTGTCGCTCACTGTCTCTGCCGCTCTCTCTCTCTGTCGCTCGCCCTCTCTCTCTCTGTCACTCTCTCTCTCTGTCGCTCTCTCTATCTGTCACTCCCTCTCTCTGTCGCTCTCTCTCTGTCACTCTCTCTCTCTGTCTCTCTCTCTCTCTGTCGCTCTCTCTCTCTGTCGCTCTCTCTCTCTGTCGCTCGCTCTCTCTCTATCTGTCACTCTCTCTTCATTTGCTCTCTCTTCTCTCGCCCTCTTGCTCGCTCTCTCTGTATCACTCTCTCTCGTTCTTTCTCTAGCACTTGCTGTCTCTTTCTCTGACGTTCGTGCTCTCTCTCTGCCGTTCTCTCTCTCTCTGTCGCTCGAACTTTCTCACTCTGTCGCCCTCCCTCTCTCTCTCTGTTGCTCGCCCTATATTGCTCGCTTTCTTTCTCTGTCACTTTCTCTCTCTCTCTGTCACTCTCTCTCTCTGTCGCTCTCTCTGTCGCTCTCTCTCTCTCTCTGTCACTCTCTCTCTCTCTGTCTCTCTCTCTCTGTGGCTCTCTCTCTGTCACTCTCTCTCTCTGTCGCTCTCTCTCTCTGTCTCTCTGTCACTCTCGCTCTGTCATTCTCTCTCTCTGTCGCTCTCTGTCTCTGTCGCTCTCTCTCTCTGTCACTCTCTCTCTCTGTCGCTCTCTCTCTCTGTCGCTCTCTCACCCTGCTGCTCTCTCTCTCTGTCGCTCTCTCTCTCTATCGCTCTCTCTCTCTCTCTGTCGCTCGCTCTCTCTCTATCTGTCACTCTCTCTTCATTTGCTCTCTCTTGTCTCACTCTCTCGCTCGCTCTCGGTCTTTCTCTGGCACTTGCTGTCTCTTTCTCTGACGTTCGTGCTCTCTCTCTCTGCCGTTCTCTCTCTCTCTGTCGCTCGACCTTTCTCTCTCTGTCGCTCTCCCTCTCTCTCTCTGTTGCTCGCCCTATATCGCTCGCTTTCTTTCTCTGTCACTTTCTCTCTCTCTCTGTCACTCTCTCACTCTGTCTCTCTCTCTATCGCTCTCTCTCTCTCTGTCACTCTCTCTCTCTGTGTCTCTCTCTCTCTGTGGATCTCTCTCTCTGTCACTCTCTCTCTCTCTCGCTCTCTCTCTCTGTCTCTCTGTCACTCTCTCTCTGTCGCTCTCTCTCTGTCGCTCTCTGTCTCTGTCGCGCTCTCTCTCTGTCGCTCGCCATATCTCTCTCTGTCACTCCGCCTATCTCGCTCGCTTTCTTTCTCTGTCACTTTCTCTCTCTGTGTCACTCTCTCACTCTGTCTCTCTCTCTCTGTCGCTCTCTCTCTCTCTGTCACTCTCTCTCTCTCTGTGTCTCTCTCTGTCGCTCTCTCTCTCTGTCACTCTCTCACTCTGTCGCTCTCTCTCTCTCTGTTGCTCTCGCTCTCTGTCGCTCTCTCTATCGCTCACTCTCTCTGTCACTCGCTCTCTATCTGTCACTGTCTCTTCATTGCTCTCTCTTCTCTCGCTCTCTCGCTCGCTCTCTCTGTATCACTCTCTCTTGGTCTTTCTCTGGCACTTGCTGTCTCTTTCTCTGATGTTCGTACTCTCTCTCTGCCATTCTCTCTCTCTCTGTCGCTCGACCTTTCTCTCTCTGTCACTCTCCCTCTCTCTCTCTGTCGCTCGCCCTATATTTCTTGCTTTCTTTCTCTGTCACTTTCTCTCTCTCTCTGTCACTCTCTCTCTCTCTGTCTCTTTCTCTCTGTGGCTCTCTCTCTCTGTCACTCTCTCTCTCTGTCGCTCTCACTCTCTGTCTCTCTGTCACTCTCTCTCTGTCGCTCTCTCCCTCTGTCACTCTCTGTCGCTGTCGCTCTCTCTCTCTGTCGCTCGCCCTCTCTCTCTCTGTCGCTCGCCCTATCTCTCTCTGTCACTCCGCCTATCTTGCTCGCTTTCTTTCTCTGTCACTTTCTCTCTCTGTGTCACTCTCTCACTCTGTCTCTCTCTCTGTCGCTCTATATCTCTCTCTGTCACTCTCTGTCTCTGTGGCTCTCTCTCTGTCAGTCTCTCTCTCTGTCACTCTCTCGCTCTCTGTTGCTCGCTCTCTGTCGCTTGCTCTCTCTTCATTCGCTCTCTCTTCACTCGCTCTCTCGCTCGCTCTCTCTGTATCACTCTCTCGGTCTTTCTCTGGCACTTGCTGTCTCTTTCTCTGATGACCATGCTGTCTCGCTGCCGCTCTCTCTCTTTCTGTCGCTCGCCCTCTCTCTCTCTGTTGCTCGCCCTCTCTCTCTGTGTCACTCACCCTATCTCACTTGCTTTCTTTCTCTGTCACTTTCTCTCTCTCTGTCACTCTCTCTCTCTGTCACTCTCTCTCTCTGTCACTCTCTCTCTCTGTCGCTCTCTCTCTGTCACTCTCTCTCTGTCACTCTCTCTCTCTGTCTCTCTGTCACTCTCTCTGTCGCTCTCTCTCTCTGTCACTCTCTCTCTCTGTCGCTCTCTCACTCTCTCTCTCTGTCACTCACTCTCTCTGTCACTCTCTGTCACTCTCTCTCTGTCACTCTCTCTCTGTCACTCTCTCTCTGTCGCTCTCTCACTCTCTCTCTCTGTCACTCACTCTCTCTGTCACTCTCTGTCACTCTCTCTCTGTCGCTCTCTCAATCTCTCTCTGTCGCTCTCTCTCTCTGTCGCTCTCTCTGTCACTCTCTCTCTCTGTTGCTCTCTCTCTCTGTCACTCTCTCTCTCTGTCACTCTCTCTCTCTGTCGCTCTCTCTCTGTCACTCTCTCTCTGTCACTCTCTCTCTGTCACTCTCTCTCTCTGTCTCTCTGTCACTCTCTCTGTCACTCTCTCTCTGTCACTCTCTCTCTGTCGCTCTGTCACTCACTCTGTCACTCACTCTCTCTGTCACTCTCTCTCTCTGTCACTCTCTCTCTGTCGCTCTCTCTCTCTGTCGCTCTCTCTGTCACTCTCTCTCTCTGTCGCTTGCTCTCTGTTGCTCACTCTCTCTTCTCACTCACTCTCTCTGTATCACTCTCTGTCGGTCTATCTCTGGCACTTGCTCTCTCTCTGTCGCTCGCCCTCTCTCTCTGTCGCTCGTGCTCTCTCTCTGTTACCCGCCCTCTCTATCTGTCGCTCTCGTTTGCTCTCTCTTTGCTTGGTGTCTCTCTCTCATGATCTCTTTCTCACTCACTCTCTCTCTGTCGCTCGCGCTCTTTGTCACTCCCTCGCTGTTACTCTCCCTCTTGATGTCCCTCTCTCTCTCTCTCTCTGTCACTCTCTCTCTCTGTCGCTGTCTCTCTGTCACTCTCTCTCTGTCGCTCTCTATCTGTCTCTCTGTTACTCTCTCTCTGTCGCGCTCTCCCTCTGTCGCTCTCTCTGTCACTCTCTCTCTCTCTCTCACTCTCTCTCTCTCTCTGTCGCTCTCTCTCTGTCACTCTCTCGCTCTGTCGCTCTCTCTCTCTCTGTCTCTCTTTCTGTCACTCTCTTTCTCTCTCTGTCAGTCTCTCACTCTCTGTCGGTCTCGCTCTCTGTCGCTCTCTCTCTCTGTCGCTCTCTCTCTCTGTCTCTCTCTCTGTCGCTCTCTCTCTCTCTGTCACTCTCTCTCTCTCTCTGTCAGTCTCTCTCTCTCTGTCGCTCTCTCTCTCTGTCACTCTCTCTCTCTCTCTCTCTCTCTCTGTTGCTCTCTCTCTCTGTCGCTCACCCTTTCTCTATCGGTCACTCTCCCTATATCGCTCGCTTTCTTTCTCTGTCACTTTCTCTCTCTATGTCACTCTCTCTCTCTTTCTCTCTCTCTGTCGCTTCCTCTCTCTCACTGTCACTCTCTCTCTGTCACTCTCTCTCTCTGTTGCACTCTCTCTCTGTCGTTCTCTCTGTAACTCTCTCTGTCGCTCTCTCTGTCACTCTCTTTCTCTGTCGCTCTCTCTCTGTCACTCTCTGTTGCTCTGTTGCTCTCTCGCTCTCTCGCTCCCTCTCTCTGTCACTCTCTCTCTCTGTCGCTCTCTCTCTGTCACTCTCTGTCTCTGTCACTCTCTCTCTGTCTCTCTGACAGTCTCTCTCTCTGTTGCTCTCTCTCTCTGTTACTCTCTCACTCTGTCGCTATCTCTGTCGCTCTCTCTCTCTGTCTCTCTCTCTGTAGCTCGCTCTCTGTCACTCGTTCTCTCTTCATTCGCTCTCACTTCTCTCGCTCTCTCGCTTGCTCTCTCTATATCACTCAATCTCGGTCTTTCTCTGGCACTTGCTGTCTCTTTCTCTGACGTTCCTGCTCTCACTCTGCCGCTCTCTCTCTCTGTCGCTCGCCCTCTGTCTCTCTGTCACTCACCCTCTCTCTCTCTGTCGCTCGCCCTATCTCTCTCTGTCATTCGCCCTATCTCGCTCGCTTTCGTTCTCTGTCACTTTCTCTCTCTCTGTCACTCTGTCTCTCTGTCTCTCTCTCTGTCGCTCTCTCTCTCTTTCGCTCGTTCTCTCTCTATCGCTCGCTCTCTCTTCATTCGCTCTCCCCTCTCGCTCTCTCACTGACTCTCTCTAAATCAATCTCCCTCGGTCTATCTCTGGCACTTGCTCTCTCTCTCTGTCGCTTGCCCTCTTTCTCTGTCACTCGTGCTCTCTCTCTGTCACCTGCCTTCTCTATCTGTCGCTCTCCCTTGCTCTCTCTTTGCTTGGTGTCTCTCTCTCATGATCTCTTTCTCACTCACTCTCTCTCTGTCGCTCGCGCTCTGTCATTCACTCGCTGTCGCTCTCCCTCTTGATGTCCCTCTCTCTCTCTCTCTGTCGCTCTCTATCTCACTCTGCCACTCTCTCTCGTTCCGTCGCTCTCTCTCTCACTCTCTCTCTATTGCTCACTCTCTCTTTGCTTGCTGTGTCTTCGCTCATGATTTCTCTTTCTCTCTCCCTCTCTCTCTCTTGCTCTGTCGCTTGCCTCTCTCTCTGTCCCTCATCATCTCTCTCTGTCGCTCCCCCTCTCTCTCTGTCACTCTCTCTCTGTCATTCTCTCTCTATGTCGCTCTCTCTATGTCACTATCTCTCTCTGTCGCTCTGTCTCTCTGTCAATCTCTCTCTCTGTCGCTCTCTCTCTCTGTCACTCTCTCTGTCGCTCTGTCTCTCTGTCTCTCTGTCGCTCTCTCTCTCTGTCGCTCTCTCTCTCTATCGCTCTCTCTCTCTCTCTGTCGCTCGCTCTCTCTCTGTCTGTCACTCTCTCTCTCTCTTGTCTCGCTCTCTCGCTCGCTCTCTCTGTATCACTCTCTCTCGGTCTTTCTCTGGCACTTGCTGTCTCTTTCTCTGACGTTCGTGCTCTCGCCCTGCTGTTCTCTCTCTCTCTGTCGCTCGACCTTTCTCTCTGTCACTCTCTCTCTCTGTCGCTCTCTCTCTCTGTGTCTCTCTCTCTCTGTGGCTCTCTCGCTCTGTCACTCTCTCTCTCTGTCGCTCTCTCTCTCTGTCTCTCTGTCGCTCTCTCTCTCTGTCGCTCACTGTCTCTGCCGCTCTCTCTCTCTGTCGCTCTCTCTATCTGTCACTCCCTCTCTCTGTCGCTCTCTCTCTGTCACTCTCTCTCTCTGTCTCTCTCTCTATCTGTCACTCTCTCTTCATTTGCTCTCTCTTCTCTCACCCTCTTGCTCGCTCTCTCTGTATCACTCTCTCTCGTTCTTTCTCTAGCACTTGCTGTCTCTTTCTCTGACGTTCGTGCTCTCTCTCTGCCGTTCTCTCTCTCTCTGTCGCTCGACCTTTCTCACTCTGTCGCCCTCCCTCTCTCTCTCTCTGTTGCTCGCCCTATATCGCTCGCTTTCTTTCTCTGTCACTTTCTCTCTCTCTCTGTCACTCTCTCTCTCTGTCGCTCTCTCTGTCGCTCTCTCTCTCTCTCTGTCACTCTCTCTCTCTCTGTCTCTCTCTCTCTGTGGCTCTCTCTCTGTCACTCTCTCTCTCTGTCGCTCTCTCTCTCTGTCACTCTCTCTCTCTGTCGCTCTCTCTCTCTGTCGCTCTCTCACCCTGCTGCTCTCTCTCTCTGTCGCTCTCTCTCTCTATCGCTCTCTCTCTCTCTCTGTCGCTCGCTCTCTCTCTATCTGTCACTCTCTCTTCATTTGCTCTCTCTTGTCTCACTCTCTCGCTCGCTCTCGGTCTTTCTCTGGCACTTGCTGTCTCTTTCTCTGACGTTCGTGCTCTCTCTCTCTGCCGTTCTCTCTCTCTCTGTCGCTCGACCTTTCTCTCTCTGTCGCTCTCCCTCTCTCTCTCTGTTGCTCGCCCTATATCGCTCGCTTTCTTTCTCTGTCACTTTCTCTCTCTCTCTGTCACTCTCTCACTCTGTCTCTCTCTCTATCGCTCTCTCTCTCTCTGTCACTCTCTCTCTCTGTGTCTCTCTCTCTCTGTGGATCTCTCTCTCTGTCACTCTCTCTCTCTGTCGCTCTCTCTCTCTGTCTCTCTGTCACTCTCTCTCTGTCGCTCTCTCTCTGTCGCTCTCTGTCTCTGTCGCGCTCTCTCTCTGTCGCTCGCCATATCTCTCTCTGTCACTCCGCCTATCTCGCTCGCTTTCTTTCTCTGTCACTTTCTCTCTCTGTGTCACTCTCTCACTCTGTCTCTCTCTCTCTGTCGCTCTCTCTCTCTCTGTCACTCTCTCTCTCTCTGTGTCTCTCTCTGTCGCTCTCTCTCTCTGTCACTCTCTCACTCTGTCGCTCTCTCTCTCTCTGTTGCTCTCGCTCTCTGTCGCTCTCTCTATCGCTCACTCTCTCTGTCACTCGCTCTCTCTCTATCTGTCGCTGTCTCTTCATTGCTCTCTCTTCTCTCGCTCTCTCGCTCGCTCTCTCTGTATCACTCTCTCTTGGTCTTTCTCTGGCACTTGCTGTCTCTTTCTCTGATGTTCGTACTCTCTCTCTGCCATTCTCTCTCTCTCTGTCGCTCGACCTTTCTCTCTCTGTCACTCTCCCTCTCTCTCTCTGTCGCTCGCCCTATATTTCTTGCTTTCTTTCTCTGTCACTTTCTCTCTCTCTCTGTCACTCTCTCTTTCTCTGTCTCTTTCTCTCTGTGGCTCTCTCTCTCTGTCACTCTCTCTCTCTGTCGCTCTCACTCTCTGTCTCTCTGTCACTCTCTCTCTGTCGCTCTCTCCCTCTGTCACTCTCTGTCGCTGTCGCGCTCTCTCTCTGTCGCTCGCCATATCTCTCTCTGTCACTCCGCCTATCTCGCTCGCTTTCTTTCTCTGTCACTTTCTCTCTCTGTGTCACTCTCTCACTCTGTCTCTCTCTCTCTCTGTCGCTCTCTCTCTCTCTGTCACTCTCTCTCTCTCTGTGTCTCTCTCTGTCGCTCTCTCTCTCTGTCACTCTCTCACTCTGTCGCTCTCTCTCTCTCTGTTGCTCTCGCTCTCTGTCGCTCTCTCTATCGCTCACTCTCTCTGTCACTCGCTCTCTCTCTATCTGTCGCTGTCTCTTCATTGCTCTCTCTTCTCTCGCTCTCTCGCTCGCTCTCTCTGTATCACTCTCTCTTGGTCTTTCTCTGGCACTTGCTGTCTCTTTCTCTGATGTTCGTACTCTCTCTCTGCCATTCTCTCTCTCTCTGTCGCTCGACCTTTCTCTCTCTGTCACTCTCCCTCTCTCTCTCTGTCGCTCGCCCTATATTTCTTGCTTTCTTTCTCTGTCACTTTCTCTCTCTCTCTGTCACTCTCTCTTTCTCTGTCTCTTTCTCTCTGTGGCTCTCTCTCTCTGTCACTCTCTCTCTCTGTCGCTCTCACTCTCTGTCTCTCTGTCACTCTCTCTCTGTCGCTCTCTCCCTCTGTCACTCTCTGTCGCTGTCGCTCTCTCTCTCTGTCGCTCGCCCTCTCTCTCTCTGTCGCTCGCCCTATCTCTCTCTGTCACTCCGCCTATCTCGCTCGCTTTCTTTCTCTGTCACTTTCTCTCTCTGTGTCACTCTCTCACTCTGTCTCTCTCTCTGTCGCTCTATATCTCTCTCTGTCACTCTCTGTCTCTGTGGCTCTCTCTCTGTCAGTCTCTCTCTCTGTCACTCTCTCGCTCTCTGTTGCTCGCTCTCTGTCGCTTGCTCTCTCTTCATTCGCTCTCTCTTCACTCGCTCTCTCGCTCTCTCTCTCTGTATCACTCTCTCGGTCTTTCTCTGGCACTTGCTGTCTCTTTCTCTGATGACCATGCTGTCTCGCTGCCGCTCTCTCTCTTTCTGTCGCTCGCCCTCTCTCTCTCTGTTGCTCGCCCTCTCTCTCTGTGTCACTCACCCTATCTCACTTGCTTTCTTTCTCTGTCACTTTCTCTCTCTCTGTCACTCTCTCTCTCTGTCACTCTCTCTCTCTGTCACTCTCTCTCTGTCGCTCTCCCTCTGTCACTCTCTCTCTGTCACTCTCTCTTTCTGTCTCTCTGTCACTCTCTCTGTCGCTCTCTCTCTCTGTCACTCTCTCTCTGTCGCTCTCTCACTCTCTCTCTCTGTCACTCACTCTCTCTGTCACTCTCTGTCACTCTCTCTCTGTCGCTCTCTCAATCTCTCTCTGTCGCTCTCTCTCTCTGTCGCTCTCTCTGTCACTCTCTCTGTTGCTCTCTCTCTCTGTCACTCTCTCTCTCTGTCACTCTCTCTCTCTGTCGCTCTCTCTCTGTCACTCTCTCTCTGTCACTCTCTCTCTCTGTCTCTCTGTCACTCTCTCTGTCACTCTCTCTCTGTCACTCTCTCTCTGTCGCTCTGTCACTCACTCTCTTTGTCACTCACTCTCTCTGTCGCTCTCTCTCTCTGTCGCTCTCTCTGTCACTCTCTCTCTCTGTCGCTTGCTCTCTGTTGCTCACTCTCTCTTCTCACTCACTCTCTCTGTATCACTCTCTGTCGGTCTATCTCTGGCACTTGCTCTCTCTCTGTCGCTCGCCCTCTCTCTCTGTCGCTCGTGCTCTCTCTCTGTTACCCGCCCTCTCTATCTGTCGCTCTCGTTTGCTCTCTCTTTGCTTGGTGTCTCTCTCTCGTGATCTCTTTCTCACTCACTCTCTCTCTGTCGCTCGTTCTCTCTGTCACTCACTCGCTGTCGTTCTCCCTCTTGATGTCCCTCTCTCTCTCTCAGTCTCTGTCGCTGTCTCTCCCTGTCACTCTCTCTCTCTCTGTCGCTCTCTCTGTCGCTCTGCCACTCTCTCTCTCGGTCTGTCGCTCTCTCTATCGCTCTCCCTCTGTTGCTCGCTTTCTCTCTCTGTCGTTCTCTCTCTCGCTCTCTCTGTGTTGCTTGCTCTCCCTTTGCTTGCGTCTGCTCTCCCTCACTCTCTCTGTCACTCTCTCTCGCTCTTTCTCTTTCACTCGCTCTTTCTCTCTCTGTCCCCCCCTCTCTCTCTCTTTCGCTGTTTCTCTCTGTCACTCTCTCTCTCTCTGTGTCACTCTGTCGCTCTCTCACTCACTCTCACTCTGTTGCTTGCTCTTTCTTCGCTCGCTCATGATTTCTCTCTCTCTCTCTTGCTCTCTCTCTGTGTCACTCTCTCACTCTTTCTCTCCCTGCCGCTCGTGCTCTCTTTCTGCCACTTGCACTCTCTCTCTGTTGCTTGTGCTCGCTCTCTCAGTCGCTCTCTCTCTCTCCCGCTCTGTCGCTCTCTCTCTCTCTGTCACTCGCCCTCTCTCTCTGTCACTCTCGCTCTGTTGCTCTCTCTCTCTGTCACTCTCTCTATCTGTCGCTCTCTCTCTGTCACTCTCTCTCTCTCTCTGTCGCTCTCTCTCTCTGTCGCTCTCTCTGTCGCTCGCTCTCTGTCTCTCTCTCAGTCGCTCTCTCTCTCTGTCACTCGCCCTCTCTCTCTGTCACTCTCGCTCTGTTGCTCTCTCTCTCTGTCACTCTCTCTATCTGTCGCTCTCTCTCTGTCACTCTCTCTCTCTCTCTGTCGCTCTCTCTCTCTGTCGCTCTCTCTGTCGCTCTCTCTCTCTGTCTCTCTCTCTGTCAATCTCTCTCTCTCTCTGTCACTCTCTCTCTCTCTGTCGCGCTCTCTCTCTCCTTCGCTCTCTCTCTCTCTCTGTCACTCACGCTCTCTCTATTGCTCGCTCTCTCTTCATTCGCTCACTCTTCTCTCGCTCTCTCGCTCGGTCTCTCTGTATCACTCTCGGTCTTTCTCTGGCACTTGCTCTCTCTTTCTCTGATGTTCGTGCTCTCTCTCTGTCACTCTCTCACTCTGTCGCTCCCTCTCTCTGTCGATCTCTCTGTCACTCTCTCTCTCTCTCTCTGTCGCTCTCTCTATCACTCTCTCTCGCTCTCTCTCTGTCGCTCTTGCTCTCTCTCGCTCTCTCTCTCTGCCGCTCTCTCTTTCTGTCGCTCGCCCTGTCTCTCTTTGTAGCTTGCCCTTTCTCTCTCTGTCACTCGCCCTATCTCGCTCGCTTTCTTTCTCTGTCACTTTCTCTCTCTCTCTCTGTTGCTCTCTCTCCCGGTCGCTCTCTCTCTCTGTCGATCTCTCTCTCTCTGTCGCTCTCTCTCTCTGTCGCTCTCTCTCTCTGTCACTCTCTCTCTCTGTCGCTCGCACTCTCTCTATCGCTCACTCTCTCTTCATTCGCTCTCTCTTCTCTCGCACGCTCTTTCTGTATCACTCTCTCTCGGTATTTCTCTGGCACTTACTCTATCTTTCTCTGACATTCGTGTTCTCTCTCTGTCGCTAGCCCTCTCTCCTTGTTGCTCGCTCTCTGTCACTCACGCTTTCTCTCAGTCGCTTCTCCTCTCTCTTTCGCGTGCCCTCTCTTTCTGTCGCTCACCCTATCTCTCTGTCGCTCACCATCTCTCTCTGTCGGTCTCCCTCTCTCTGTCGCTCTCTCTCTCTGTCGCTCTCTCTCTCTGTTGCTAGCCCTCTCTCTTTGTTGCTCAGTCTCATTGCTCGCCCTGTCTTCGCTCACGATTTCTCTCTCTCGCTCTCTCTCGGTCTTTCTCTGTCGCTCGCTCTTTCTCTCTCTGTCGCTCATGCTCTCTCTCTGTCGCTCACCCTTTCTCTCAGTTGCTCCCCCTCTCACTTTCTCGTGCCCTCTCTCTCTGTCGCTCGCTCTATCTCTCTGTCGCTCACCTTATCTCTCTGTCGCTCGCCCTCTCTCGCTGTCGCTCGCCCTCTCTCTCTGACCCTCACCCTCTCTCTCTGTCGCTCTCCCTCTCTCTGTCGCACTCTCTCTCTGTCGCTCTCTCTCTCTCTCTGTCGCTCTCGCTCTCTCTCTCTTTGTCACTCACTGTTTCTGTCAATCTCTCTCTCGGTCTGTCGCTCTCTCTATCGCTCTCCCTCTGTTGCTTGCTCTCCCTTTGCTTGCGTCTGCTCTCCCTCACGCTCTCTGTCACTCTCTCTCACTCTTTCTCTTTTGCTCGCTCTTTCTCTCTCTGTCCCTCTCTCTCTCTGTCGCTTTCTCTCTCTGTGTCAATCTGTCACTCTCTCTCTCGCTATGCCACTCTCTCTCTCGGTCTGTCGCTCTATCTTTCACTCTCACTCTGTTGCTCACTCTTTCTTCGCTCGCTCATGATTTCTCTCTCTCTCTCTTGCTCTCTCTCTCTGTGTCACTCTCTTGCTCTTTCTCTCCCTGTCACTCTCTTTCTGCCACTTGCGCTCTCTCTCTGTTGCTTGTGCTCGCTCTATGTCGCTTGCTCTCTCAGTCGCTCTCTCTCTCTCTCGTTCTGTCGCTCTCTCTCTGTCACTCGCCCTCTCTCTCTGTCACTCTCACTCTGTTGCTCTCTCTCTCTGTCTCTCTGTCGCTCTCTCTCTCTGTCGCTCTCTCTCTGTGTTTCTCTCTCTGTCACTCTCTCTCTCTCTGTCACTCTCTCTCTCTGTTGCTCTCTCTCTCTCCTTCGCTCTCTCTCTCTCTGTCGCTCGCGCTCTCTTTATTGCTCACTCTCTCTTCATTCGCTCGCTCTTCTCTCGCTCTCTCACTCAGTCTCCCTGTATCACTCTCGGTCTTTCTCTGGCACTTGCTCTCTCTTTCTCTGACGTTCGTGCTCTCTCTCTGTCGCTCATGCTCTCTCTCTGTCACCCACCCTTTCTCTCAATTGCTCCCCCGCTCACTTTCACGCGCCTCTCTCTCTGAAGCTCGCCCTATCTTTCTGTCGCTCGCCCTATCTCTCTGTCGCTTGCGCTAACTCTGTCGCTCGCCCTCTCTCTCTGTCGCTCGCCCTCTCTCTCTTTCCCTCGCCCTCTCTCTCTGTCGCTCGCCATCTCTCGCTGTCGCTCTCCCTCTCTCTGTCGCTCTCTCTCTCTCTGTTGATCTCTCTCTCTGTCGCTCTCGCTCTCTCTGTCGCTCTCTCTCTGTCTCTCTCTCTCTCTCTTTGTCAGTGGCTGTCTCTGTCGCTCTCTCTCTGTCGCTAGCCCTCTCTCATTGTTGCTCGCTCTCATCGCTCGCACTGTCTTCGCTCACGATTTCTCTCTCTCGCTCTCTCTCGGTCTTTCTCTGTCGCTCGCTCTTTCTCTTTCTGTCGCTCATGCTCTCTCTCTGTCACTTGTGCTCTCTCTCTCTGTCGCTCATGCTCTCTCTCTGTTGCTCACCCTTTCTCTCAGTTGCTCCCTCTCTCACTTTCTCGTGCCCTCTCTCTCTGTCGCTCGCTCTATCTCTCTGTCGCTCGCCCTATCTCTCTGTCGCTCGCCCTCTCTCGCTGTCGCTCGCCCTCTCTCTCTGTCCCTCACCCTCTCTCTCTATTGCTCTCTCTCTCTTTCGCTCTCACTCTCTCTCTCTTTGTCACTCACTGTTTCTGTCAATATCTCTCTCGGTCTGTCGCTCTGTCTATCGCTCTCCCTCTGTTGCTCGCTTTCTCTCTCTGTCGTTCTCTCTCTCGCTCTCTCTGTGTTGCTTGCTCTCCCTTTGCTTGCTTCTGCTCTCCCTCACGCTCTCTGTCACTCTCTCTCGCTCTTTCTCTTTCACTCGCTCTTTCTCTCTCTGTCCCTCTCTCTCTCTCTGTCGCTGTCTCTCTCTGTCACTCTCTCTCTCTCTGTGTCACTCTGTCACTCTCTCTCTCACTCTGCCACTCTCTCTCTCAGTCTGTCACTCTATCTTTCACTCTCACTTTGTTGCTCGCTCTTTCTTCGCTCGCTCATGATTTCTCTTTCTCTCTCTTGCTCTCTCTCTCTGTGTCACTCTCTCGTTCTTTCTCTCCCTGTCACTCGCGCTCTCTTTCTGCCACTTGTGCTGTTTCTCTGTTGCTTGTGCTCGCTTTATGTCGCTTGCTCTCTCAGTCGCTCTCTCTCTCTCTCTCGTTCTGTCGCGCTCTCTCTCTGTCACTCACCCTCTCTCTCTGTCACTCTCACTCTGTTGCTCTCTCTCTCTGTCTCTCTGTCACTCTCTCTCTCTGTCACTCTCTCTCTGTGTTTCTCTCTCTGTCATGGTCTCACTCTCTCTGTCGCTCTCTCAATCTGTTGCTCTCTCTCTGTCGCTCTCTCTCTCTGTCGCTCTCTCTCTCCATCGTTCTCTCTCTCTCTCTCTGTATCTCTGTTGCTCTCTCTCTCTGTCGCTCTCTCTCTCTCTCCTTCGCTCTCTCTCTCTCTCTGTCTCTCTGTCGCTCTCTCTCTCTCTGTCGCTCTCACTCTGTTGCTCTCTCTCTCTGTCTCTCTGTCACTCTCTCTCTCTGTCACTCTCTCTCTGTGTTTCTCTCTCTGTCACTCTCTCTGTCGCTCTCTCTCTCTGTCGCTCTCTCTCTCCTTCGCTCTCCCTCTCTCTCTGTCGCTCGCGCTCTCTTTATTGCTCACTCTCTCTTCATTCACTCGCTCTTCTCTCGCTCTCTCGCTCGGTCTCCCTGTATCACTCTCGGTCTTTCTCTGGCACTTGCTCTCTCTTTCTCTGACGTTCGTGCTCACTCTCTGTGGCTCATGCTCTCTCTCTGTCACTCACCCTTTCTCTCAGTCGCTCCCCTGCTCTCTTTCACGCACCCTCTCTCTCTGTCGCTTGCCCTATCTCTCTGTCGCTCGCTGTCACTCTCCCTCTCTCTCTGTCCCTCACCCTCTCTCTCTGTCACTCTCTCTCTCTCTGTTGCTCTCTCTCTGTCGCTGTCTCACTCTGTCACTCCCTCTCTCTGTCGCTCTGTCACTCTCTCTCTCTCTCTGTCGCTCTCCCTCTCTCTTGCTCTCTTTCTTTGTTGCTCGCTCTCTGTCGCTCGCTCTCTCTTCATTCGCTCTCTCTTCTCTCGCTCTCTCTTTTCTCGCTCTCTCGCTTGCTCTCTCTATATCACTCTCTCTCCGTCTTTCTGTGGCACTTGCCTGCTCTTTCTGTGATGTTCGTGCTCTCTCTCTGCTGCTCTCTCTCTCCTGTTGCTCGCCCTCTCTCTCTCTGTCGCTCACCCTCTCTCTCTCTGTCGCTCGCCCTATCACTCCCTGTCACTCGCCCTATCTCGCTGGCTTTCTTTCTCTGTCACTTTCTCTCTCTCTGTCACTCTCTCTCTCTGTCTCTCTGTCACTCTCTCTCTCTGTCGCTCTCTCTCTCTCTGTCGCTCACTCTCTGTCACTCGCTCTCTCTTCTTTCGCTCTCTCTTCTCTCACTCTCTCTTCTCTCGCTCTCTCGCTCGCTCTCTCTGTATCACTCTCTCTCAGTCTTTCTCTGGCACTTGCTGTCTCTTTCTCTGACGTCCGTGCTCTCTCTCTGCCGCTCTCTCTCTCTCTCTGTCGCTCGCCCTCTCTCTCTCTGTCGCTCACTTTCTCTCTCTCTGTCGCTCGCCCTCTCTCTCTCTGTCACTTGCCCTATCTCGCTCGCTTTCTTTCTCTGTCACTTTCTCTCTCTCTGTCACTCTCTCTCTGTCTCTCTCTCTGTCACTCTCTCTCTCTGTCACTCTCTGTCTCTGTTGCTCTCACTCTCTGTCGCTCTCTCTCTGTCACTCTCTCTCTCTGTCACTCTCTCTCTCTGTCGCTCTCTCTCTCTCTCTCGCTCCCTCTCTCTCTGTCACTCTCTCTCTCTGTCGCTCTGTCACTCTCTCTCTGTCGCTCTCTCTCTCTCTCTCGCTCCCTCTCTCTCTGTCGCTCTCTCTCTCTTGCTCTCTCTCTCTGTTGCTCGCTCCCTGTCACTTGCTCTCTCTTCATTCGCTTTC
This sequence comes from Carcharodon carcharias, assembly GCF_017639515.1. Taxonomy (NCBI): domain Eukaryota; kingdom Metazoa; phylum Chordata; class Chondrichthyes; order Lamniformes; family Lamnidae; genus Carcharodon; species Carcharodon carcharias. The sequence goes on from NC_054469.1 coordinate 95,952,741, forward strand.
TCTTCTCTCGCTCTCTCTTTTCTCGCTCTCTCGCTTGCTCTCTCTGTATCACTCTCTCTCGGTCTTTCTGTGGCACTTGCTGTCTCTTTCTGTGAAGTCCGTGCTCTCTCTCTGCCGCTCACTCTCTCTCTGTTGCTCGCCCTCTCTCTGTCGCTCGCCCTCTCTCTGTCGCTCGCCCTATCACTCTCTGTCACTCGCCCTATCTTGCTCGCTTTCTTTCTCTGTCACTTTCTCTCTCTCTGTCACTCTCTCTCTCTGTCTCTCTGTCACTCTCTCTCTGTCACTCTCTCTCTCTGTGCCTCTCTGTCACTCTCTCTCTGTCGCTCTGTCACTCTCTCTCTGTCGCTCTCTCTCTCTCTCGCTCCCTCTCTCTCTGTCGCTCTCTCTCTCTTGCTCTCTCTCTCTGTTGCTCGCTCTCTGTCACTTGCTCTCTTTTCATTCGCTTTCTCTTCTCTCGCTCTCTCTTTTCTCGCTCTCTCGCTTGCTCTCTCTTTATCACTCTCTCTCTCGGTCTTTCTGTGGCACTTGCTGTCTCTTTCTGTGACGTCCGTGCTCTCTCTCTGCCGCTCTCTCTCTCTCTCTGTCGCTCGCCCTCTCTCTCTCTGTCGCTCACTTTCTCTCTCTCTGTCGCTCGCCCTCTCTCTCTCTGTCACTTGCCCTATCTCGCTCGCTTTCTTTCTCTGTCACTTTCTCTCTCTCTGTCACTCTCTCTCTGTCTCTCTCTCTGTCACTCTCTCTCTCTGTCACTCTCTGTCTCTGTTGCTCTCACTCTCTGTCGCTCTCTCTCTGTCACTCTCTCTCTCTGTCACTCTCTCTCTCTGTCGCTCTCTCTGTCTGTCACTCTCTCTCACTCTGTCGCTCCCTCTCTCTGTCGCTCTCTCCCTCTGTCGCTCTCTCTCTCTGTCGATCTCTCACCCTGTCACTCTCTCTCTCTGTCGCTCTCTGTCTCTCTGTCACTCTCTTTCTCTGTCGCTCGCCCTCTCTCTCTCTGTCGCTTGCCATCTCTCTCTCCGTCGCTCACCCTATCTCTCTCTGTCACTCGCCCAATCTTGCTCTGTCGCTCGGCCTCCCTCTCCCTGTCGCTCGGCCTCTCTCTCCCTGTTGCTCGCCCTCTCTTTTTCTGTCGCTCGCCCTCTCTCCTCTCTGTCACTCGCCCTCTCTCTCTGTCACTCTCTCTCTCTGTCGCTCTGTCACTCTCTCTCTGTCGCTCTCTCTCTCTCGCTCCCTCTCTCTCTGTCACTCTCTCTCTCTGTCGCTCTGTCACTCTCTCTCTGTCGCTCTCTCTCTCTCTCGCTCCCTCTCTCTCTGTCGCTCTCTCTCTCTTGCTCTCTCTCTCTGTTGCTCGCTCTCTGTCACTCGCTCTCTCTTCATTCGCTTTCTCTTCTCTCGCTCTCTCTTTTCTCGCTCTCTCGCTTGCTCTCTCTGTATCACTCTCTCTCGGTCTTTCTGTGGCACTTGCTGTCTCTTTCTGTGAAGTCCGTGCTCTCTCTCTGCCGCTCACTCTCTCTCTGTTGCTCGCCCTCTCTCTGTCGCTCGCCCTCTCTCTGTCGCTCGCCCTATCACTCTCTGTCACTCGCCCTATCTTGCTCGCTTTCTTTCTCTGTCACTTTCTCTCTCTCTGTCACTCTCTCTCTCTGTCTCTCTGTCACTCTCTCTCTGTCACTCTCTCTCTCTGTGCCTCTCTGTCACTCTCTCTCTGTCGCTCTGTCACTCTCTCTCTGTCGCTCTCTCTCTCTCTCTCTCCCTCTCTCTCTGTCGCTCTCTCTCTCTTGCTCTCTCTCTCTGTTGCTCGCTCTCTGTCACTTGCTCTCTTTTCATTCGCTTTCTCTTCTCTCGCTCTCTCTTTTCTCGCTCTCTCGCTTGCTCTCTCTTTATCACTCTCTCTCTCGGTCTTTCTGTGGCACTTGCTGTCTCTTTCTGTGACGTTCGTGCTCTCTCTCTGCCGCTCTCTCTCTCTCTGTTGCTCGCCCTCTCTCTGTCGCTTGCCCTCTCTCTGTCGCTCGCCCTAGCACTCTCTGTCACTCGCCCTATCTTGCTCGCTTTCTTTCTCTGTCACTTTCTCTCTCTCTGTCACTCTCTCTCTGTCTCTCTCTGTCGCTCTCTCTCTCTCTCTCTCTCTCTCTCTGTCGCTCTCTCTCTCTGTCTCGCTGTCACTCTCTCTGTCTATCACTCTCTCTCTCTGTGGCTCTCTCTCTGTCACTCTCTCTCTCTGTCGCTCTCTCACTCTGTCACTCTCTCTCTCTGTCACTCTCTCTCTCTGTCTCTCTGTCACTCTCTCACTCTGTCGCTCTCTCTCTGTCGCTCGCTCTCTCCATTCGCTCTCTCTTCATTTGCTCTCTCTTCATTCGCTCTCTCTTCATTTGCTCTCTCTTCTCTCGCTCTCTCGCTTGCTCTCTCTTTATCACTCTCGGTCGGTCTTTCTCTGGCACTTGCTGTCTCTTTCTCTGACGTTCGTGCTCTCTCTTTGCCGCTCTCTCTCTCTGTCGCTCACCCTTTCTCTCTCTGTCACTTGCCATATCTCGCTTGCTTTCTTTCTCTGTCACTTTCTCTCTCTCTGTCACTCTGTCTCTCTGTCTTGCTGTCTGTCGCTCTCTCTGTCACTCTCTCTCTCAGTTAATCTCTCTCTCTGTCACCCTCTCTCTCTGTTGCACTCTCTCTCTCTGTCGCTCTCTCTCTCTGTCACTCTCTCTCTCTGTTGCTCTCTCACTCTGTCGCTCTTTCTCTCTGTCACTCTCTCCCTGTCGCTCACCCTCTCTCGCCCTGTCACTCGCCTTCTCTCTCTCTCTGTCGCTCCCCCTCTCTCTCTGTCACTCTCTCTCTCTGTTGCACTCTCTCTCTCTGTCGCTCCCTCAATCTGTTGCTCTCTCTCTGTCGGTCTCTCACTCTATCGCTCTCTCTCCCTGTCGCTCTCTCTGTCACTCTCTCTCTCTCTCTCTGTCGCTCTCTCTCCCTCTCTCACTCTCTCTCTCTGCCACTCTCTCTCTCTGTCGCTCGCCCTTTCTCTCTCTGTCACTCGCCCTATCTCGCTCACTTTCTTTCTCTGTCACTTTCTCTCTCTCTGTTGCTCTCTCTCCCATTCACTCTCTTTCTCTGTCGCTCTCTCTCTCTGTCGCTTTCTCTCTCTGTCGCTCTCTCTCTGTCACTCACTTTCTCTGTCGCTATCTCTCTCTGTCGCTCTCTCTCTCTGTCACTCTCTCTCTCTGTCGCTCGCTCTCTCTCTATCGCTTGCTCTCTCTTCATTTGCTCTCTCTTCTCTCGCACTCTCGCTCGCTCTCTCTGTATCACTCTCTCTTGGTATTTCTCTGGCACTTGCTCTCTCTTTCTCTGACGTTCGTGCTCTCTCTCTGTCGCTAGCCCTCTCTCCTTGTTGTTCGCTCTCTATCGCTCACCCTTTCTCTCAGTCGCTCCTCCTCTCTCTTTCATGCGCCCTCTCTCTCTGTCGCTCACCCTATCTCTCTGTCGCTCGCAATCTCTCTCTATCGCTCTCCCTCTCTCTGTCGCTCTCTCTCTCTGTCGCTCTCTCTCTCTGTTGCTAGCCCTCTCTCATTGTTGCTCAATCTCATCGCTCGCCCTGTCTTCACTCACGATTTCTCCCTCTTGCTCTCTCTCTCAGTCTTTCTCTGTCGCTCGCTCTTTCTCTCTCTGTCGCTCACCCTTTCTCTCAGTTGCTCGCCCTCTCTCTTTCGTGTGCCCCCTCTCTCTGTCGCTGTCTCACTCTGTCACTCTCTCTCTCTGTCGCTCTCTCTGTCACTCTCACTCTGTTGCTCACTCTTTCTTCGCTCGCTCATGATTTCTCGCTCCCTCTCTTGCTCTCTCTCTCTGTCACTCTCTCGCTCTTTCTCTCCCTGTCACTTGCACTCTCTTTCTGCCACTTGCGCTCTCTCTCTGTTGCTTGTGCTCGCTCTATGCCGCTTGCTGTCTCAGTCACTCTCTCTCTCTCTCTCTCTCGCTCTGTCGCTCTCTCTCTCTGTCACTCGCCTTCTCTCTCTGTCACTCTCGCTCTGTTGCTCTCTCTCTCTGTCTCTCTGTCACTCTCTCTCTCTGTCGCTCTCTCTCTCTGTCGCTCTCTGTCACTCTCTCTCTGTCGCTCTCTGTCACTCTCTCTCTCTGTCACTCTCTCTCTCTGTCGCTCTCTCTCTCTGTCTCTCTCTGTCACTCTCTCTCTCTCTGTCGCTCTCTCTGTCGCTCTCTCTCTCTCTGTCGCTCGCGCTCTCTCTATTGCTCGCTCTCTGTTGCTCGCTCTCTGTCGCTCGCTCTCTCTTCATTCACTCTCTCTTCTCTCACTCTATCTTCTCTTGCTCTCTCGCTCTCTCTCTGTATCACTCTCTCTCGGTCATTCTCTGGCTCTTGCTGTCTCCTTCTCTGACGTTCATGCTCTCTCTCTGCTGCTCTCTCTCTCTCTGTGTCGCTCGCTCTCTCTCTCTCTGTCGCTCACCTTTTCTCTCTCTGTCACTCGCCATATCTCGCTTGTTTTGTTTCTCTGTCACATTCTCTCTCTGTCACTCTCTCTCTCTGTCTCGCTGTCTGTCGCTCTTTCTCTGTCACTCTCTCCCTCAGTTACTCTCTCTCTGTCGCTCTCTTTCTGTCACTCTCTCTCTGTCTCTCTGTCACTCTCTCTCTCTGTCGCTCTCTCACCCTGTTGCTCTCTCTCTCTGTCGCTCTCTCCCTCTGTCGCTCTCTCTCTCTCTGACGCACTCTCTCTCTCTGTCACTCTCTTTCTCTCTGTCGCTTTCTCTCTGTCGCTCACTCTCTCTCTATTGCTCACTCTCTTTTACTTCGCTCTCTCTTCTCTTGCTCTCTCGCTCTCTCTCTCTGTATCACTCTCTCTCGGTCTTTCTCTGGCTCTTGCTCCCTCTTTCTCTGACGTTCGTGCTCTCTCTCTGTCGCTAGCCCTCTCTCCTTGTTGCTTGCTCTCTTCGCTCGCCCTGTCTTCACTCACGATTTCTCTCTCTCGCTCTCTCTCGGTCTTTCTCTGTCACTTTCTCTCTTTCTCTCTCTGTCGCTCATGCTCTCTCTCTCTGTCACTTGCGCTCTCTCTCTTGTCGCTCATGCTCTCTCTCTGTCGCTCACCCTTTCTCTCAGTTGCTGCCCCTCTCTCTTTCATGCGCCCAATCTCTCTGTCGCTCGCCCTATGTCTCGTTCGCTTGTCCTATCTCTCTGTCGCTTGCGCTCTCTCTCTGTCCCTCACCCTCTCTCTCTGTCGCTCGCCATCTCTCTCTGTCGCTCTCCTTATCTCTGTCGCTCTCTCTCTGTCGCTCTCTCTCTGTCATTCTCTCTCTCTGTCGCTCTCGCTTTCTCTCTCTCTTTGTCAGTCGCTGTCTCTGTCGATCTCTCTCTTGGTCTGTCGCTCTATCGCTCTCCCTCTGTTGCTCGCTTTCTCTCTCTGTTGTTCTCTCTCTCACTTTCTCTCTCTGCCATTCTCTCTCTCGCGCTCTATATGTTGCTTGCTCTCCCTTTGCTTGCGACTGCTCTCCCTCTCTCTCTCTCTGTCACTCTCTCTCTCAGTTACTCTCTCTCTCTGTCGCTCTCTCTCTGTCACTCTCTCTCTGTCACTCTCTTTCTGTCACTCTCTCTCTCTCTGTCACTCTCTCTCTCTGTCGCTCTCAATCTCTGTCATTCTCTCTCTTTCGCTCTCTCTCACTGTCTCTCTCTCTGTCGCTCTCTCTCTCTGTCGCTCATGATCTCTCTCTGTCGCTCACCCTTTCTCTCAGTTGCTCCACCTCTCTCTTTCATGTGCCCAATCTCTCTGTCTCTCGCCCTATCTCTCTATCGCTCGCCCTCTCTCTCTGTCGCTCGCCCTATCTCTCTATCACTCGCCCTCCCTCTCTGTCGCTCGCCATCTCTCTCTATCGCTCTCCCTCTCTCTGTCGCTCTTTCTCTGTTGCTCTCACTCTCTCTCTCTCTTTGTCACTCGCTGTCTCTGTCGATCTCTCTCGGTCTGTCGCTCTCTCTATCGCTCTCCCTCTGTTGCCCCATTTCTCTCTCTGTCGTTCTCTCTTTCGCTTTCTCTCTCTGTCATTCTCTCTCTCGTGCTCTCTATGTTGCTTGCTCTCCCTTTGCTTGCGACTGCTCTCCCTCTCTCTCTCTCTGTCACTCTCTCTCGCTCTTTCTCTTTCGCTCACACTTTCTCTCTCTGTCCCTCTCTCTTTCTCTGTCGCTGTCTCTCTCTGTCACTCTCTCTCTCTCTCTGTGTCACTCTGTCGGTCTCTCTCTCTTGCTCTGCCACTCTCCCTCTCAGTCTGTCGCTCTCTCTCTCACTCTCACTCTGTTGCTCGCTCTTTCTTCGCTCGATCTGTCTTCGCTCATGATTTCTCTCTCTCTCTCGCTCTCTCTCTGTGTCATTCTCTCGCTCTTTCTCTCCCTGTCACTCTCTTTCTGCCACTTGCGCTCTCTCTCTGTTGCTTGTGCTCGCTCTATGCCGCTTGCTCTCTCAGTCGCTCTCTTTCTCTCTCTCTCACTCTGTCGCTCTCTCTCTCTGTCACTCGCCCTCTCTCTCTGTTGCTCTCGCTCTCTGTTGCTCTCTCTCTGTCGCTTGCCATCTCACTCTCTGTCGCTCGCCCTCTCTCTCTCTGTCACTCGCCCTCTCTCTCTCTGTCACTCGCCCTCTCTCTCTGTCACTCGCTCTCTCTGTTGCTCTCTCTTTGCTCGCTCTATCTTTGCTCGATCTCTCTCTCGTGATCTGTCTCTCACTCACTCTCTCTCTGTCACTCGCTCTCTCTGTCACTCGCTCGTTTTCGCTCTCCCTCTTGCTGTCCGTCTCTCTCTGTCGCTGTCTCTCTCTGTCGCTCTCTCTCTCTGTGTAGCTCTGTTGCTCTCTCTCTTGCTCTGCCACTCTCTCTCGTGGTCTGTCGCTCTCTTTCTCACTCTCACTCTGTTGCTCACTCTCTTTTTGCTTGCTCTGTCTTCGCTCATGATTTCTCTCTCTCTCTCTCTCTCGCACTTTCTGTGTCACTCTCTCGCTCTTTCTCTGTGGCTCGCTCTTTCTCTCCCTGTCGCTCGTGCTCGCCCTCTGTTACTTGTGCTCTCTCTCTTTGTTGCTTGTGCTCGCTCTATGCCACTTGCTCTCTTGGTCGCTCTCTCTTTCTCTCTCTCTCTCTCTTGCTCTGTCGCTCACCCTCTCTCTGTTGCTCGCTTTCACTCTCTGTCGGTCGCCTTCTCTCTCTGTCGCTTGCCCTCTCTCTCTGTCGCTCGCCCTCTCTCTCTGTCACTCGCTCGCTGTCGCTCTCCCTCTTGCTGTCCCTCTCTCTCTGTCGCTATCTCTCTCTGTCGCTCTCTCTTTCTGTGTAGAACTGTTGCTCTCTCTCTTGCTCTGCCACTCTCTCTCATGGTCTGTTGCTCTGTCTCTCACTCTCTCTCTGTTGCTCGCTCTCTCTTTGCTTGTTCTGTCTTCACTCATGATTTCTCTCTCTCTCTCTCTCGCTCTCTCTGTGTCACTCTCTCGCTCTTTCTCTGTGGCTCGCTCTTTCTCTCCCTGTCGCTCGTGCTCGCCCTCTGTTACTTGTACTCTCTCTCTTTGTTGCTTGTGCTCGCACTATGCTGCTTGCTCTCTCGGTTGCTCTCTCTTTCTCTCTCTCTTGCTCTGTCACTCACCCTCTCTCTCTCTGTCTCTCGCCCTCGCTCTCTGTCGCTCTCGTTCTCGTTCTCTCACTCTCTCTGTTGCTATCTCTGTTGCTCTCTCTTCACTCACTTGGTCGGTCTCTCTCTCGTGATCTCTCTCTCACTCACTCTCTTTCTCTGTTGCTCGCTCTCTCTGTCACTCGCTCGCTGTCGCTCTCCCTCTTGCTATCCCTCTCTCACTCTCTGTCATTGTCTCTCTCTGTCGCTCTCTCTCTCTCTCTCTGTGTCGCTCTGTCACTCTCTCTCTCGCTCTGCCACTCTCTCTCTCGGTCTCTCGCCCACTCTCTCACTCTCTCTCTTTTGCTCGCTCTCTCTTTGCTTGCTCTGTCATTGCTTGTGATTTCTCTCTCTCTGTGTCACTCTCTCGCTCTTCCTCTGTCACTCACTCTTTCTCTCCCTGTCGCTCGTGCTCTCCCTCTGTCACTTGCGCTCTCTTTGTTGCTTGTGCTCGCTCTATGCTGCTTGCTCTCTTGGTCGCTCGCTTTCTCTCTCTCTCTGTTTCGCTCAGTCGCTCTCTCTCTCTCAATCACTGGCCCTCTCTCTCTCTGTCACTCTCCCTCTCTCGCACACTTTCTTTCTCTGTCACTTCCTCTCTCTGCCGCTTGCTCTCTCTGTCGCTTGCCCTCTCTCTCTGTCGCTCGCTCTTTCTCTCTCTGTCGCTCGTGCTCCCTCTCTATCACTTGCGCTCTCTCTCAGTCTGTCGCTCGTGCTCTCTCTCTGTCGCTTGCCCTTTCTGTTGCTCGCACTCTCTCTCTGTCCCTCGCCCTCTCACTCTGTCGCTCTCACTCTCTCTCTCTTTGTCACTCGCTGTCTCTGTTGATCACCCTTTCAGTTTGTCACTCTCTCTCTTGCTCTCCCTCTGTTGCTCGCTTTCTATCTCTGTCATTCTCTCTCTCGCTTTCTCTCTCTGTCGCTCGCCCTCTCTCTCTCTGTCACTCGCACTCTCTCTCTGTCACTCTCCCTCCATCTCTGCCTCTCACCCTCTCTCTCTGTTGCTCTCTCTTCGCTCGTTCTCTCTTTGCTCGGTCTCTCTCTCGTGATCTCTCTCTTACTCACTCTTTCTCTGTTGCTTGCTCTCTCTGTCACTCGCTCGCTGTCGCGCTCCCTCTTGCTGTCCCTCTCTCTCTCTCTGTCGCTGTCTCCCTCTGTCGCTCTCTCTCTCTCTGTGTCGCTCTGTCGCTCTCTCTCTCGCTCTGCCACTCTCTCTCGGTCTGTCGATCTCTCTCTCACTCTCTCTCTCTTTGCTTGCTCTGTCTTCGCTCGTGATTTCTCTCTCTCTCTCTTGCTCTCTCTCTGTGTCACTCTCTCGCTCTTCCTCTGTGGCTAGCTGTTTCTCTCTTTGTCGCTCGTGCTCTCTCTCTGTCACTTGCGCTCTCTCTCTCTGTTGCTTGTGCTCGCTGTATGCCGTTTGCTCTCTCGGTCGCTCGCTCTCTCTCCCTCTCTGTCTCGATCAGTCGTGCTCTCTCTCTCTCTGTCACTCGCCCTCTCTCTCTGTTGCTCTCTCTCTCTGTCTCTCGCCCTCACTCTCTGTCGCTCTCGTTCTCGTTCTCTCGCTCTCTCTGTTGCTATCTCTGTTGCTCTCTCTTTACTCACTTGGTCGGTCTCTCTCTCGTGATCTCTCTCTCACTCACTCTCTTTCTCTGTTGCTCGCTCTCTCTGTCACTCGCTCGCTGTCGCTCTCCCTCTTGCTATCCCTCTCTCACTCTCTGTCGTTGTCTCTCTCTGTCGCTCTCTCTCTCTCTCTCTCGCTCTGCCACTCTTTCTCTCGGTCTCTCGCTCTCTCTCTCACTCTCTCTCTTTTGCTCACTCTCTCTTTGCTCGCTCTGTCATTGCTCGTGATTTCTCTCTCTCTCTCTGTGTCACTCTCTCGCTCTTCCTCTGTCACTCACTTTTTCTCTCCCTGTCGCTCGTGCTCTCCCTCTGTCACTTGCACTCTCTTTGTTGCTTGTGCTCACTCTATGCCACTTGCTCTCTTGGTCGCTCGCTTTCTCTCTCTCTCTGTTTCGCTCAGTCGCTCTCTCTCTCTCAATCACTGGCCCTCTCTCTCTCTCTGTCACTCTCCCTCTCTCGCTCACTATCTTTCTCTGTCACTTCCTCTCTCTGCCGCTCGCTCTCTCTGTCGCTTGCCCTCTCTCTCTGTCGCTCGCTCTTTCTCTCTCTGGCGCTCGTGCTCGCTCTCTATCACTTGCGCTCGCTCTCTCTGTCGCTTGTGCTCTCTCTCTGTCGCTTGCCCTTTCTGTCGCTCGCACTCTCTCTCTGTCCCTCGCCCTCTCACTCTGTCGCTCTCGCTCTCTCTCTCTTTGTCACTCGCTGTCTCTGTTGATCTCTCTCTCAGTTTGTCACTCTCTCTCTTGCTCTCCCTCTGTTGCTCGCTTTCTATCTCTGTCATTCTCTCTCTCTCGCTTTCTCTCTCTGTCATTCGCTCTCTAGCACGCTCTGTGTTGCTCGCTCTCCCTTTGCTCATGACTTCTCTCCCTCACTCTCTCTTGCTCTTTCTCTGTCGCTCGCTCTTTCTCTCTCCCTCTCTCTCTGTCGCTAGCTCTCTCTGTCACTCTCTCTCTCTCTCTGTCGCTCTCTCTCTCGCTCTGCCACTCTCTCTCTCGGTCTGTCGCTCTCTCTCTCACTCTCTCTCTCTGTTGCTCGCTCTTTCTTCGCTCGCTCTGTCTTCACTCATGATTTCTCTCTCTCTATCTTGCTCTCTCTCTGTGTCACTCTCTCGCTCTTTCTCTGTCGCTCGCTCTTTCTCTCCCTGTCGCTGGTGCTCTCTCCCTGTCACTTGCACTCTCTCTCTCTGTTGCTTGTGCTCGCTCTATGCCGCTTGCTCTCTTGGTCGCTCGCTCTCTCTCTCTCTGTCGTGTTCTCTCTCTCTCTGTCACTCGCCCTCTCTCTCTGTCACTCTCGCTCTCTGTTGCTCTCTCTCTCTGTCTCTGGCCCTTTCTCTCTCTGTCGCTCGCCCTCTCTCTCTCTGTCACTCGCACTCTCTCTCTCTGTCACCCTCTCTCTCTCTGTCGCTCGCCCTCTCTCTCTGTCACTCTCCCTCTATCTCTGTCTCTCACCCTCTCTCTCTGTTGCTCGCTCTTCGCTCGTTCTCTCTTTGCTCAGTCTCTCTCTCGTGATCTCTCTCTTACTCACTCTTTCTCTGTTGCTTGCTCTCTCTGTCACTCGCTCGCTGTCGCGCTCCCTCTTGCTGACCCTCTCTCTCTCTCTGTCGCTGTCTCTCTCTGTCGCTCTCTCTCTCTCTGTGTCGCTCTGTCGCTCTCTCTCTCGCTCTGCCACTCTCTCTCGGTCTGTCGCTCTCTCTCTCACTCTCTCTCTCTTTGCTTGCTCTGTCTTCGCTCGTGATTTCTCTCTCTCTCTCTTGCTCTCTCTCTGTGTCACTCTCTCGCTCTTCCTCTGTGGCTCGCTGTTTCTCTCTTTGTCGCTCGTGCTCTCTCTCTATCACTTGCGCTCTCTCTCTCTGTTGCTTGTGCTCGCTGTATGCCGTTTGCTCTATCGGTCGCTCGCTCTCCCTCTCTGTCTCGATCAGTCGTGCTCTCTCTCTCTCTCTGTCACTCGCCCTCTCTCTCTGTTGCTCTCTCTCTTTGGTGTTCACCCTCTCTCTCTGTCGCTCACCCTCTCTCTCTCTGTCGCTCACCCTCTCTCTCTCTGTCGCTCGCCCGTTCTCTCTCTCTGTCGCTCGCCCTCTCTCTCTCTGTCACTCGCTCTCTCTCTCTCTCTCTGTCAGTCGCCCTCGCTCTCTCTGTCGGTCGACCTCACCCTCTGTTGCTCACCCTCGCTCTCTGTCACTCTCACTCGCTCGCTCTTTGTTCGGTCTCTCTCTCTCGTGATCTCTCTCTCACTCACTCTGTCTCTCTGTCGCTCGCTCTCTCTGTCACTCGCTCGGTGTCGCTTTCCCTCTTGATGTCCCTGTCTCTCTCTCTCTCTCTGTCGCTGTCTCTCTCTGTCACTCTCTCTCTGTATCACTCTGTCACTCCCTCTCTCGGTCTGACACTCTCTCTCTCACTCTCTCTCTGTTGCTCACTCTCTCTTTGCTTGCTCTGTCTTCGCTCGTGATTTCGCTCTCTCTCTCTCGCTGTCTCTCTGTGTCACTCTCTCGCTCTTTCTCTGTCACTTGATTTTTCTCTCCCTGTCGCTCGTGCTGTCCCTCTGTTACTTGTGCTCTCTCTCTCTGTTGCTTGTGCTCGGTCTATGCCGCTTGCTCTCTCTCTCTCTCTTGCTCTTTTGCTCACTCCCTCTCTGTCACTCGCCCTCTCTCTCTGTCGCTCTCGCTCTCTGTTGCTCCCTCTCTCTGTCACTCGCCCTCTCTCTCTGTCACTCGCCCTCTCTCTCTGTTGCTCTCGCTCTCTGTTGCTCACTCTCTCTGTCACTTGGCCTCTCTCTCTGTCACTAGCCCTCTCTCTTTCAGTCGCTTGCCCTCTCTCTTTCTGTTGCTCGGCCTCTCTCTCTGTGTCGCTAGCCCTATCTCTCTGTGTCGCTCGCCCTCTCACTCTGTGTCGCTCGCCCTCTCTCTTTGTTGCTCACCCTCTCTCTCCCTGTCACTCGCCTTCTCTCTCTGTGTCGCTCACCCTCTCTCTCTGTGTCGCTCTCGCTCTCTGTTGCTCTGTCTCTCCGTCGCTCGCCATCTCTCTCTCTCACTCGCCCTCTCTGTTACTCGTCCTCTTGCTCTGCCGCTCTCTCTCTCAGCCGCTCTCTCTCTTGCTCTGCCGCTCTCTCTCTCGGTCTGTCGCTCTCTCTTGCTCTCTCTCTGTTCGTCGCTTTCTCTCTCTGTCATTCTCTCTCTCGCTTGCTTTCTTTCTCTGTCACTTCCTCTCTCTGTCACTCGCTCTCTCTGTCGCTCGCTCTCTCTTCGCTCGCTCTCTCTTCGCTCACTCTCTCTTCTCTCACTCTCTCTCGCTCTATCTGTAACACTCTCTCTCGGTCTTTCTCTGGCACTAGCTCTCTCTTTCTCTGACATTCGTGCTCTCTCTCTGCTGCTCGCTCTCTCTGTTGCTGGCCCTCTCTCTTTGTTGCTCGCTCACTTCGTTCGCCCTATCTTCGCTCACGATTTCTCTCTCTCACTCTCTCTCTCTGTCGCTATCTCTCTCACTCTTTCTCTGTCGCTTGTTTTTTCTCTCTCTGTCGCTCGTGTTCCCTCTCTGTCGCTTGCCCTTTCTGTCGCTCGCACTCTCTCTGTCGCTAGCCCTCTCACTCTGTCGCTGTCGCTCTCTCTCTCTTTGTCACTCGCTGTCTCTGTCGATCTCTCTCTCGGTCTGTCACTCTCTCTCTTGCTCGCCCTCTGTTGCTCGCTTTCTATCTCTGTCGTTCTCTCTCTCTCGCTTTCTCTCTCTGTCATTCTCTTTCTTGCGCGCTCTGTGTTGCTTGCTCTCCCTTTGCTCGCAACTTCTCTCCCTCTCTCTCTTGCTCTTTCTCTGTCGCTCGGTCTCTCTGTCACCCTCTCTCTCTGTGTTGCTCTGTCGCTCTCTCTCTCGCTCTGCCACTCTCTCTCTCGGTCTGTCGCTCTCTCTCTCTCACTCTCTCTTGGTTGCTCGCTCTTTCTTCGCTCGATCTGTCTTCGCTCGTGATTTCTCTCTCTCTCTCGCTCTCTCTCTGTGCCACTCTCTCGCTCTTTCTCTGTCACTCACTCTTTCTCTCCCTGTTGCTCATGCTGTCCCTCTGTTGCTTGTGCTCTCTCTCTGTTGCTTGTGCTCGCTCTATGACGCTTGCTCTCTCTCTCTCACTTGCTCTGTCACTCGCTCTCTCTCTGTCACTCGCCCTCTCTCTCTGTGTCGCTCGCCCTATCTCTCTCTGTTGCTCGCCCTCTCTCTCTGTGTCGCTCGCCCTCTCTCTTTTTCACTCGCCCTCTCTCTCCCTGTCGCTTGCCCTCTCTCTCTGTGACGCTCGCCCTCTCTCTCTGTGTCGCTCTCGCTCTCTGTTGCTCTGTCTCTCCGTCGCTCGCCATCTCTCCCTCTCACTCACCCTCTCTGTCGCTCGCCCTCTCGCTCTGCCGCTCTCTCTCTCGGCCGCTCTCTCTCTCGCTCTGCCGCTCTCTCTCTCAGTCTGGCGCTCTCTCTTGCTCTCTCTCTGTTCATCGCTTTCTCTCTCTGTCATTCTCTCTCTCTCGCTTGCTTTCTTTCTATGTCACTTCCTCTCTCAGTCACTCGCACTCTCTCTCTGTCGCTCTCTCACTCTGTCACTCTCTCACTCTGTTACTCTCTCTCTGTCGCTCTCTCTCTGTCACTCTCTCTCTCTGTTGCTCGCTCTCTCTCTGTCGCTCGCTCTCTCTTCACTCGCTCTCTCTTCGCTCGCTATCTCTTCTCTCGCTCTGCCTCTCGCTCTCTCTGTAACACTCTCTCTCGGTCTTTCTCTGGCACTTGGTCTCTCTTTCTCTGACATTCACGCTCTCTCTCTGCCGCTCGCTCTCTCTGTCGCTTGCCCTCTCTCTTTGTTGCTCGTTCTCTTCGCTCACGATTTCTCTCTCTCGCTCTCTCTCTCTGTCGATCTCTCTCTCGCTCTTTCTCTGTCACTTGCTCTTTCTCTCTCTGTCGCTCATGCTTCCTCTCTGTCACTTGCCGTTTCTGTCGCTTGCACTCTCTCTCTGTCCCTCGCCCTCTCACTCTGTCGCTCTCGCTCTCTCTCTCTTTGTCACTCACTGTCTCTGTTGATCTCTCTCTCAGTCTGTCGCTCTCTCTCTTGCTCTCCCTCTGTTGCTCGCTTTCTATCTCTGTCGTTCTCTCTCTCTTGCTTTCTCTCTCTGTCATTCTCTTTCTCGCATGCTCTGTGTTGCTCGCTCTCCCATTGCTCGCGACTTGTCTCTCTCACTCTCTTGCTCTTTCTCTATCGCTCGCTCTTTCTCTCTCTCTCTCTCTGTCGCTAGCTCTCTCTGTCACCCTCTCTCTCTGTGTCACTCTGTCACTCTCTCTCTCGCTCTGCCACTCTCTCTCTCGGTCTGTCGCTCTCTCTCTCTCTCTGTTGCTCACTATTTCTTCGCTCGCTCTGTCTTCGCTCATGATTTCTCTCTCTCTCTCTTGCCCTCTCTCTGTGTCACTCTCTCACTCTTTCTCTGTTGCTTGCTCTTTCTCTCCCTGTCATTCGTGCTCTCTCTCTGTCACTTGCACTCTCTCTCCCTGTTGCTTGTGCTTGCACTATGCCGCTTGCTGTCTCGATCGCTCGCTCTCTCTCTCTCTCTCTCACTCTTTCGTGCTCTCTCTCTGTCACTCCCTCTTTCTCTGTCGCTCTTTGTTGCTCTCTCTCTCTCTGTCGCTTGCCCTCTCTCTCTCTGTCGCTTGCCCTCTCTCACTCTGTCGCTCGCTCTCTCTCTCTGTCGCTCACCCTCTCTCTCTGTCGCTCGCCCTCTCTCTCTGTCGATCGCCCTCTCTCTCTGTCACTCGCCCTCTCTCTCTGTTGCTCGCCCTATCTCTCTGTCGCTTGCCCTCTCTCTGTCGATCGCCCTCTCTCTCTGTCGCTCGCCACCTCTCTGTCTGTCGCTGTCTCTCTCTGTCACACTCTCTCTCTCTCTGTGTCACTCTGTCACTCTCTCTCTCGCTCTGCCACTCTCTCTCTTGATCTGTCACTCGTTCTCTCTCTCTCTCTCTGTTGCTCACTCTTTCTTCACTCGCCCTATCTCTCTGTGGCTCACCCTCTGTCTCTGTCACTCTCTCTCTCTGTTGCTCTCTCTCTCTGTCGCTCTCTCTCTCTCTGTCTCTCGCTCTGTTCCTCTCTCTCTCTGTTGCTCTCTCTCTGTCACTCTCTCTCTGTCGCTCTCTCACTCTGTTGCTCTCTCTCTCTGTCGCTCTCTCTCTCTGTCGTTCTCTCTCTCTGTCACTGTCTCTCTCTCTGTTGCTCTCTCTCTGTCCCGCGCTCTCTCTCTCTGTAGCTCGCTCTCTTCGCTCGCCCTGTCTTCGCTCACGATTTCTCTCTCTCGCTGTCTCTCACTCTCTGTTGCTCGCTTTTCTCTCTCTGTTGCTCATGCTTTCTCTCTGTCGCTCGCCCTTTCTCTCTGTCACTCCCCTCTCACTGTCGCTCGCCCTCTCTCTCTGTCGCTCGCCCTCTCTCTCTGTCGCTCGCCCTCTCTCTCTGTCGATCGCCCTCTCTCTCTGTCACTCGCCCTATCTCTCTGTCGCTCGCCCTATCTCTCTGTCGCTTGCCCTCTCTTTGTCGCTCGCCCTCTCTCTCTGTCGCTCGCTCTCTCTCTCTCTGTCACTCGACCTCTCTCTGTCGCTCTCTCTCTGTCGCTGTCTCTCTCTGTCACACTCTCTCTTTCTCTCTCTCTGTCACTCTGTCGCTCTCTCTCTCGCTCTGCCACTCTCTCTCTCGGTCTGTCGCTCGTTCTCTCTCACTCTCTGTTGCTCGCTCTTTCTTCACTCGCCCTCTTTCTCTGTTGCTCGCCCTATCTCTCTGTCTCTCTCCCTCTCTCTCTGTCGCTCACCCTCTCTCTCTGTTGCTCGCTCTCTCTCTGTCACTCTCTCTCTCTTGCTCTCTTTGTCGCTCTCACTCTCTCTCTTTGTCACTCGCTGTCTCTGTCGATCTCTCTCTCGGTCTGTCTCTCTCTCTCGCTCTCCTTCTGTTGCTCGCTTTCTCTCTCTGTCGTTCTCTCTCTCTTGCTTTCTCTATCATTCTCTCTCTCACGGTCTCTGTGTTGCTTGCTCTCCCTTTGCTCGTGACTTCTCTCCCTCACTCTCTCTCTGTCACTCTCTCTCGCTCTTTCTCTCTCTGTCCCTCTCTCTGTCACTGTCTCTCTCTGTCACTCTCTCTCTCTGTGTCACTCTGTCGCTCTCTCTCTCACTCTGCCACTCTCTCTCAGTCTGTCACTCTCTCTCTCACTCTCTCTCTGTTGCTTGCTCTTTCTTCACTCGCTCTGTCTTCGCTCATGATTTCTCTCTCACTCTCTTGCTCTCTCTCTGTGTCACTCTCTCGCTCTTTCTCTCCCTGTCGCTCGTGCTCTCTTTCTGCCACTTGCGCTCTCTGTTGCTTGTGCTCGCTCTTTGCCGCTTGCTCTCTCAGTCGCTCTCTCTCTCTCTTTCTCACTCTGTCATTCTCTCTCTGTCACTCGCCCTCGCTCTCTCTTCCTCTCTCTCTGTCTCTCGACCTCTCTCTCTCTGTCACTCGCCCTCTCTCTCTCTGTTGCTCGCCCTCTCTCTCTGTCGCTCACCCTCTCTCTCTCTTGCTCACCCTCTCTCTCTGTTGTTTGCCCTCGCTCTCTGTCACTCGCCCCCTCTCTCTCTCTGTGTCACTCACCCTCTCTCTCTGTCGCTCGCCCCCTCTCTCTCTGTCGCTCGCCCTCGCTCTCTGTCACTCTCGTTCTCGCTATCTCGCTCTCTCTGTTGCTCTCTCTTTGCACACTCTCTCCTTTGCTCGGTCTCTCTCTCATGATTTCTCTCTCACTCACTCTCTCTCTCTGTTGCTCGCTCTCCCTGTCACTCGCTCACTGTTGCTCTCCCTCTTGCTGTCCCTCTCTCTCTGTCTCTGTCGCTGTCTCTCTCTGTTGCTCGCTCTCTCTTCATTCGCTCTCTCTTCTCTCACTCTCTCTTCTCTCGCTCTCTCGCTTGCTCTCTCTGTATCACTCTCTCTCGGTCTTTCTCTGGCACTTGCTCTCTCTTTCTCTGATGTTCGTGCTCTCTCTGCCACTCTCTCTCTCTGTTGCTAGCCCTCTCTCCTTGTTGCTCACTCTCTTCGCTCACCCTGTCTTCACTCACGATTTCTCTCTCTCGCGCTCTCTCTCTAGCTCTTTCTCTGTCGCTCGCTCTTTCACTCTCTGTCGCTCGTGCTCTCTCTCTGTCACTTGCTCTCTCTCTCTCTGTCACTCATGCTCTCTCTCTGTCGCTCTCCCTTTCTCACTGTTGCTCGTCCTCTCTCTCTCTGTCACTCGCCCTATCTCACTCGCTTTCTTTCTCTGTCACTTTCTCTCTCTCTTTCACTCTCTCTCTCTCTCACCCTCTCTCTCTGTCGCTCTCTCTCTCTGTCGCGCTCTCTCTCTGTCACTCTCTCACTCTGTCGCTCTCTCTCTCTGTCTCTCTCTCTGTTACTCTCTCTCTCTGTTGCTCTCTCTCTCCCTCTGTCACTCTCTCTCTCTGTCGCTCTCTCACTCTGTCGCTCTCTCTCTCTTTGTCGCTCTCTCTCTGTCGCTGTCTCTCTGTTGCTCTCTCTCTGTCTGTCACTCTCGCTGTCGCTCTCTCTCTGTCGCTCTCTCTCTCTCTCGCTCTCTCTCTCTCGCTCTCTCTCTCCATCACTCTCTCTCTCTGTCACTCTCTCACTCTGTCGCTCTCTCTCTGTCGCTCTCTCTCTCTGTCGCTCTCTCTCTCTGTCTCTCTCTCTGTTCCTCTCTCTCTCTCTCTCTCTGTTGCTCTCTCTCTGTCACTCTCTCTCTGTGTCGCTCTCTCACTCTGTTGCTCTCTCTCTGTCGCTCTCTCTCTCTGTCACTCTGTCGCTTTCTCTCTCGGTCTGTCACTCTCTCTCTGTCGCTCGCCCTATCTCTCTGTCGCTCGCCCTATCTCTCTGTCGCTCGCCCTCTCTCTGTCGCTCGCCCTCTCTCTCTGTCGCTCGCCCTCTCTCTCTCTGTCGCTCGCCCTCTCTCTGTCACTCTCTCTCTCTGTCGCTGTCTCTCTCTGTCACACTCTCTCTCTCTGTGTCACTCTATCGCTCTCTCTCTCACTCTGACACTCTCTCTCTCGGTCTGTCGCTCATTCTCTCTCACTCTCTCTCTGTTGATCACTCTTTCTTCACTCGCCCTCTCTCTCTGTCGCTCGCCCTATCTCTCTGTCGCTCACCCTCTCTCTCTGTCGCTCGCCCTCTCTCTGTCGCACTCTCTCTGTCGCTCTCTTTGTCACTCTCACTCTCTCTCTCTTTGTCACTCACTGTCTCTGTCGATCTCTCTCTCGGTCTGTCGCTCTCTCTCTCGCTCTCCCTCTGTTGCTCGCTTTCTCTCTCTGTCATTCTCTCTCTCATGCTCTCTGTGTTGCTTGCTCTCCCTGTGTTCGTGACTTCTCTCCCTCACTCTCTCTCTGTCACTCTCTCTTGCTCTTTCTCTCTCTGTCCCTCTCTCTCTCTGTCGCTGTCTCTCTCTGTCACTCTCTCTCTCTGTGTCACTCTGTCGCTCTCTCTCTCACTCTGCCACTCTCTCTCTCGGTCTGTCACTCTCTCTCTCACTCTTTCTCTGTTGCTCGCTCTTTCTTCACTCGCTCTGTCTTCGCTCATGATTTCTCTCTCACTCTCTTGCTTTCTCTCTGTGTCACTCTCTCGCTCTTTCTCTCCCTGTCGCTCGTGCTCTCTTTCTGCCACTTGCGCTCTATGGTGCTTGTGCTCGCTCTATGCCGCTTGCTCTCTCAGTCGCTCTCTCTCTCTCTCTCTCGCTCTGTCGTTCTCTCTCTGTCACTCGCCCTCGCTCTCTCTTGCTCTCTCTCTGTCCCTCGCCCTCTCACTCTTCGCTCTCGCTCTCTCTCTCTTTGTCACTCGCTGTCTCTGTTGATCTCTCTCTCAGTCTGTCGCTCTCTCTCTTGCTCTCCCTCTGTTGCTCGCTTTCTATCTCTGTCGTTCTCTTTCTCACGTGCTCTGTGTTGCTCGCTCTCCCTTTGCTCGCGACTTCTCTCCCTCACTCTCTTGCTCTTTCTCTATCGCTCGCTCTTTCTCTCTCTCTCTCTCTGTCGCTATCTCTCTCTGTCACCCTCTCTCTGTGTGTCACTCTGTCGCTCTCTCTCTCGCTCTGCCACTCTCTCTCAGTCTGTCGCTCTCTCTCTCTCTCTGTTGCTCGCTCTTTCTTCGCTCGCTCTGTCTTCGCTCATGATTTTTCTCTCTCTCTCTTGCCCTCTCTCTGTGTCACTCTCTCACTCTTTCTCTATCGCTCGCTCTTTCTCTCTCTCTCTCTCTGTCGCTAGCTCTCTCTGTCACCCTCTCTCTGTGTGTCACTCTGTCGCTCTCTCTCTCGCTCTGCCACTCTCTCTCAGTCTGTCGCTCTCTCTCTCTCTCTGTTGCTCGCTCTTTCTTCGCTCGCTCTGTCTTCGCTCATGATTTTTCTCTCTCTCTCTTGCCCTCTCTCTGTGTCACTCTCTCACTCTTTCTCTGCTGCTTGCTCTTTCTCTCCCTGTCGTTCGTGCTCTCTCTCTGTCAATTGCACTCTCTTTCCCTGTTGCTTGTGCTTGCACTATGCCGCTTGCTGTCTCGGTCGCTCGCTCTCTCTCTCTCTCTCACTCTGTCGTGCTCTCTCTCTGTCACTCCCTCTCTCTCTGTCGCTCTTTGTTGCTCTCTCTCTCTCCGTCGCTCGCCCTCTCTCTCCCTGTCGCTCACCCTCTCTCTCTCGGTCGCTCGCCCTCTCTCTCTCCGTCGCCCGCCCTATCTCGCTCGCTTTCTTTCTCTGCCACTTTCTCTCTGTCACACTCTCTCTCTGCTGCTCTCTCTCTCTCTGTCACTCTCTCTCTCTGTCGCTCTATCACTCTGTTGCTCTCTCTCACTCTGTCGCTCTCTCTCACTCTGTCGCTCTCTCTCTCTGTCGCTCTCTCTCTCTATCGCTCTCTCTCTGTCTCTCTCTCTGTCTCTCTCTCTCTCTGTGTCACTGTCTCTCTCTCTCTCTGTCGCTCTCTCTCTCTGTCGCTCTCTCTCTGTCGCTCTCTCTCTCTGTCTGTCACTCTCTCTGTGTCGCTCTATCTCTCTGTCGTTCTCTCTCTGTCGCTCTCTCTCTCTCTCTGTCACTCTCTCTCTCTGTCGCTCTCTCTCTGTTGCTCGCTCTCACTCTGTCGCTCACTCTCTCTTCATTCGCTCTCTCTTCTCTCACTCTCTCTTCTCTCGCTCTCTTGCCCGCTCTCTCTGTATCACTCTCTCAGTCTTTCTCTGGCACTTGTTCTCTCTTTCTCTGACGTTCGTGCTCTCTCTCTGCCGCTCTCTCTCTATCGCTTGCCCTCTCTCCTTTTTGCGCGCACTCTTCGCTCGCCCTGTCTTGCCTCACGATTTCTCTCTCTCGCTCTCTCTCGCTCTTTCTCTGTCGCTCGCTCTTTCTCTCTCTCTCTCTCTGTCGCTAGCTCTCTCTGTCACCCTCTATATCTGTGTCACTCTGTCGCTCTCTCTCTCGCTCTGCCACTCTCTCTCTCGGTCTGTCGCTCTCTCTCTCTCTCTGTTGCTCGCTCTTTCTTCGCTTGCTCTGTCTTCGCTCATGATTTCTCGCTCTCTCTCTTGCCCTCTCTCTGTGTCACTCTCTCACTCTTTCTCTGTTGCTTGCTCTTTCTCTCCCTGTTGTTCGTGTTCTCTCTCTTTCACTTGCACTCTCTCTCCCTGTTGCTTGTGCTTGCACTATGCCGCTTGCTGTCTCGGTCGCTCGCTCTCTCTCTCTCTCTCTCACTCTGTCGTGCTCTC
The DNA here is from genome assembly GCF_017639515.1 of Carcharodon carcharias. Classification (NCBI taxonomy): domain Eukaryota; kingdom Metazoa; phylum Chordata; class Chondrichthyes; order Lamniformes; family Lamnidae; genus Carcharodon; species Carcharodon carcharias. The sequence goes on from NC_054469.1 coordinate 95,973,672, forward strand.
TCTCTGTCACTCCCTCTCTCTCTGTCGCTCTTTGTTGCTCTCTCTCTCTCTGTCGCTTGCCCTCTCTCTCTCTGTCGCTCGCCCTCTCTCTCTCTGTCGCTCGCCCTCTCTCTCTCGGTCGCTCGCCCTCTCTCTCTCCGTCGCCCGCCCTATCTCGCTCGCTTTCTTTCTCTGCCACTTTCTCTCTGTCGCACTCTCTCTCTGTTGCTCTCTCTCTCACTGTCATTCTCTCTGTCGCTCTATCACTCTGTCGCTCTCTCTCACTCTGTCGCTCTCTCTCTCTGTCACTCTCTCTCTCTGCCTCTCTCTCTATCGCTCTCTCTCTGTCTCTCTCTCTGTCTCTCTCTCTCTCTCTCTGTGTCACTGTCTCTCTCTGTCGCTCTATCTCTCTGTCGCTCTATCTCTCTGTCGCTCTCTCTCTCTGTCGCTCTCTCTCTCTGCCGCTCTCTCTCTATCACTTGCACTCTCTCCTTTTTGCGCGCTCTCTTCGCTCGCCCTGTCTTGCCTCACGATTTCTCTCTCTCGCTCTCTCTCGCTCTTTCTCTGTTGCTCGCTCTCTCTCTGTCGCTCGCTCTCTCTTCACTCGCTCTCTCTTCGCTCGCTATCTCTTCTCTCGCTCTGCCTCTCGCTCTCTCTGTAACACTCTCTCTCGGTCTTTTTCTGGCACTTGCTCTCTCTTTCTCTGAAGTTCATGCTCTCTCTCTGCCGCTCGCTCTCTCTGTCACTTGCCCTCTCTCTTTGTTGCTCGTTCTCTTCGCTCACGATTTCTCTCTCTCGCTCTCTCTCTCTGTTGCTCTCTCTCTCGCTCTTTCTCTGTCGCTTGCTCTTTCTCTCTCTGTCGCTCGTGCTTCCTCTCTGTCACTTGCCGTTTCTGTCGCTCGCACTCTCTCTCTGTCCCTCGCCCTCTCACTCTGTCGCTCTTGCTCTCTCTCTCTTTGTCACTCGCTGTCTCTGTTGATCTCTCTCTCAGTCTGTCGCTCTCTCTCTTGCTCTCCCTCTGTTGCTCGCTTTCTATCTCTGTCATTCTCTCTCTCTCACTTTCTCTCTCTGTCATTCTCTTTCTCGCGTGCTCTGTGTTGCTCGCTCTCCCTTTGCTCGCGACTTCTCTCCCTCACTCTCTTGCTCTTTCTCTATCGCTCGCTCTTTCTCTCTCTCTCTCTCTGTCGCTAGCTCTCTCTGTCACCCTCTCTCTCTGTGTCACTCTGTCGCTCTCTCTCTCGCTCTGCCACTCTCTCTCTCGGTCTGTCGCTCTCTCTCTCTCTCTCTGTTGCTCGCTCTTTCTTCGCTCGCTCTGTCTTCGCTCATGATTTCTCTCTCTCTCTCTTGCCCTCTCTCTGTGTCACTCTCTCACTCTTTCTCTGTTGCTTGCTCTTTCTCTCCCTGTCATTCGTGCTCTCTCTCTGTCACTTGCACTCTCTCTCCCTGTTGCTTGTGCTTGCACTATGCCGCTTGCTGTCTCGGTCGCTCGCTCTCTCTCTCTCTCTCACACTCTGTTGTGCTCTCTCTCTGTCACTCCCTCTCTCTCTGTCGCTCTTTGTTGCTCTCTCTCTCTCTGTCGCTTGCCCTCTCTCTCTCTGTCGCTCGCCCTCTCTCACTCTGTCGCTCGCTCTCTCTCTCTGTCGCTCGCCCTCTCTCTCTGTCGCTCACCCTCTCTCTCTCGGTCGCTCGCCCTCTCTCTCCCTGTCACTCGCCCTTTCTCTATGTCGCTCCCCTCTCTCTGTCGCTTGCCCTCTCTCTCTGTCACTCGCCCTCTCTCTCTGTCGATCGCCCTCTCTCTCTGTCACTCGCCCTCTCTCTCTGTTGCTCGCCCTATCTCTCTGTCGCTTGCCCTCTCTCTGTCGCTCGCCCTCTCTCTCTGTCGCTCGCCACCTCTCTGTCTGTCGCTGTCTCTCTCTGTCACACTCTCTCTCTCTCTGTGTCACTCTGTCGCTCTCTCTCTCGCTCTGCCACTCTCTCTCTTGATCTGTCGCTCATTCTCTCTCTCTCTCTCTCTGTTGCTCGCTCTTTCTTCACTCGCCCTATCTCTCTGTGGCTCACCCTCTGTCTCTGTCACTCTCTCTCTCTGTCGCTCTCTCTCTCTGTCGCTCTCTCTCTCTCTCTGTCTCTCGCTCTGTTCCTCTCTCTCTCTCTGTTGCTCTTTCTCTGTCACTCTCTCTCTGTCGCTCTCTCACTCTGTTGCTCTCTCTCTCTGTCGCTCTCTCTCTCTGTCGTTCTCTCTCTCTGTCACTGTCTCTCTCTCTGTTGCTCTCTCTCTGTCCCACGCTCTCTCTCTCTGTAGCTCGCTCTCTTCGCTCACCCTGTCTTCGCTCACGATTTCTCTCTCTCGCTGTCTCTCACTCTCTGTTGCTCGCTTTTCTCTCTCTGTTGCTCATGCTTTCTTTCTGTCGCTCGCCCTTTCTCTCTGTCGCTCGCCCTCTCTCTCTGTCGATCGCCCTCTCTCTCTGTCGCTCGCCCTATCTCTCTGTCGCTCGCCCTATCTCTCTGTCGCTTGCCCTCTCTTTGTCACTCGCCCTCTCTCTCTGTCGCTCGCTCTCTCTCTCTCTGTCACTCGACCTCTCTCTGTCGCTCTCTCTCTGTCGCTGTCTCTCTCTGTCACACTCTCTCTCTCTCTCTCTCTGTCACTCTGTCGCTCTCTCTCTCGCTCTGCCACTCTCTCTCTCGGTCTGTCGCTCGTTCTGTTCTCTCTCACTCTCTCTCTGTTGCTCGCTCTTTCTTCACTCGCCCTCTTTCTCTGTTGCTCGCCCTATCTCTCTGTCTCTCGCCCCTCTCTCTCTGTCGCTCACCCTCTCTCTCTGTTGCTCGCTCTCTCTCTGTCACTCTCTCTCTCTTGCTCTCTTTGTCGCTCTCACTCTCTCTCTTTGTCACTCGCTGTCTCTGTCGATCTCTCTCTCGGTCTGTCTCTCTCTCTCGCTCTCCTTCTGTTGCTCGCTTTCTCTCTCTGTCGTTCTCTCTCTCTTGCTTTCTCTATCATTCTCTCTCTCACGGTCTCTGTGTTGCTTGCTCTCCCTTTGCTCGTGACTTCTCTCCCTCACTCTCTCTCTGTCACTCTCTCTCGCTCTTTCTCTCTCTGTCCCTCTCTCTGTCACTGTCTCTCTCTGTCACTCTCTCTCTGTGTCACTCTGTCGCTCTCTCTCTCACTCTGCCACTCTCTCTCAGTCTGTCACTCTCTCTCTCACTCTTTCTCTTTTGCTTGCTCTTTCTTCACTCGCTCTGTCTTCGCTCATGATTTCTCTCTCACTCTCTTGCTCTCTCTCTGTGTCACTCTCTCGCTCTTTCTCTCCCTGTCGCTCGTGCTCTCTTTCTGCCACTTGCGCTCTCTGTTGCTTGTGCTCGCTCTTTGCCGCTTGCTCTCTCAGTCGCTCTCTCTCTCTCTTTCTCACTCTGTCATTCTCTCTCTGTCACTCGCCCTCGCTCTCTCTTCCTCTCTCTCTGTCTCTCGACCTCTCTCTCTCTGTCACTCGCCCTCTCTCTCTCTGTTGCTCGCCCTCTCTCTCTGTCGCTCACCCTCTCTCTCTCTTGCTCACCCTCTCTCTCTGTTGTTTGCCCTCGCTCTCTGTCGCTCGCCCCCTCTCTCTCTCTGTGTCACTCACCCTCTCTCTCTGTCGCTCGCCCCCTCTCTCTCTGTCGCTCGCCCTTTCTCTCTCTGTCGCTCGCTCTTTCTCTCTCTGTCACTCGCCCTCGCTCTCTGTCACTCTCGTTCTCGCTATCTCGCTCTCTCTGTTGCTCTCTCTTTGCTCACTCTCTCCTTTGCTCGGTCTCTCTCTCATGATTTCTCTCTCACTCACTCTCTCTCTCTGTTGCTCGCTCTCCCTGTCACTCGCTCACTGTTGCTCTCCCTCTTGCTGTCCCTCTCTCTCTGTCTCTGTCGCTCTCTCTCTCTGTCGCTCTCTCTCTCTGTCGTTCTCTCTCTCTGTCACTGTCTCTCTCTCTGTTGCTCTCTCTCTGTCCCACGCTCTCTCTCTCTGTAGCTCGCTCTCTTCGCTCACCCTGTCTTCGCTCACGATTTCTCTCTCTCGCTGTCTCTCACTCTCTGTTGCTCGCTTTTCTCTCTCTGTTGCTCATGCTTTCTTTCTGTCGCTCGCCCTTTCTCTCTGTCGCTCGCCCTCTCTCTCTGTCGATCGACTCGCCCTATCTCACTCGCTTTCTTTCTCTGTCACTTTCTCTCTCTCTTTCACTCTCTCTCTCTCTCACCCTCTCTCTCTGTCGCTCTCTCTCTCTGTCGCGCTCTCTCTCTGTCACTCTCTCACTCTGTCGCTCTCTCTCTCTGTCTCTCTCTCTGTTACTCTCTCTCTCTGTTGCTCTCTCTCTCCCTCTGTCACTCTCTCTCTCTGTCGCTCTCTCACTCTGTCGCTCTCTCTCTCTTTGTCGCTCTCTCTCTGTCGCTGTCTCTCTGTTGCTCTCTCTCTGTCTGTCACTCTCGCTGTCGCTCTCTCTCTGTCGCTCTCTCTCTCTCTCGCTCTCTCTCTCTCGCTCTCTCTCTCCATCACTCTCTCTCTCTGTCACTCTCTCACTCTGTCGCTCTCTCTCTGTCGCTCTCTCTCTCTGTCGCTCTCTCTCTCTGTCTCTCGCTCTGTTCCTCTCTCTCTCTCTCTCTCTGTTGCTCTCTCTCTGTCACTCTCTCTCTGTGTCGCTCTCTCACTCTGTTGCTCTCTCTCTGTCGCTCTCTCTCTCTGTCACTCTGTCGCTTTCTCTCTCGGTCTGTCACTCTCTCTCTGTCGCTCGCCCTATCTCTCTGTCGCTCGCCCTATCTCTCTGTCGCTCGCCCTCTCTCTGTCGCTCGCCCTCTCTCTCTGTCGCTCGCCCTCTCTCTCTCTGTCGCTCGCCCTCTCTCTGTCACTCTCTCTCTCTGTCGCTGTCTCTCTCTGTCACACTCTCTCTCTCTGTGTCACTCTATCGCTCTCTCTCTCACTCTGACACTCTCTCTCTCGGTCTGTCGCTCATTCTCTCTCACTCTCTCTCTGTTGATCACTCTTTCTTCACTCGCCCTCTCTCTCTGTCGCTCGCCCTATCTCTCTGTCGCTCACCCTCTCTCTCTGTCGCTCGCCCTCTCTCTGTCGCACTCTCTCTGTCGCTCTCTTTGTCACTCTCACTCTCTCTCTCTTTGTCACTCACTGTCTCTGTCGATCTCTCTCTCGGTCTGTCGCTCTCTCTCTCGCTCTCCTCTGTTGCTCGCTTTCTCTCTCTGTCGTTCTCTCTCTTGCTTCTCTCATGCTCTCTCACGGTCTCTGTGTTGCTTGCTCTCCCTGTGCTCGTGACTTCTCTCCCTCACTCTCTCTCTGTCACTCTCTCTCGCTCTTTCTCTCTCTGTCCCTCTCTCTCTGTCACTGTCTCTCTCTGTCACTCTCTCTCTGTGTCACTCTGTCGCTCTCTCTCTCACTCTGCCACTCTCTCTCAGTCTGTCACTCTCTCTCTCACTCTTTCTCTTTTGCTCGCTCTTTCTTCACTCGCTCTGTCTTCGCTCATGATTTCTCTCTCACTCTCTTGCTCTCTCTCTGTGTCACTCTCTCGCTCTTTCTCTCCCTGTCGCTCGTGCTCTCTTTCTGCCACTTGCGCTCTCTGGTGCTTGTGCTCGCTCTATGCCGCTTGCTCTCTCAGTCGCTCTCTCTCTCTCTCTCTCGCTCTGTCGTTCTCTCTCTGTCACTCGCCCTCGCTCTCTCTTGCTCTCTCTCTGTCACTCGCCCTCTCTCTCTTTGTCACTCACCCTATCTCTCTCTGTCGCTCGCCCTTTCTCTTTCTGTCTCTCGCCCTCTCTCTCTCTGTCGCTCACCCACTCTCTCTCTGTCGCTCGCCCTCTCTCTCTCTCTCTCTGTCGCTCGCCCTCTCTATCTGTCGCTTGCCCTCTCTCTCTGTCACTCGCCCTCTCTCTCTGTTGCTCGCCCTCTCTCTCTGTCGCTCGCCCTCTCTCTCTGTCGCTCGCGCTCTCGCTCTGTCGCTCGCCCTTTCTCTCTCTGTCGCTCGCTCTTTCTCTCTCTGTCACTCGCCCTCGCTCTCTGTCACTCTCGTTCTCGCTATCTCGCTCTCTCTGTTGCTCTCTCTTTGCACACTCTCTCCTTTGCTCGGTCTCTCTCTCATGATTTCTCTCTCACTCACTCTCTCTCTCTGTTGCTCGCTCTCCCTGTCACTCGCTCACTGTTGCTCTCCCTCTTGCTGTCCCTCTCTCTCTGTCTCTGTCGCTGTCTCTCTCTGTTGCTCGCTCTCTCTTCATTCGCTCTCTCTTCTCTCACTCTCTCTTCTCTCGCTCTCTCGCTTGCTCTCTCTGTATCACTCTCTCTCGGTCTTTCTCTGGCACTTGCTCTCTCTTTCTCTGATGTTCGTGCTCTCTCTGCCACTCTCTCTCTCTGTTGCTAGCCCTCTCTCCTTGTTGCTCACTCTCTTCGCTCACCCTGTCTTCACTCACGATTTCTCTCTCTCGCGCTCTCTCTCTAGCTCTTTCTCTGTCGCTCGCTCTTTCACTCTCTGTCGCTCGTGCTCTCTCTCTGTCACTTGCTCTCTCTCTCTCTGTCACTCATGCTCTCTCTCTGTCGCTCTCCCTTTCTCTCTGTTGCTCGTCCTCTCTCTCTCTGTCACTCGCCCTATCTCACTCGCTTTCTTTCTCTGTCACTTTCTCTCTCTCTTTCACTCTCTCTCTCTCTCACCCTCTCTCTCTGTCGCTCTCTCTCTCTGTCGCGCTCTCTCTCTGTCACTCTCTCACTCTGTCGCTCTCTCTCTCTGTCTCTCTCTCTGTTACTCTCTCTCTCTGTTGCTCTCTCTCTCCCTCTGTCACTCTCTCTCTCTGTCGCTCTCTCACTCTGTCGCTCTCTCTCTCTTTGTCGCTCTCTCTCTGTCGCTGTCTCTCTGTTGCTCTCTCTCTGTCTGTCACTCTCGCTGTCGCTCTCTCTCTGTCGCTCTCTCTCTCTCTCGCTCTCTCTCTCTCGCTCTCTCTCTCCATCACTCTCTCTCTCTGTCACTCTCTCACTCTGTCGCTCTCTCTCTGTCGCTCTCTCTCTCTGTCGCTCTCTCTCTCTGTCTCTCGCTCTGTTCCTCTCTCTCTCTCTCTCTCTGTTGCTCTCTCTCTGTCACTCTCTCTCTGTGTCGCTCTCTCACTCTGTTGCTCTCTCTCTGTCGCTCTCTCTCTCTGTCACTCTGTCGCTTTCTCTCTCGGTCTGTCACTCTCTCTCTGTCGCTCGCCCTATCTCTCTGTCGCTCGCCCTATCTCTCTGTCGCTCGCCCTCTCTCTGTCGCTCGCCCTCTCTCTCTGTCGCTCGCCCTCTCTCTCTCTGTCGCTCGCCCTCTCTCTGTCACTCTCTCTCTCTGTCGCTGTCTCTCTCTGTCACACTCTCTCTCTCTGTGTCACTCTATCGCTCTCTCTCTCACTCTGACACTCTCTCTCTCGGTCTGTCGCTCATTCTCTCTCACTCTCTCTCTGTTGATCACTCTTTCTTCACTCGCCCTCTCTCTCTGTCGCTCGCCCTATCTCTCTGTCGCTCACCCTCTCTCTCTGTCGCTCGCCCTCTCTCTGTCGCACTCTCTCTGTCGCTCTCTTTGTCACTCTCACTCTCTCTCTCTTTGTCACTCACTGTCTCTGTCGATCTCTCTCTCGGTCTGTCGCTCTCTCTCTCGCTCTCCCTCTGTTGCTCGCTTTCTCTCTCTGTCATTCTCTCTCTCATGCTCTCTGTGTTGCTTGCTCTCCCTGTGTTCGTGACTTCTCTCCCTCACTCTCTCTCTGTCACTCTCTCTTGCTCTTTCTCTCTCTGTCCCTCTCTCTCTCTGTCGCTGTCTCTCTCTGTCACTCTCTCTCTCTGTGTCACTCTGTCGCTCTCTCTCTCACTCTGCCACTCTCTCTCTCGGTCTGTCACTCTCTCTCTCACTCTTTCTCTGTTGCTCGCTCTTTCTTCACTCGCTCTGTCTTCGCTCATGATTTCTCTCTCACTCTCTTGCTTTCTCTCTGTGTCACTCTCTCGCTCTTTCTCTCCCTGTCGCTCGTGCTCTCTTTCTGCCACTTGCGCTCTATGGTGCTTGTGCTCGCTCTATGCCGCTTGCTCTCTCAGTCGCTCTCTCTCTCTCTCTCTCGCTCTGTCGTTCTCTCTCTGTCACTCGCCCTCGCTCTCTCTTGCTCTCTCTCTGTCCCTCGCCCTCTCACTCTTCGCTCTCGCTCTCTCTCTCTTTGTCACTCGCTGTCTCTGTTGATCTCTCTCTCAGTCTGTCGCTCTCTCTCTTGCTCTCCCTCTGTTGCTCGCTTTCTATCTCTGTCGTTCTCTTTCTCACGTGCTCTGTGTTGCTCGCTCTCCCTTTGCTCGCGACTTCTCTCCCTCACTCTCTTGCTCTTTCTCTATCGCTCACTCTTTCTCTCTCTCTCTCTCTGTCGCTATCTCTCTCTGTCACCCTCTCTCTGTGTGTCACTCTGTCGCTCTCTCTCTCGCTCTGCCACTCTCTCTCAGTCTGTCGCTCTCTCTCTCTCTCTGTTGCTCGCTCTTTCTTCGCTCGCTCTGTCTTCGCTCATGATTTTTCTCTCTCTCTCTTGCCCTCTCTCTGTGTCACTCTCTCACTCTTTCTCTATCGCTCGCTCTTTCTCTCTCTCTCTCTCTGTCGCTAGCTCTCTCTGTCACCCTCTCTCTGTGTGTCACTCTGTCGCTCTCTCTCTCGCGCTGCCACTCTCTCTCAGTCTGTCGCTCTCTCTCTCTCTCTGTTGCTCGCTCTTTCTTCGCTCGCTCTGTATTCGCTCATGATTTTTCTCTCTCTCTCTTGCCCTCTCTCTGTGTCACTCTCTCACTCTTTCTCTGTTGCTTGCTCTTTCTCTCCCTGTCGTTCGTGCTCTCTCTCTGTCAATTGCACTCTCTTTCCCTGTTGCTTGTGCTTGCACTATGCCGCTTGCTGTCTCGGTCGCTCGCTCTCTCTCTCTCTCTCACTCTGTCGTGCTCTCTCTCTGTCACTCCCTCTCTCTCTGTCGCTCTTTGTTGCTCTCTCTCTCTCCGTCGCTCGCCCTCTCTCTCCCTGTCGCTCACCCTCTCTCTCTCGGTCGCTCGCCCTCTCTCTCTCCGTCGCCCGCCCTATCTCGCTCGCTTTCTTTCTCTGCCACTTTCTCTCTGTCACACTCTCTCTCTGCTGCTCTCTCTCTCTCTGTCACTCTCTCTCTCTGTCGCTCTATCACTCTGTTGCTCTCTCTCACTCTGTCGCTCTCTCTCACTCTGTCGCTCTCTCTCTCTGTCGCTCTCTCTCTCTATCGCTCTCTCTCTGTCTCTCTCTCTGTCTCTCTCTCTCTCTGTGTCACTGTCTCTCTCTCTCTCTGTCGCTCTCTCTCTCTGTCGCTCTCTCTCTCTGTCACTCTCTCGCTCTGTCTGTCACTCTCTCTGTGTCGCTCTATCTCTCTGTCGTTCTCTCTCTGTCGCTCTCTCTCTCTCTCTGTCACTCTCTCTCTCTGTCGCTCTCTCTCTCTGTTGCTCGCTCTCACTCTGTCGCTCACTCTCTCTTCATTCGCTCTCTCTTCTCTCACTCTCTCTTCTCTCGCTCTCTTGCCCGCTCTCTCTGTATCACTCTCTCAGTCTTTCTCTGGCACTTGTTCTCTCTTTCTCTGACGTTCGTGCTCTCTCTCTGCCGCTCTCTCTCTATCGCTTGCCCTCTCTCCTTTTTGCGCGCACTCTTCGCTCGCCCTGTCTTGCCTCACGATTTCTCTCTCTCGCTCTCTCTCGCTCTTTCTCTGTCGCTCGCTCTTTCTCTCTCTCTCTCTCTGTCGCCAGCTCTCTCTGTCACCCTCTATCTCTGTGTCACTCTGTCGCTCTCTCTCTCGCTCTGCCACTCTCTCTCGGTCTGTCGCTCTCTCTCTCTCTCTCTGTTGCTCGCTCTTTCTTCGCTTGCTCTGTCTTCGCTCATGATTTCTCGCTCTCTCTCTTGCCCTCTCTCTGTGTCACTCTCTCACTCTTTCTCTGTTGCTTGCTCTTTCTCTCCCTGTTGTTCGTGTTCTCTCTCTTTCACTTGCACTCTCTCTCCCTGTTGCTTGTGCTTGCACTATGCCGCTTGCTGTCTCGGTCGCTCGCTCTCTCTCTCTCTCTCTCACTCTGTCGTGCTCTCTCTCTGTCACTCCCTCTCTCTCTGTCGCTCTTTGTTGCTCTCTCTCTCTCTGTCGCTTGCCCTCTCTCTCTCTGTCGCTCGCCCTCTCTCTCTCTGTCGCTCGCCCTCTCTCTCTCGGTCGCTCGCCCTCTCTCTCTCCGTCGCCCGCCCTATCTCACTCGCTTTCTTTCTCTGCCACTTTCTCTCTGTCGCACTCTCTCTCTGTTGCTCTCTCTCTCACTGTCATTCTCTCTGTCGCTCTATCACTCTGTCGCTCTCTCTCACTCTGTCGCTCTCTCTCTCTGTCACTCTCTCTCTCTGCCTCTCTCTCTATCGCTCTCTCTCTGTCTCTCTCTCTGTCTCTCTCTCTCTCTCTCTGTGTCACTGTCTCTCTCTGTCGCTCTATCTCTCTGTCGCTCTATCTCTCTGTCGCTCTCTCTCTCTGTCGCTCTCTCTCTCTGCCGCTCTCTCTCTATCACTTGCACTCTCTCCTTTTTGCGCGCTCTCTTCGCTCGCCCTGTCTTGCCTCACGATTTCTCTCTCTCGCTCTCTCTCGCTCTTTCTCTGTTGCTCGCTCTCTCTCTGTCGCTCGCTCTCTCTTCACTCGCTCTCTCTTCGCTCGCTATCTCTTCTCTCGCTCTGCCTCTCGCTCTCTCTGTAACACTCTCTCTCGGTCTTTTTCTGGCACTTGCTCTCTCTTTCTCTGACGTTCATGCTCTCTCTCTGCCGCTCGCTCTCTCTGTCACTTGCCCTCTCTCTTTGTTGCTCGTTCTCTTCGCTCACGATTTCTCTCTCTCGCTCTCTCTCTCTGTTGCTCTCTCTCTCGCTCTTTCTCTGTCGCTTGCTCTTTCTCTCTCTGTCGCTCGTGCTTCCTCTCTGTCACTTGCCGTTTCTGTCGCTCGCACTCTCTCTCTGTCCCTCGCCCTCTCACTCTGTCGCTCTTGCTCTCTCTCTCTTTGTCACTCGCTGTCTCTGTTGATCTCTCTCTCAGTCTGTCGCTCTCTCTCTTGCTCTCCCTCTGTTGCTCGCTTTCTATCTCTGTCATTCTCTCTCTCTCACTTTCTCTCTCTGTCATTCTCTTTCTCGCGTGCTCTGTGTTGCTCGCTCTCCCTTTGCTCGCGACTTCTCTCCCTCACTCTCTTGCTCTTCCTCTATCGCTCGCTCTTTCTCTCTCTCTCTCTCTGTCGCTAGCTCTCTCTGTCACCCTCTCTCTCTGTGTCACTCTGTCGCTCTCTCTCTCGCTCTGCCACTCTCTCTCTCGGTCTGTCGCTCTCTCTCTCTCTCTCTGTTGCTCGCTCTTTCTTCGCTCGCTCTGTCTTCGCTCATGATTTCTCTCTCTCTCTCTTGCCCTCTCTCTGTGTCACTCTCTCACTCTTTCTCTGTTGCTTGCTCTTTCTCTCCCTGTCATTCGTGCTCTCTCTCTGTCACTTGCACTCTCTCTCCCTGTTGCTTGTGCTTGCACTATGCCGCTTGCTGTCTCGGTCGCTCGCTCTCTCTCTCTCTCTCACACTCTGTTGTGCTCTCTCTCTGTCACTCCCTCTCTCTCTGTCGCTCTTTGTTGCTCTCTCTCTCTCTGTCGCTTGCCCTCTCTCTCTCTGTCGCTCGCCCTCTCTCACTCTGTCGCTCGCTCTCTCTCTCTGTCGCTCGCCCTCTCTCTCTGTCGCTCACCCTCTCTCTCTCGGTCGCTCGCCCTCTCTCTCCCTGTCACTCGCCCTTTCTCTATGTCGCTCCCCTCTCTCTGTCGCTTGCCCTCTCTCTCTGTCACTCGCCCTCTCTCTCTGTCGATCGCCCTCTCTCTCTGTCACTCGCCCTCTCTCTCTGTTGCTCGCCCTATCTCTCTGTCGCTTGCCCTCTCTCTGTCGCTCGCCCTCTCTCTCTGTCGCTCGCCACCTCTCTGTCTGTCGCTGTCTCTCTCTGTCACACTCTCTCTCTCTCTGTGTCACTCTGTCGCTCTCTCTCTCGCTCTGCCACTCTCTCTCTTGATCTGTCGCTCATTCTCTCTCTCTCTCTCTCTGTTGCTCGCTCTTTCTTCACTCGCCCTATCTCTCTGTGGCTCACCCTCTGTCTCTGTCACTCTCTCTCTCTGTCGCTCTCTCTCTCTGTCGCTCTCTCTCTCTCTCTGTCTCTCGCTCTGTTCCTCTCTCTCTCTCTGTTGCTCTTTCTGTCACTCTCTCTCTGTCGCTCTCTCACTCTGTTGCTCTCTCTCTCTGTCGCTCTCTCTCTCTGTCGTTCTCTCTCTCTGTCACTGTCTCTCTCTCTGTTGCTCTCTCTCTGTCCCACGCTCTCTCTCTCTGTAGCTCGCTCTCTTCGCTCACCCTGTCTTCGCTCACGATTTCTCTCTCTCGCTGTCTCTCACTCTCTGTTGCTCGCTTTTCTCTCTCTGTTGCTCATGCTTTCTTTCTGTCGCTCGCCCTTTCTCTCTGTCGCTCGCCCTCTCTCTCTGTCGATCGCCCTCTCTCTCTGTCGCTCGCCCTATCTCTCTGTCGCTCGCCCTATCTCTCTGTCGCTTGCCCTCTCTTTGTCACTCGCCCTCTCTCTCTGTCGCTCGCTCTCTCTCTCTCTGTCACTCGACCTCTCTCTGTCGCTCTCTCTCTGTCGCTGTCTCTCTCTGTCACACTCTCTCTCTCTCTCTCTCTGTCACTCTGTCGCTCTCTCTCTCGCTCTGCCACTCTCTCTCTCGGTCTGTCGCTCGTTCTCTCTCACTCTCTCTCTGTTGCTCGCTCTTTCTTCACTCGCCCTCTTTCTCTGTTGCTCGCCCTATCTCTCTGTCTCTCGCCCTCTCTCTCTGTCGCTAACCCTCTCTCTCTGTTGCTCGCTCTCTCTCTGTCACTCTCTCTCTCTTGCTCTCTTTGTCGCTCTCACTCTCTCTCTTTGTCACTCGCTGTCTCTGTCGATCTCTCTCTCGGTCTGTCTCTCTCTCTCGCTCTCCTTCTGTTGCTCGCTTTCTCTCTCTGTCGTTCTCTCTCTCTTGCTTTCTCTATCATTCTCTCTCTCACAGTCTCTGTGTTGCTTGCTCTCCCTTTGCTCGTGACTTCTCTCCCTCACTCTCTCTCTGTCACTCTCTCTCGCTCTTTCTCTCTCTGTCCCTCTCTCTGTCACTGTCTCTCTCTGTCACTCTCTCTCTGTGTCACTCTGTCGCTCTCTCTCTCACTCTGCCACTCTCTCTCAGTCTGTCACTCTCTCTCTCACTCTTTCTCTTTTGCTTGCTCTTTCTTCACTCGCTCTGTCTTCGCTCATGATTTCTCTCTCACTCTCTTGCTCTCTCTCTGTGTCACTCTCTCGCTCTTTCTCTCCCTGTCGCTCGTGCTCTCTTTCTGCCACTTGCGCTCTCTGTTGCTTGTGCTCGCTCTTTGCCGCTTGCTCTCTCAGTCGCTCTCTCTCTCTCTTTCTCACTCTGTCATTCTCTCTCTGTCACTCGCCCTCGCTCTCTCTTCCTCTCTCTCTGTCTCTCGACCTCTCTCTCTCTGTCACTCGCCCTCTCTCTCTCTGTTGCTCGCCCTCTCTCTCTGTCGCTCACCCTCTCTCTCTCTTGCTCACCCTCTCTCTCTGTTGTTTGCCCTCGCTCTCTGTCGCTCGCCCCCTCTCTCTCTCTGTGTCACTCACCCTCTCTCTCTGTCGCTCGCCCCCTCTCTCTCTGTCGCTCGCCCTTTCTCTCTCTGTCGCTCGCTCTTTCTCTCTCTGTCACTCGCCCTCGCTCTCTGTCACTCTCGTTCTCGCTATCTCGCTCTCTCTGTTGCTCTCTCTTTGCTCACTCTCTCCTTTGCTCGGTCTCTCTCTCATGATTTCTCTCTCACTCACTCTCTCTCTCTGTTGCTCGCTCTCCCTGTCACTCGCTCACTGTTGCTCTCCCTCTTGCTGTCCCTCTCTCTCTGTCTCTGTCGCTCTCTCTCTCTGTCGCTCTCTCTCTCTGTCGTTCTCTCTCTCTGTCACTGTCTCTCTCTCTGTTGCTCTCTCTCTGTCCCACGCTCTCTCTCTCTGTAGCTCGCTCTCTTCGCTCACCCTGTCTTCGCTCACGATTTCTCTCTCTCGCTGTCTCTCACTCTCTGTTGCTCGCTTTTCTCTCTCTGTTGCTCATGCTTTCTTTCTGTCGCTCGCCCTTTCTCTCTGTCGCTCGCCCTCTCTCTCTGTCGATCGCCCTCTCTCTCTGTCGCTCGCCCTATCTCTCTGTCGCTCGCCCTATCTCTCTGTCGCTTGCCCTCTCTTTGTCACTCGCCCTCTCTCTCTGTCGCTCGCTCTCTCTCTCTCTGTCACTCGACCTCTCTCTGTCGCTCTCTCTCTGTCGCTGTCTCTCTCTGTCACACTCTCTCTCTCTCTCTCTCTGTCACTCTGTCGCTCTCTCTCTCGCTCTGCCACTCTCTCTCTCGGTCTGTCGCTCGTTCTCTCTCACTCTCTCTCTGTTGCTCGCTCTTTCTTCACTCGCCCTCTTTCTCTGTTGCTCGCCCTATCTCTCTGTCTCTCGCCCTCTCTCTCTGTCGCTCACCCTCTCTCTCTGTTGCTCGCTCTCTCTCTGTCACTCTCTCTCTCTTGCTCTCTTTGTCGCTCTCACTCTCTCTCTTTGTCACTCGCTGTCTCTGTCGATCTCTCTCTCGGTCTGTCTCTCTCTCTCGCTCTCCTTCTGTTGCTCGCTTTCTCTCTCTGTCGTTCTCTCTCTCTTGCTTTCTCTATCATTCTCTCTCTCACGGTCTCTGTGTTGCTTGCTCTCCCTTTGCTCGTGACTTCTCTCCCTCACTCTCTCTCTGTCACTCTCTCTCGCTCTTTCTCTCTCTGTCCCTCTCTCTGTCACTGTCTCTCTCTGTCACTCTCTCTCTGTGTCACTCTGTCGCTCTCTCTCTCACTCTGCCACTCTCTCTCAGTCTGTCACTCTCTCTCTCACTCTTTCTCTTTTGCTTGCTCTTTCTTCACTCGCTCTGTCTTCGCTCATGATTTCTCTCTCACTCTCTTGCTCTCTCTCTGTGTCACTCTCTCGCTCTTTCTCTCCCTGTCGCTCGTGCTCTCTTTCTGCCACTTGCGCTCTCTGTTGCTTGTGCTCGCTCTTTGCCGCTTGCTCTCTCAGTCGCTCTCTCTCTCTCTTTCTCACTCTGTCATTCTCTCTCTGTCACTCGCCCTCGCTCTCTCTTCCTCTCTCTCTGTCTCTCGACCTCTCTCTCTCTGTCACTCGCCCTCTCTCTCTCTGTTGCTCGCCCTCTCTCTCTGTCGCTCACCCTCTCTCTCTCTTGCTCACCCTCTCTCTCTGTTGTTTGCCCTCGCTCTCTGTCGCTCGCCCCCTCTCTCTCTCTGTGTCACTCACCCTCTCTCTCTGTCGCTCGCCCCCTCTCTCTCTGTCGCTCGCCCTTTCTCTCTCTGTCGCTCGCTCTTTCTCTCTCTGTCACTCGCCCTCGCTCTCTGTCACTCTCGTTCTCGCTATCTCGCTCTCTCTGTTGCTCTCTCTTTGCACACTCTCTCCTTTGCTCGGTCTCTCTCTCATGATTTCTCTCTCACTCACTCTCTCTCTCTGTTGCTCGCTCTCCCTGTCACTCGCTCACTGTTGCTCTCCCTCTTGCTGTCCCTCTCTCTCTGTCTCTGTCGCTGTCTCTCTCTGTTGCTCGCTCTCTCTTCATTCGCTCTCTCTTCTCTCACTCTCTCTTCTCTCGCTCTCTCGCTTGCTCTCTCTGTATCACTCTCTCTCGGTCTTTCTCTGGCACTTGCTCTCTCTTTCTCTGATGTTCGTGCTCTCTCTGCCACTCTCTCTCTCTGTTGCTAGCCCTCTCTCCTTGTTGCTCACTCTCTTCGCTCACCCTGTCTTCACTCACGATTTCTCTCTCTCGCGCTCTCTCTCTAGCTCTTTCTCTGTCGCTCGCTCTTTCACTCTCTGTCGCTCGTGCTCTCTCTCTGTCACTTGCTCTCTCTCTCTCTGTCACTCATGCTCTCTCTCTGTCGCTCTCCCTTTCTCTCTGTTGCTCGTCCTCTCTCTCTCTGTCACTCGCCCTATCTCACTCGCTTTCTTTCTCTGTCACTTTCTCTCTCTCTTTCACTCTCTCTCTCTCTCACCCTCTCTCTCTGTCGCTCTCTCTCTCTGTCGCGCTCTCTCTCTGTCACTCTCTCACTCTGTCGCTCTCTCTCTCTGTCTCTCTCTCTGTTACTCTCTCTCTCTGTTGCTCTCTCTCTCCCTCTGTCACTCTCTCTCTCTGTCGCTCTCTCACTCTGTCGCTCTCTCTCTCTTTGTCGCTCTCTCTCTGTCGCTGTCTCTCTGTTGCTCTCTCTCTGTCTGTCACTCTCGCTGTCGCTCTCTCTCTGTCGCTCTCTCTCTCTCTCGCTCTCTCTCTCTCCATCACTCTCTCTCTCTGTCACTCTCTCACTCTGTCGCTCTCTCTCTGTCGCTCTCTCTCTCTGTCGCTCTCTCTCTCTGTCTCTCGCTCTGTTCCTCTCTCTCTCTCTCTCTCTGTTGCTCTCTCTCTGTCACTCTCTCTCTGTGTCGCTCTCTCACTCTGTTGCTCTCTCTCTGTCGCTCTCTCTCTCTGTCACTCTGTCGCTTTCTCTCTCGGTCTGTCACTCTCTCTCTGTCGCTCGCCCTATCTCTCTGTCGCTCGCCCTATCTCTCTGTCGCTCGCCCTCTCTCTGTCGCTCGCCCTCTCTCTCTGTCGCTCGCCCTCTCTCTCTCTGTCGCTCGCCCTCTCTCTGTCACTCTCTCTCTCTGTCGCTGTCTCTCTCTGTCACACTCTCTCTCTCTGTGTCACTCTATCGCTCTCTCTCTCACTCTGACACTCTCTCTCTCGGTCTGTCGCTCATTCTCTCTCACTCTCTCTCTGTTGATCACTCTTTCTTCACTCGCCCTCTCTCTCTGTCGCTCGCCCTATCTCTCTGTCGCTCACCCTCTCTCTCTGTCGCTCGCCCTCTCTCTGTCGCACTCTCTCTGTCGCTCTCTTTGTCACTCTCACTCTCTCTCTCTTTGTCACTCACTGTCTCTGTCGATCTCTCTCTCGGTCTGTCGCTCTCTCTCTCGCTCTCCCTCTGTTGCTCGCTTTCTCTCTCTGTCATTCTCTCTCTCATGCTCTCTGTGTTGCTTGCTCTCCCTGTGTTCGTGACTTCTCTCCCTCACTCTCTCTCTGTCACTCTCTCTTGCTCTTTCTCTCTCTGTCCCTCTCTCTCTCTGTCGCTGTCTCTCTCTGTCACTCTCTCTCTCTGTGTCACTCTGTCGCTCTCTCTCTCACTCTGCCACTCTCTCTCTCGGTCTGTCACTCTCTCTCTCACTCTTTCTCTGTTGCTCGCTCTTTCTTCACTCGCTCTGTCTTCGCTCATGATTTCTCTCTCACTCTCTTGCTTTCTCTCTGTGTCACTCTCTCGCTCTTTCTCTCCCTGTCGCTCGTGCTCTCTTTCTGCCACTTGCGCTCTATGGTGCTTGTGCTCGCTCTATGCCGCTTGCTCTCTCAGTCGCTCTCTCTCTCTCTCTCTCGCTCTGTCGTTCTCTCTCTGTCACTCGCCCTCGCTCTCTCTTGCTCTCTCTCTGTCCCTCGCCCTCTCACTCTTCGCTCTCGCTCTCTCTCTCTTTGTCACTCGCTGTCTCTGTTGATCTCTCTCTCAGTCTGTCGCTCTCTCTCTTGCTCTCCCTCTGTTGCTCGCTTTCTATCTCTGTCGTTCTCTTTCTCACGTGCTCTGTGTTGCTCGCTCTCCCTTTGCTCGCGACTTCTCTCCCTCACTCTCTTGCTCTTTCTCTATCGCTCGCTCTTTCTCTCTCTCTCTCTCTGTCGCTATCTCTCTCTGTCACCCTCTCTCTGTGTGTCACTCTGTCGCTCTCTCTCTCGCTCTGCCACTCTCTCTCAGTCTGTCGCTCTCTCTCTCTCTCTGTTGCTCGCTCTTTCTTCGCTCGCTCTGTCTTCGCTCATGATTTTTCTCTCTCTCTCTTGCCCTCTCTCTGTGTCACTCTCTCACTCTTTCTCTATCGCTCGCTCTTTCTCTCTCTCTCTCTCTGTCGCTAGCTCTCTCTGTCACCCTCTCTCTGTGTGTCACTCTGTCGCTCTCTCTCTCGCTCTGCCACTCTCTCTCAGTCTGTCGCTCTCTCTCTCTCTCTGTTGCTCGCTCTTTCTTCGCTCGCTCTGTCTTCGCTCATGATTTTTCTCTCTCTCTCTTGCCCTCTCTCTGTGTCACTCTCTCACTCTTTCTCTGTTGCTTGCTCTTTCTCTCCCTGTCGTTCGTGCTCTCTCTCTGTCAATTGCACTCTCTTTCCCTGTTGCTTGTGCTTGCACTATGCCGCTTGCTGTCTCGGTCGCTCGCTCTCTCTCTCTCTCTCACTCTGTCGTGCTCTCTCTCTGTCACTCCCTCTCTCTCTGTCGCTCTTTGTTGCTCTCTCTCTCTCCGTCGCTCGCCCTCTCTCTCCCTGTCGCTCACCCTCTCTCTCTCGGTCGCTCGCCCTCTCTCTCTCCGTCGCCCGCCCTATCTCGCTCGCTTTCTTTCTCTGCCACTTTCTCTCTGTCACACTCTCTCTCTGCTGCTCTCTCTCTCTCTGTCACTCTCTCTCTCTGTCGCTCTATCACTCTGTTGCTCTCTCTCACTCTGTCGCTCTCTCTCACTCTGTCGCTCTCTCTCTCTGTCGCTCTCTCTCTCTATCGCTCTCTCTCTGTCTCTCTCTCTGTCTCTCTCTCTCTCTGTGTCACTGTCTCTCTCTCTCTCTGTCGCTCTCTCTCTCTGTCGCTCTCTCTCTGTCGCTCTCTCTCTCTGTCACTCTCTCGCTCTGTCTGTCACTCTCTCTGTGTCGCTCTATCTCTCTGTCGTTCTCTCTCTGTCGCTCTCTCTCTCTCTCTGTCACTCTCTCTCTCTGTCGCTCTCTCTCTCTGTTGCTCGCTCTCACTCTGTCGCTCACTCTCTCTTCATTCGCTCTCTCTTCTCTCACTCTCTCTTCTCTCGCTCTCTTGCCCGCTCTCTCTGTATCACTCTCTCAGTCTTTCTCTGGCACTTGTTCTCTCTTTCTCTGACGTTCGTGCTCTCTCTCTGCCGCTCTCTCTCTATCGCTTGCCCTCTCTCCTTTTTGCGCGCACTCTTCGCTCGCCCTGTCTTGCCTCACGATTTCTCTCTCTCGCTCTCTCTCGCTCTTTCTCTGTCGCTCGCTCTTTCTCTCTCTCTCTCTCTGTCGCCAGCTCTCTCTGTCACCCTCTATCTCTGTGTCACTCTGTCGCTCTCTCTCTCGCTCTGCCACTCTCTCTCTCGGTCTGTCGCTCTCTCTCTCTCTCTGTTGCTCGCTCTTTCTTCGCTTGCTCTGTCTTCGCTCATGATTTCTCGCTCTCTCTCTTGCCCTCTCTCTGTGTCACTCTCTCACTCTTTCTCTGTTGCTTGCTCTTTCTCTCCCTGTTGTTCGTGTTCTCTCTCTTTCACTTGCACTCTCTCTCCCTGTTGCTTGTGCTTGCACTATGCCGCTTGCTGTCTCGGTCGCTCGCTCTCTCTCTCTCTCTCTCACTCTGTCGTGCTCTCTCTCTGTCACTCCCTCTCTCTCTGTCGCTCTTTGTTGCTCTCTCTCTCTCTGTCGCTTGCCCTCTCTCTCTCTGTCGCTCGCCCTCTCTCTCTCTGTCGCTCGCCCTCTCTCTCTCGGTCGCTCGCCCTCTCTCTCTCCGTCGCCCGCCCTATCTCGCTCGCTTTCTTTCTCTGCCACTTTCTCTCTGTCGCACTCTCTCTCTGTTGCTCTCTCTCTCACTGTCATTCTCTCTGTCGCTCTATCACTCTGTCGCTCTCTCTCACTCTGTCGCTCTCTCTCTCTGTCACTCTCTCTCTCTGCCTCTCTCTCTATCGCTCTCTCTCTGTCTCTCTCTCTGTCTCTCTCTCTCTCTCTCTGTGTCACTGTCTCTCTCTGTCGCTCTATCTCTCTGTCGCTCTATCTCTCTGTCGCTCTCTCTCTCTGTCGCTCTCTCTCTCTGCCGCTCTCTCTCTATCACTTGCACTCTCTCCTTTTTGCGCGCTCTCTTCGCTCGCCCTGTCTTGCCTCACGATTTCTCTCTCTCGCTCTCTCTCGCTCTTTCTCTGTTGCTCGCTCTCTCTCTGTCGCTCGCTCTCTCTTCACTCGCTCTCTCTTCGCTCGCTATCTCTTCTCTCGCTCTGCCTCTCGCTCTCTCTGTAACACTCTCTCTC
This sequence comes from Carcharodon carcharias, assembly GCF_017639515.1. Taxonomy (NCBI): domain Eukaryota; kingdom Metazoa; phylum Chordata; class Chondrichthyes; order Lamniformes; family Lamnidae; genus Carcharodon; species Carcharodon carcharias. Next base: position 95,993,784 of record NC_054469.1, read on the forward strand.
GGTCTTTTTCTGGCACTTGCTCTCTCTTTCTCTGACGTTCATGCTCTCTCTCTGCCGCTCGCTCTCTCTGTCACTTGCCCTCTCTCTTTGTTGCTCGTTCTCTTCGCTCACGATTTCTCTCTCTCGCTCTCTCTCTCTGTTGCTCTCTCTCTCGCTCTTTCTCTGTCGCTTGCTCTTTCTCTCTCTGTCGCTCGTGCTTCCTCTCTGTCACTTGCCGTTTCTGTCGCTCGCACTCTCTCTCTGTCCCTCGCCCTCTCACTCTGTCGCTCTTGCTCTCTCTCTCTTTGTCACTCGCTGTCTCTGTTGATCTCTCTCTCAGTCTGTCGCTCTCTCTCTTGCTCTCCCTCTGTTGCTCGCTTTCTATCTCTGTCATTCTCTCTCTCTCACTTTCTCTCTCTGTCATTCTCTTTCTCGCGTGCTCTGTGTTGCTCGCTCTCCCTTTGCTCGCGACTTCTCTCCCTCACTCTCTTGCTCTTCCTCTATCGCTCGCTCTTTCTCTCTCTCTCTCTGTCGCTAGCTCTCTCTGTCACCCTCTCTCTCTGTGTCACTCTGTCGCTCTCTCTCTCGCTCTGCCACTCTCTCTCTCGGTCTGTCGCTCTCTCTCTCTCTCTCTGTTGCTCGCTCTTTCTTCGCTCGCTCTGTCTTCGCTCATGATTTCTCTCTCTCTCTCTTGCCCTCTCTCTGTGTCACTCTCTCACTCTTTCTCTGTTGCTTGCTCTTTCTCTCCCTGTCATTCGTGCTCTCTCTCTGTCACTTGCACTCTCTCTCCCTGTTGCTTGTGCTTGCACTATGCCGCTTGCTGTCTCGGTCGCTCGCTCTCTCTCTCTCTCTCACACTCTGTTGTGCTCTCTCTCTGTCACTCCCTCTCTCTCTGTCGCTCTTTGTTGCTCTCTCTCTCTCTGTCGCTTGCCCTCTCTCTCTCTGTCGCTCGCCCTCTCTCACTCTGTCGCTCGCTCTCTCTCTCTGTCGCTCGCCCTCTCTCTCTGTCGCTCACCCTCTCTCTCTCGGTCGCTCGCCCTCTCTCTCCCTGTCACTCGCCCTTTCTCTATGTCGCTCCCCTCTCTCTGTCGCTTGCCCTCTCTCTCTGTCACTCGCCCTCTCTCTCTGTCGATCGCCCTCTCTCTCTGTCACTCGCCCTCTCTCTCTGTTGCTCGCCCTATCTCTCTGTCGCTTGCCCTCTCTCTGTCGCTCGCCCTCTCTCTCTGTCGCTCGCCACCTCTCTGTCTGTCGCTGTCTCTCTCTGTCACACTCTCTCTCTCTCTGTGTCACTCTGTCGCTCTCTCTCTCGCTCTGCCACTCTCTCTCTTGATCTGTCGCTCATTCTCTCTCTCTCTCTCTCTGTTGCTCGCTCTTTCTTCACTCGCCCTATCTCTCTGTGGCTCACCCTCTGTCTCTGTCACTCTCTCTCTCTGTCGCTCTCTCTCTCTGTCGCTCTCTCTCTCTCTCTGTCTCTCGCTCTGTTCCTCTCTCTCTCTCTGTTGCTCTTTCTGTCACTCTCTCTCTGTCGCTCTCTCACTCTGTTGCTCTCTCTCTCTGTCGCTCTCTCTCTCTGTCGTTCTCTCTCTCTGTCACTGTCTCTCTCTCTGTTGCTCTCTCTCTGTCCCACGCTCTCTCTCTCTGTAGCTCGCTCTCTTCGCTCACCCTGTCTTCGCTCACGATTTCTCTCTCTCGCTGTCTCTCACTCTCTGTTGCTCGCTTTTCTCTCTCTGTTGCTCATGCTTTCTTTCTGTCGCTCGCCCTTTCTCTCTGTCGCTCGCCCTCTCTCTCTGTCGATCGCCCTCTCTCTCTGTCGCTCGCCCTATCTCTCTGTCGCTCGCCCTATCTCTCTGTCGCTTGCCCTCTCTTTGTCACTCGCCCTCTCTCTCTGTCGCTCGCTCTCTCTCTCTCTGTCACTCGACCTCTCTCTGTCGCTCTCTCTCTGTCGCTGTCTCTCTCTGTCACACTCTCTCTCTCTCTCTCTCTGTCACTCTGTCGCTCTCTCTCTCGCTCTGCCACTCTCTCTCTCGGTCTGTCGCTCGTTCTCTCTCACTCTCTCTCTGTTGCTCGCTCTTTCTTCACTCGCCCTCTTTCTCTGTTGCTCGCCCTATCTCTCTGTCTCTCGCCCTCTCTCTCTGTCGCTAACCCTCTCTCTCTGTTGCTCGCTCTCTCTCTGTCACTCTCTCTCTCTTGCTCTCTTTGTCGCTCTCACTCTCTCTCTTTGTCACTCGCTGTCTCTGTCGATCTCTCTCTCGGTCTGTCTCTCTCTCTCGCTCTCCTTCTGTTGCTCGCTTTCTCTCTCTGTCGTTCTCTCTCTCTTGCTTTCTCTATCATTCTCTCTCTCACAGTCTCTGTGTTGCTTGCTCTCCCTTTGCTCGTGACTTCTCTCCCTCACTCTCTCTCTGTCACTCTCTCTCGCTCTTTCTCTCTCTGTCCCTCTCTCTGTCACTGTCTCTCTCTGTCACTCTCTCTCTGTGTCACTCTGTCGCTCTCTCTCTCACTCTGCCACTCTCTCTCAGTCTGTCACTCTCTCTCTCACTCTTTCTCTTTTGCTTGCTCTTTCTTCACTCGCTCTGTCTTCGCTCATGATTTCTCTCTCACTCTCTTGCTCTCTCTCTGTGTCACTCTCTCGCTCTTTCTCTCCCTGTCGCTCGTGCTCTCTTTCTGCCACTTGCGCTCTCTGTTGCTTGTGCTCGCTCTTTGCCGCTTGCTCTCTCAGTCGCTCTCTCTCTCTCTTTCTCACTCTGTCATTCTCTCTCTGTCACTCGCCCTCGCTCTCTCTTCCTCTCTCTCTGTCTCTCGACCTCTCTCCCTCTGTCACTCGCCCTCTCTCTCTCTGTTGCTCGCCCTCTCTCTCTGTCGCTCACCCTCTCTCTCTCTTGCTCACCCTCTCTCTCTGTTGTTTGCCCTCGCTCTCTGTCGCTCGCCCCCTCTCTCTCTCTGTGTCACTCACCCTCTCTCTCTGTCGCTCGCCCCCTCTCTCTCTGTCGCTCGCCCTTTCTCTCTCTGTCGCTCGCTCTTTCTCTCTCTGTCACTCGCCCTCGCTCTCTGTCACTCTCGTTCTCGCTATCTCGCTCTCTCTGTTGCTCTCTCTTTGCTCACTCTCTCCTTTGCTCGGTCTCTCTCTCATGATTTCTCTCTCACTCACTCTCTCTCTCTGTTGCTCGCTCTCCCTGTCACTCGCTCACTGTTGCTCTCCCTCTTGCTGTCCCTCTCTCTCTGTCTCTGTCGCTCTCTCTCTCTGTCGCTCTCTCTCTCTGTCGTTCTCTCTCTCTGTCACTGTCTCTCTCTCTGTTGCTCTCTCTCTGTCCCACGCTCTCTCTCTCTGTAGCTCGCTCTCTTCGCTCACCCTGTCTTCGCTCACGATTTCTCTCTCTCGCTGTCTCTCACTCTCTGTTGCTCGCTTTTCTCTCTCTGTTGCTCATGCTTTCTTTCTGTCGCTCGCCCTTTCTCTCTGTCGCTCGCCCTCTCTCTCTGTCGATCGCCCTCTCTCTCTGTCGCTCGCCCTATCTCTCTGTCGCTCGCCCTATCTCTCTGTCGCTTGCCCTCTCTTTGTCACTCGCCCTCTCTCTCTGTCGCTCGCTCTCTCTCTCTCTGTCACTCGACCTCTCTCTGTCGCTCTCTCTCTGTCGCTGTCTCTCTCTGTCACACTCTCTCTCTCTCTCTCTCTCTGTCACTCTGTCGCTCTCTCTCTCGCTCTGCCACTCTCTCTCTCGGTCTGTCGCTCGTTCTCTCTCACTCTCTCTCTGTTGCTTGCTCTTTCTTCACTCGCCCTCTTTCTCTGTTGCTCGCCCTATCTCTCTGTCTCTCGCCCTCTCTCTCTGTCGCTCACCCTCTCTCTCTGTTGCTCGCTCTCTCTCTGTCACTCTCTCTCTCTTGCTCTCTTTGTCGCTCTCACTCTCTCTCTTTGTCACTCGCTGTCTCTGTCGATCTCTCTCTCGGTCTGTCTCTCTCTCTCGCTCTCCTTCTGTTGCTCGCTTTCTCTCTCTGTCGTTCTCTCTCTCTTGCTTTCTCTATCATTCTCTCTCTCACGGTCTCTGTGTTGCTTGCTCTCCCTTTGCTCGTGACTTCTCTCCCTCACTCTCTCTCTGTCACTCTCTCTCGCTCTTTCTCTCTCTGTCCCTCTCTCTGTCACTGTCTCTCTCTGTCACTCTCTCTCTTTGTCACTCTGTCGCTCTCTCTCTCACTCTGCCACTCTCTCTCAGTCTGTCACTCTCTCTCTCACTCTTTCTCTTTTGCTTGCTCTTTCTTCACTCGCTCTGTCTTCGCTCATGATTTCTCTCTCACTCTCTTGCTCTCTCTCTGTGTCACTCTCTCGCTCTTTCTCTCCCTGTCGCTCGTGCTCTCTTTCTGCCACTTGCGCTCTCTGTTGCTTGTGCTCGCTCTTTGCCGCTTGCTCTCTCAGTCGCTCTCTCTCTCTCTTTCTCACTCTGTCATTCTCTCTCTGTCACTCGCCCTCGCTCTCTCTTCCTCTCTCTCTGTCTCTCGACCTCTCTCTCTCTGTCACTCGCCCTCTCTCTCTCTGTTGCTCGCCCTCTCTCTCTGTCGCTCACCATCTCTCTCTCTTGCTCACCCTCTCTCTCTGTTGTTTGCCCTCGCTCTCTGTCGCTCGCCCCCTCTCTCTCTCTGTGTCACTCACCCTCTCTCTCTGTCGCTCGCCCCCTCTCTCTCTGTCGCTCGCCCTTTCTCTCTCTGTCGCTCGCTCTTTCTCTCTCTGTCACTCGCCCTCGCTCTCTGTCACTCTCGTTCTCGCTATCTCGCTCTCTCTGTTGCTCTCTCTTTGCACACTCTCTCCTTTGCTCGGTCTCTCTCTCATGATTTCTCTCTCACTCACTCTCTCTCTCTGTTGCTCGCTCTCCCTGTCACTCGCTCACTGTTGCTCTCCCTCTTGCTGTCCCTCTCTCTCTGTCTCTGTCGCTGTCTCTCTCTGTTGCTCGCTCTCTCTTCATTCGCTCTCTCTTCTCTCACTCTCTCTTCTCTCGCTCTCTCGCTTGCTCTCTCTGTATCACTCTCTCTCGGTCTTTCTCTGGCACTTGCTCTCTCTTTCTCTGATGTTCGTGCTCTCTCTGCCACTCTCTCTCTCTGTTGCTAGCCCTCTCTCCTTGTTGCTCACTCTCTTCGCTCACCCTGTCTTCACTCACGATTTCTCTCTCTCGCGCTCTCTCTCTAGCTCTTTCTCTGTCGCTCGCTCTTTCACTCTCTGTCGCTCGTGCTCTCTCTCTGTCACTTGCTCTCTCTCTCTCTGTCACTCATGCTCTCTCTCTGTCGCTCTCCCTTTCTCTCTGTTGCTCGTCCTCTCTCTCTCTGTCACTCGCCCTATCTCACTCGCTTTCTTTCTCTGTCACTTTCTCTCTCTCTTTCACTCTCTCTCTCTCTCACCCTCTCTCTCTGTCGCTCTCTCTCTCTGTCGCGCTCTCTCTCTGTCACTCTCTCACTCTGTCGCTCTCTCTCTCTGTCTCTCTCTCTGTTACTCTCTCTCTCTGTTGCTCTCTCTCTCCCTCTGTCACTCTCTCTCTCTGTCGCTCTCTCACTCTGTCGCTCTCTCTCTCTTTGTCGCTCTCTCTCTGTCGCTGTCTCTCTGTTGCTCTCTCTCTGTCTGTCACTCTCGCTGTCGCTCTCTCTCTGTCGCTCTCTCTCTCTCTCGCTCTCTCTCTCTCGCTCTCTCTCTCCATCACTCTCTCTCTCTGTCACTCTCTCACTCTGTCGCTCTCTCTCTGTCGCTCTCTCTCTCTGTCGCTCTCTCTCTCTGTCTCTCGCTCTGTTCCTCTCTCTCTCTCTCTCTCTGTTGCTCTCTCTCTGTCACTCTCTCTCTGTGTCGCTCTCTCACTCTGTTGCTCTCTCTCTGTCGCTCTCTCTCTCTGTCACTCTGTCGCTTTCTCTCTCGGTCTGTCACTCTCTCTCTGTCGCTCGCCCTATCTCTCTGTCGCTCGCCCTATCTCTCTGTCGCTCGCCCTCTCTCTGTCGCTCGCCCTCTCTCTCTGTCGCTCGCCCTCTCTCTCTCTGTCGCTCGCCCTCTCTCTGTCACTCTCTCTCTCTGTCGCTGTCTCTCTCTGTCACACTCTCTCTCTCTGTGTCACTCTATCGCTCTCTCTCTCACTCTGACACTCTCTCTCTCGGTCTGTCGCTCATTCTCTCTCACTCTCTCTCTGTTGATCACTCTTTCTTCACTCGCCCTCTCTCTCTGTCGCTCGCCCTATCTCTCTGTCGCTCACCCTCTCTCTCTGTCGCTCGCCCTCTCTCTGTCGCACTCTCTCTGTCGCTCTCTTTGTCACTCTCACTCTCTCTCTCTTTGTCACTCACTGTCTCTGTCGATCTCTCTCTCGGTCTGTCGCTCTCTCTCTCGCTCTCCCTCTGTTGCTCGCTTTCTCTCTCTGTCATTCTCTCTCTCATGCTCTCTGTGTTGCTTGCTCTCCCTGTGTTCGTGACTTCTCTCCCTCACTCTCTCTCTGTCACTCTCTCTTGCTCTTTCTCTCTCTGTCCCTCTCTCTCTCTGTCGCTGTCTCTCTCTGTCACTCTCTCTCTCTGTGTCACTCTGTCGCTCTCTCTCTCACTCTGCCACTCTCTCTCTCGGTCTGTCACTCTCTCTCTCACTCTTTCTCTGTTGCTCGCTCTTTCTTCACTCGCTCTGTCTTCGCTCATGATTTCTCTCTCACTCTCTTGCTTTCTCTCTGTGTCACTCTCTCGCTCTTTCTCTCCCTGTCGCTCGTGCTCTCTTTCTGCCACTTGCGCTCTATGGTGCTTGTGCTCGCTCTATGCCGCTTGCTCTCTCAGTCGCTCTCTCTCTCTCTCTCTCGCTCTGTCGTTCTCTCTCTGTCACTCGCCCTCGCTCTCTCTTGCTCTCTCTCTGTCACTCGCCCTCTCTCTCTTTGTCACTCACCCTATCTCTCTCTGTCGCTCGCCCTTTCTCTTTCTGTCTCTCGCCCTCTCTCTCTCTGTCGCTCACCCACTCTCTCTCTGTCGCTCGCCCTCTCTCTCTCTCTCTGTCGCTCGCCCTCTCTATCTGTCGCTTGCCCTCTCTCTCTGTCACTCGCCCTCTCTCTCTGTTGCTCGCCCTCTCTCTCTGTCGCTCGCCCTCTCTCTCTGTCGCTCGCGCTCTCTCTCTGTCGCTCGCCCTTTCTCTCTCTGTCGCTCGCTCTTTCTCTCTCTGTCACTCGCCCTCGCTCTCTGTCACTCTCGTTCTCGCTATCTCGCTCTCTCTGTTGCTCTCTCTTTGCACACTCTCTCCTTTGCTCGGTCTCTCTCTCATGATTTCTCTCTCACTCACTCTCTCTCTCTGTTGCTCGCTCTCCCTGTCACTCGCTCACTGTTGCTCTCCCTCTTGCTGTCCCTCTCTCTCTGTCTCTGTCGCTGTCTCTCTCTGTTGCTCGCTCTCTCTTCATTCGCTCTCTCTTCTCTCACTCTCTCTTCTCTCGCTCTCTCGCTTGCTCTCTCTGTATCACTCTCTCTCGGTCTTTCTCTGGCACTTGCTCTCTCTTTCTCTGATGTTCGTGCTCTCTCTGCCACTCTCTCTCTCTGTTGCTAGCCCTCTCTCCTTGTTGCTCACTCTCTTCGCTCACCCTGTCTTCACTCACGATTTCTCTCTCTCGCGCTCTCTCTCTAGCTCTTTCTCTGTCGCTCGCTCTTTCACTCTCTGTCGCTCGTGCTCTCTCTCTGTCACTTGCTCTCTCTCTCTCTGTCACTCATGCTCTCTCTCTGTCGCTCTCCCTTTCTCTCTGTTGCTCGTCCTCTCTCTCTCTGTCACTCGCCCTATCTCACTCGCTTTCTTTCTCTGTCACTTTCTCTCTCTCTTTCACTCTCTCTCTCTCTCACCCTCTCTCTCTGTCGCTCTCTCTCTCTGTCGCGCTCTCTCTCTGTCACTCTCTCACTCTGTCGCTCTCTCTCTCTGTCTCTCTCTCTGTTACTCTCTCTCTCTGTTGCTCTCTCTCTCCCTCTGTCACTCTCTCTCTCTGTCGCTCTCTCACTCTGTCGCTCTCTCTCTCTTTGTCGCTCTCTCTCTGTCGCTGTCTCTCTGTTGCTCTCTCTCTGTCTGTCACTCTCGCTGTCGCTCTCTCTCTGTCGCTCTCTCTCTCTCTCGCTCTCTCTCTCTCGCTCTCTCTCTCCATCACTCTCTCTCTCTGTCACTCTCTCACTCTGTCGCTCTCTCTCTGTCGCTCTCTCTCTCTGTCGCTCTCTCTCTCTGTCTCTCGCTCTGTTCCTCTCTCTCTCTCTCTCTCTGTTGCTCTCTCTCTGTCACTCTCTCTCTGTGTCGCTCTCTCACTCTGTTGCTCTCTCTCTGTCGCTCTCTCTCTCTGTCACTCTGTCGCTTTCTCTCTCGGTCTGTCACTCTCTCTCTGTCGCTCGCCCTATCTCTCTGTCGCTCGCCCTATCTCTCTGTCGCTCGCCCTCTCTCTGTCGCTCGCCCTCTCTCTCTGTCGCTCGCCCTCTCTCTCTCTGTCGCTCGCCCTCTCTCTGTCACTCTCTCTCTCTGTCGCTGTCTCTCTCTGTCACACTCTCTCTCTCTGTGTCACTCTATCGCTCTCTCTCTCACTCTGACACTCTCTCTCTCGGTCTGTCGCTCATTCTCTCTCACTCTCTCTCTGTTGATCACTCTTTCTTCACTCGCCCTCTCTCTCTGTCGCTCGCCCTATCTCTCTGTCGCTCACCCTCTCTCTCTGTCGCTCGCCCTCTCTCTGTCGCACTCTCTCTGTCGCTCTCTTTGTCACTCTCACTCTCTCTCTCTTTGTCACTCACTGTCTCTGTCGATCTCTCTCTCGGTCTGTCGCTCTCTCTCTCGCTCTCCCTCTGTTGCTCGCTTTCTCTCTCTGTCATTCTCTCTCTCATGCTCTCTGTGTTGCTTGCTCTCCCTGTGTTCGTGACTTCTCTCCCTCACTCTCTCTCTGTCACTCTCTCTTGCTCTTTCTCTCTCTGTCCCTCTCTCTCTCTGTCGCTGTCTCTCTCTGTCACTCTCTCTCTCTGTGTCACTCTGTCGCTCTCTCTCTCACTCTGCCACTCTCTCTCTCGGTCTGTCACTCTCTCTCTCACTCTTTCTCTGTTGCTCGCTCTTTCTTCACTCGCTCTGTCTTCGCTCATGATTTCTCTCTCACTCTCTTGCTTTCTCTCTGTGTCACTCTCTCGCTCTTTCTCTCCCTGTCGCTCGTGCTCTCTTTCTGCCACTTGCGCTCTATGGTGCTTGTGCTCGCTCTATGCCGCTTGCTCTCTCAGTCGCTCTCTCTCTCTCTCTCTCGCTCTGTCGTTCTCTCTCTGTCACTCGCCCTCGCTCTCTCTTGCTCTCTCTCTGTCCCTCGCCCTCTCACTCTTCGCTCTCGCTCTCTCTCTCTTTGTCACTCGCTGTCTCTGTTGATCTCTCTCTCAGTCTGTCGCTCTCTCTCTTGCTCTCCCTCTGTTGCTCGCTTTCTATCTCTGTCGTTCTCTTTCTCACGTGCTCTGTGTTGCTCGCTCTCCCTTTGCTCGCGACTTCTCTCCCTCACTCTCTTGCTCTTTCTCTATCGCTCGCTCTTTCTCTCTCTCTCTCTCTGTCGCTATCTCTCTCTGTCACCCTCTCTCTGTGTGTCACTCTGTCGCTCTCTCTCTCGCTCTGCCACTCTCTCTCAGTCTGTCGCTCTCTCTCTCTCTCTGTTGCTCGCTCTTTCTTCGCTCGCTCTGTCTTCGCTCATGATTTTTCTCTCTCTCTCTTGCCCTCTCTCTGTGTCACTCTCTCACTCTTTCTCTATCGCTCGCTCTTTCTCTCTCTCTCTCTCTGTCGCTAGCTCTCTCTGTCACCCTCTCTCTGTGTGTCACTCTGTCGCTCTCTCTCTCGCTCTGCCACTCTCTCTCAGTCTGTCGCTCTCTCTCTCTCTCTGTTGCTCGCTCTTTCTTCGCTCGCTCTGTCTTCGCTCATGATTTTTCTCTCTCTCTCTTGCCCTCTCTCTGTGTCACTCTCTCACTCTTTCTCTGTTGCTTGCTCTTTCTCTCCCTGTCGTTCGTGCTCTCTCTCTGTCAATTGCACTCTCTTTCCCTGTTGCTTGTGCTTGCACTATGCCGCTTGCTGTCTCGGTCGCTCGCTCTCTCTCTCTCTCTCACTCTGTCGTGCTCTCTCTCTGTCACTCCCTCTCTCTCTGTCGCTCTTTGTTGCTCTCTCTCTCTCCGTCGCTCGCCCTCTCTCTCCCTGTCGCTCACCCTCTCTCTCTCGGTCGCTCGCCCTCTCTCTCTCCGTCGCCCGCCCTATCTCGCTCGCTTTCTTTCTCTGCCACTTTCTCTCTGTCACACTCTCTCTCTGCTGCTCTCTCTCTCTCTGTCACTCTCTCTCTCTGTCGCTCTATCACTCTGTTGCTCTCTCTCACTCTGTCGCTCTCTCTCACTCTGTCGCTCTCTCTCTCTGTCGCTCTCTCTCTCTATCGCTCTCTCTCTGTCTCTCTCTCTGTCTCTCTCTCTCTCTGTGTCACTGTCTCTCTCTCTCTCTGTCGCTCTCTCTCTCTGTCGCTCTCTCTCTGTCGCTCTCTCTCTCTGTCACTCTCTCGCTCTGTCTGTCACTCTCTCTGTGTCGCTCTATCTCTCTGTCGTTCTCTCTCTGTCGCTCTCTCTCTCTCTCTGTCACTCTCTCTCTCTGTCGCTCTCTCTCTCTGTTGCTCGCTCTCACTCTGTCGCTCACTCTCTCTTCATTCGCTCTCTCTTCTCTCACTCTCTCTTCTCTCGCTCTCTTGCCCGCTCTCTCTGTATCACTCTCTCAGTCTTTCTCTGGCACTTGTTCTCTCTTTCTCTGACGTTCGTGCTCTCTCTCTGCCGCTCTCTCTCTATCGCTTGCCCTCTCTCCTTTTTGCGCGCACTCTTCGCTCGCCCTGTCTTGCCTCACGATTTCTCTCTCTCGCTCTCTCTCGCTCTTTCTCTGTCGCTCGCTCTTTCTCTCTCTCTCTCTCTGTCGCCAGCTCTCTCTGTCACCCTCTATCTCTGTGTCACTCTGTCGCTCTCTCTCTCGCTCTGCCACTCTCTCTCTCGGTCTGTCGCTCTCTCTCTCTCTCTGTTGCTCGCTCTTTCTTCGCTTGCTCTGTCTTCGCTCATGATTTCTCGCTCTCTCTCTTGCCCTCTCTCTGTGTCACTCTCTCACTCTTTCTCTGTTGCTTGCTCTTTCTCTCCCTGTTGTTCGTGTTCTCTCTCTTTCACTTGCACTCTCTCTCCCTGTTGCTTGTGCTTGCACTATGCCGCTTGCTGTCTCGGTCGCTCGCTCTCTCTCTCTCTCTCTCACTCTGTCGTGCTCTCTCTCTGTCACTCCCTCTCTCTCTGTCGCTCTTTGTTGCTCTCTCTCTCTCTGTCGCTTGCCCTCTCTCTCTCTGTCGCTCGCCCTCTCTCTCTCTGTCGCTCGCCCTCTCTCTCTCGGTCGCTCGCCCTCTCTCTCTCCGTCGCCCGCCCTATCTCGCTCGCTTTCTTTCTCTGCCACTTTCTCTCTGTCGCACTCTCTCTCTGTTGCTCTCTCTCTCACTGTCATTCTCTCTGTCGCTCTATCACTCTGTCGCTCTCTCTCACTCTGTCGCTCTCTCTCTCTGTCACTCTCTCTCTCTGCCTCTCTCTCTATCGCTCTCTCTCTGTCTCTCTCTCTGTCTCTCTCTCTCTCTCTGTGTCACTGTCTCTCTCTGTCGCTCTATCTCTCTGTCGCTCTATCTCTCTGTCGCTCTCTCTCTCTGTCGCTCTCTCTCTCTGCCGCTCTCTCTCTATCACTTGCACTCTCTCCTTTTTGCGCGCTCTCTTCGCTCGCCCTGTCTTGCCTCACGATTTCTCTCTCTCGCTCTCTCTCGCTCTTTCTCTGTTGCTCGCTCTCTCTCTGTCGCTCGCTCTCTCTTCACTCGCTCTCTCTTCGCTCGCTATCTCTTCTCTCGCTCTGCCTCTCGCTCTCTCTGTAACACTCTCTCTCGGTCTTTTTCTGGCACTTGCTCTCTCTTTCTCTGACGTTCATGCTCTCTCTCTGCCGCTCGCTCTCTCTGTCACTTGCCCTCTCTCTTTGTTGCTCGTTCTCTTCGCTCACGATTTCTCTCTCTCGCTCTCTCTCTCTGTTGCTCTCTCTCTCGCTCTTTCTCTGTCGCTTGCTCTTTCTCTCTCTGTCGCTCGTGCTTCCTCTCTGTCACTTGCCGTTTCTGTCGCTCGCACTCTCTCTCTGTCCCTCGCCCTCTCACTCTGTCGCTCTTGCTCTCTCTCTCTTTGTCACTCGCTGTCTCTGTTGATCTCTCTCTCAGTCTGTCGCTCTCTCTCTTGCTCTCCCTCTGTTGCTCGCTTTCTATCTCTGTCATTCTCTCTCTCTCACTTTCTCTTTCTGTCATTCTCTTTCTTGCGTGCTCTGTGTTGCTCGCTCTCCCTTTGCTCGCGACTTCTCTCCCTCACTCTCTTGCTCTTCCTCTATCGCTCGCTCTTTCTCTCTCTCTCTCTGTCGCTAGCTCTCTCTGTCACCCTCTCTCTCTGTGTCACTCTGTCGCTCTCTCTCTCGCTCTGCCACTCTCTCTCTCGGTCTGTCGCTCTCTCTCTCTCTCTCTGTTGCTCGCTCTTTCTTCGCTCGCTCTGTCTTCGCTCATGATTTCTCTCTCTCTCTCTTGCCCTCTCTCTGTGTCACTCTCTCACTCTTTCTCTGTTGCTTGCTCTTTCTCTCCCTGTCATTCGTGCTCTCTCTCTGTCACTTGCACTCTCTCTCCCTGTTGCTTGTGCTTGCACTATGCCGCTTGCTGTCTCGGTCGCTCGCTCTCTCTCTCTCTCTCACACTCTGTTGTGCTCTCTCTCTGTCACTCCCTCTCTCTCTGTCGCTCTTTGTTGCTCTCTCTCTCTCTGTCGCTTGCCCTCTCTCTCTCTGTCGCTCGCCCTCTCTCACTCTGTCGCTCGCTCTCTCTCTCTGTCGCTCGCCCTCTCTCTCTGTCGCTCACCCTCTCTCTCTCGGTCGCTCGCCCTCTCTCTCCCTGTCACTCGCCCTTTCTCTATGTCGCTCCCCTCTCTCTGTCGCTTGCCCTCTCTCTCTGTCACTCGCCCTCTCTCTCTGTCGATCGCCCTCTCTCTCTGTCACTCGCCCTCTCTCTCTGTTGCTCGCCCTATCTCTCTGTCGCTTGCCCTCTCTCTGTCGCTCGCCCTCTCTCTCTGTCGCTCGCCACCTCTCTGTCTGTCGCTGTCTCTCTCTGTCACACTCTCTCTCTCTCTGTGTCACTCTGTCGCTCTCTCTCTCGCTCTGCCACTCTCTCTCTTGATCTGTCGCTCATTCTCTCTCTCTCTCTCTCTGTTGCTCGCTCTTTCTTCACTCGCCCTATCTCTCTGTGGCTCACCCTCTGTCTCTGTCACTCTCTCTCTCTGTCGCTCTCTCTCTCTGTCGCTCTCTCTCTCTCTCTGTCTCTCGCTCTGTTCCTCTCTCTCTCTCTGTTGCTCTTTCTGTCACTCTCTCTCTGTCGCTCTCTCACTCTGTTGCTCTCTCTCTCTGTCGCTCTCTCTCTCTGTCGTTCTCTCTCTCTGTCACTGTCTCTCTCTCTGTTGCTCTCTCTCTGTCCCACGCTCTCTCTCTCTGTAGCTCGCTCTCTTCGCTCACCCTGTCTTCGCTCACGATTTCTCTCTCTCGCTGTCTCTCACTCTCTGTTGCTCGCTTTTCTCTCTCTGTTGCTCATGCTTTCTTTCTGTCGCTCGCCCTTTCTCTCTGTCGCTCGCCCTCTCTCTCTGTCGATCGCCCTCTCTCTCTGTCGCTCGCCCTATCTCTCTGTCGCTCGCCCTATCTCTCTGTCGCTTGCCCTCTCTTTGTCACTCGCCCTCTCTCTCTGTCGCTCGCTCTCTCTCTCTCTGTCACTCGACCTCTCTCTGTCGCTCTCTCTCTGTCGCTGTCTCTCTCTGTCACACTCTCTCTCTCTCTCTCTCTGTCACTCTGTCGCTCTCTCTCTCGCTCTGCCACTCTCTCTCTCGGTCTGTCGCTCGTTCTCTCTCACTCTCTCTCTGTTGCTCGCTCTTTCTTCACTCGCCCTCTTTCTCTGTTGCTCGCCCTATCTCTCTGTCTCTCGCCCTCTCTCTCTGTCGCTCACCCTCTCTCTCTGTTGCTCGCTCTCTCTCTGTCACTCTCTCTCTCTTGCTCTCTTTGTCGCTCTCACTCTCTCTCTTTGTCACTCGCTGTCTCTGTCGATCTCTCTCTCGGTCTGTCTCTCTCTCTCGCTCTCCTTCTGTTGCTCGCTTTCTCTCTCTGTCGATCTCTCTCTCTTGCTTTCTCTATCATTCTCTCTCTCACGGTCTCTGTGTTGCTTGCTCTCCCTTTGCTCGTGACTTCTCTCCCTCACTCTCTCTCTGTCACTCTCTCTCGCTCTTTCTCTCTCTGTCCCTCTCTCTGTCACTGTCTCTCTCTGTCACTCTCTCTCTGTGTCACTCTGTCGCTCTCTCTCTCACTCTGCCACTCTCTCTCAGTCTGTCACTCTCTCTCTCACTCTTTCTCTTTTGCTTGCTCTTTCTTCACTCGCTCTGTCTTCGCTCATGATTTCTCTCTCACTCTCTTGCTCTCTCTCTGTGTCACTCTCTCGCTCTTTCTCTCCCTGTCGCTCGTGCTCTCTTTCTGCCACTTGCGCTCTCTGTTGCTTGTGCTCGCTCTTTGCCGCTTGCTCTCTCAGTCGCTCTCTCTCTCTCTCTCGCTCTGTCATTCTCTCTCTGTCACTCGCCCTCGCTCTCTCTTGCTCTCTCTCTGTCACTCGACCTCTCTCTCTCTGTCGCTTGCCCTCTCTCTCTCTGTCGCTCGCCCTCTCACTCTCTCTCTGTCGCTCGCCCTCTCTCTCTGTCGCTTGCCCTCTCTCTCTGTCACTCGCTCTCTCTCTCTGTTGCTCGCCCTCTCTCTCTGTCGCTCACCCTCTCTCTCTCTTGCTCACCCTCTCTCTCTGTTGTTTGCCCTCGCTCTCTGTCGCTTGCCCCCTCTCTCTCTGTGTCACTCACCCTCTCTCTCTGTCGCTCGCCCTCTCTCTCTCTGTCGCTCCCTCTTTCTCTCTCTGTCACTCGCCCTCGCTCTCTGTCACTCTCGTTCTCGCTATCTCGCTCTCTCTGTTGCTCTCTCTGTTGCTCTCTCTCTGCTCACTCTCTCCTTTGCTCGGTCTCTCTCTCATGATTTCTCTCTTACTCACTCTCTCGCTCTGTTGCTTGCTCTCCCTGTCACTCGCTCAATGTCGCTCTCCCTCTTGCTGTCCCTCTCTCTCTGTCTCTGTCGCTGTCTCTCTCTGTTGCTCGCTCTCTCTTCATTCGCTCT
This sequence comes from Carcharodon carcharias, assembly GCF_017639515.1. Lineage (NCBI taxonomy): Eukaryota > Metazoa > Chordata > Chondrichthyes > Lamniformes > Lamnidae > Carcharodon > Carcharodon carcharias. The sequence continues at coordinate 96,008,959 of NC_054469.1, forward strand.
CTCTTTTCTCACTCTCTCTTCTCTCGCTCTCTCGCTTGCTCTCTCTGTATCACTCTCTCTCGGTCTTTCTCTGGCACTTGCTCTCTCTTTCTCTGATGTTCGTGCTCTCTCTGCCACTCTCTCTCTCTGTTGCTAGCCCTCTCTCCTTGTTGCTCACTCTCTTCGCTCACCCTGTCTTCACTCACGATTTCTCTCTCTCGCGCTCTCTCTCTAGCTCTTTCTCTGTCGCTCGCTCTTTCACTCTCTGTCGCTCGTGCTCTCTCTCTGTCACTTGCTCTCTCTCTCTCTGTCACTCATGCTCTCTCTCTGTCGCTCTCCCTTTCTCTCTGTCGCTCGCCCTCTCTCTCTCTGTCACTCGCCCTATCTCACTCGCTTTCTTTCTCTGTCATTTTCTCTCTCTCTTTCACTCTCTCTCTCTCACCCTCTCTCTCTGTCGCTCTCTCTCTCTGTCGCGCTCTCTCTCTCTGTCACTCTCTCACTCTGTCGCTCTCTCTCTCCCTCTGTCACTCTCTCTCTCTGTCACTCTCTCTCTCTGTCGCTCTCTCACTCTGTCGCTCTCTCTCTCTTTGTCGCTCTCTCTCTGTCGCTGTCTCTCTGTTGCTCTCTCTCTGTCTGTCACTCTCTCTCTGTCACTCTCTCTCTGTCGCTCTCTCTCTCTCTCGCTCTCTCTCTCTCGCTCTCTCTCTCCGTCACTCTCTCTCTCTGTCACTCTCTCAATCTGTCACTCTCTCTCTCTGTCGCTCTCTCTCTCTGTCTCTCGCTCTGTTCCTCTCTCTCTCTCTCTGTTGCTCTCTCTCTGTCACTCTCTCTCTCTGTCGCTCTCTCACTCTGTTGCTCTCTCTCTGTCGCTCTCTCTCTCTGTCACTCTCTCTGTCGCTTTCTCTCTCGGTCTGTCACTCTCTCTCTGTCGCTCTCTCTCTCTGTCATTCTCTCTCTCAGTCACCCTCTCTCTCTCTGTCACTCTCTCTCTCTGTCCCTCGCTCTCTCTCTGTTGCTCGCTCTCTTTGCTCGCCCTGTCTTCGCTCACGATTTCTCTCTCTCGCTGTCTCTCGCTCTTTCTCTGTCGCTCGCTCTTTCTCTCTCTGTTGCTCATGCTTTCTCTCTGTCACTCGCCCTTTCTCTCTGTCGCTCCCCTCTCTCTGTCGCTCGCTCTCTCTCTCTGTTGCTCGCCCTCTCTCTCTGTCGCTCGCCCTATCTCTCTGTCGCTCGCCCTATCTCTCTGTCGCTCGCCCTCTCTCTGTCACTCGCCCTCTCTCTCTGTCGCTCGCCCTCTCTCTCTCTGTCGCTCGCCCTCTCTCTGTCGCTCTCTCTCTCTGTCGCTGTCTCTCTCTGTCACACTCTCTCTCTCTGTGTCACTCTGTCGCTCTCTCTCTCACTCTGACACTCTCTCTCTCGGTCTGTCGCTCATTCTCTCTCACTCTCTCTCTGTTGCTCACTCTTTCTTCACTCGCCCTCTCTCTCTGTCGCTCGCCCTATCTCTCTGTCGCTCGCCCTCTCTCTGTTGCACTCTCTCTGTCGCTCTCTTTGTCACTCTCACTCTCTCTCTCTTTGTCACTCACTGTCTCTGTCGATCTCTCTCTCGGTCTGTCGCTCTCTCTCTCGCTCTCCCTCTGTTGCTCGCTTTCTCTCTCTGTCATTCTCTCTCTCATGCTCTCTGTGTTGCTTGCTCTCCCTGTGTTCGTGACTTCTCTCCCTCACTCTCTCTCTGTCACTCTCTCTCGCTCTTTCTCTCTCTGTCCCTCTCTCTCTCTGTCGCTGTCTCTCTCTGTCACTCTCTCTCTCTGTGTCACTCTGTCGCTCTCTCTCTCACTCTGCCACTCTCTCTCTCGGTCTGTCACTCTCTCTCTCACTCTTTCTCTGTTGCTCGCTCTTTCTTCACTCGCTCTGTCTTCGCTCATGATTTCTCTCTCACTCTCTTGCTTTCTCTCTGTGTCACTCTCTCGCTCTTTCTCTCCCTGTCGCTCGTGCTCTCTTTCTGCCACTTGCGCTCTATGGTGCTTGTGCTCGCTCTATTCCGCTTGCTCTCTCAGTCACTCTCTCTCTCTCTCTCTCGCTCTGTCGTTCTCTCTCTGTCACTCACCCTCGCTCTCTCTTGCTCTCTCTCTGTCACTCGCCCTCTCTCTCTCTGTCACTCACCCTATCTCTCTCTGTCGCTCGCCCTTTCTCTTTCTGTCTCTCGCCCTCTCTCTCTCTGTCGCTCACCCACTCTCTCTCTGTCGCTCGCCCTCTCTCTCTCTCTCTGTCGCTCGCCCTCTCTATCTGTCGCTTGCCCTCTCTCTCTGTCACTCGCCCTCTCTCTCTGTTGCTCGCCCTCTCTCTCTGTTGCTCGCCCTCTCTCTCTGTCGCTCGCCCTCTCTCTCTGTTGCTCACCCTCTCTCTCTGTCATTTGCCCTCGCTCTCTGTCACTCGCCCTCTCTCTCTCTGTGTCGCTCACCCTCTCTCTCTGTCGCTCACCCTCTCTCTCTCTGTCGCTTTCTCACTCTGTCACTCTGTCGCTCTCTCTCTCTGTCGTTCGCTCTCTCTCTGTCGCTCGCTCTCTCTCTTCTCTCGCTCTCTCTCTCGCTCTATCTGTAACACTCTCTCTCGGTCTTTCTCTGGCACTAGCTCTCTCTTTCTCTGACATTCGTGCTCTCTCTCTCTGCCACTCGCTCTCTCTGTTGCTGACCCTCTCTCTTTGTTGCTCGCTCACTTCGCTCGCCCTATCTTCGCTCACGATTTCTCTCTCTCACTCTCTTTCTCTGTCGCTCTCTCTCTCGCTCTTTCTCTGTCGCTTGCTCTTTCTCTCTCTGTCACTCGTGCTCCCTCTCTGTCGCTTGCCCTTTCTGTCGCTCGCACTCTCTCTGTCGCTAGCCCTCTCACTCTGTCGCTGTCGCTCTCTCTCTCTTTGTCACTCGCTGTCTCTGTCGATCTCTCTCTCGGTCTGTCACTCTCTCTCTTGCTCTCCCTCTGTTGCTCGCTTTCTATCTCTGTCATTCTCTCTCTCTCGCTTTCTCTCTCTGTCATTCTCTTTCTTGCGCGCTCTGTGTTGCTTGCTCTCCCTTTGCTCGCAACTTCTCTCCCTCTCTCTCTTGCTCTTTCTCTGTCGCTCGGTCTCTCTGTCACCCTCTCTCTCTGTGTCACTCTGTCACTCTCTCTCTCGCTCTGCCACTCTCTCTCTCGGTCTGTCGCTCTCTCTCTCTCACTCTCTCTCTGTTGCTCGCTCTTTCTTCGCTTGCTCTGTCTTCGCTCGTGATTTCTCTCTCTCTCTCGCTCTCTCTCTGTGCCACTCTCTCGCTCTTTCTCTGTCACTCACTCTTTCTCTCCCTGTTGCTCATGCTGTCCCTCTGTTGCTTGTGCTCTCTCTCTCTCTGTTGCTTGTGCTCGCTCTATGACACTTGCTCTCTCTCTCTCTCTTGCTCTGTCACTCGCTCTCTCTCTGTCACTCGCCCTCTCTCTCTGTGTCGCTCGCCCTATCTCTCTCTGTTGCTCGCCCTCTCTCTCTGTGTCGCTCGCCCTCTCTCTTTTTCGCTCGCCCTCTCTCTCCCTGTCGCTTGCCCTCTCTCTCTGTGATGCTCGCCCTCTCTCTCTGTGTCGCTCTCGCTCTCTGTTGCTCTGTCTCTCCGTCGCTCGCCATCTCTCTCTCTCACTCACCCTCTCTGTCGCTCATCCTCTTGCTCTGCTGCTCTCTGTCTTGGCCGCTCTCTCTCTCGCTCTGCCGCTCTCTCTCTCGGTCTGTCGCTCTCTCTTGCCCTCTCTCTGTTCGTCGCTTTCTCTCTCTGTCATTCTCTCTCTCTCGCTTGCTTTCTTTCTCTGTAACTTCCTCTCTCAGTCACTCGGTCTCTCTCTCTGTCGCGCTCTCTCTGTCGCTCTCTCTCTGTCACTCTCTCTCTGTTGCTCGCTCTCTCTCTGTCGCTCGCTCTCTCTTCACTCGCTCTCTCTTCGCTCGCTATCTCTTCTCTCGCTCTGCCTCTCGCTCTCTCTGTAACACTCTCTCTCGGTCTTTCTCTGGCACTCGCTCTCTCTGTCGCTTGCCCTCTCTCTTTGTTGCTCGTTCTCTTCGCTCACAATTTCTCTCTCTCGCTCTCTCTCTCTGTCGCTCTCTCTCTCGCTCTTTCTCTGTCGCTTGCTCTTTCTCTCTCTGTCGCTCGTGCTTCCTCTCTGTCACTTGCCGTTTCTGTCGCTCGCACTCTCTCTCTGTCCCTCGCCCTCTCACTCTGTCGCTCTCGCTCTCTCTCTCTTTGTCACTCGCTGTCTCTGTTGATCTCTCTCTCAGTCTGTCGCTCTCTCTCTTGCTCTCCCTCTGTTGCTCGCTTTCTATCTCTGTCGTTCTCTTTCTCACGTGCTCTGTGTTGCTCGCTCTCCCTTTGCTCGCGACTTCTCTCCCTCACTCTCTTGCTCTTTCTCTATCGCTCGCTCTTTCTCTCTCTCTCTCTGTCGCTAGCTCTCTCTGTCACCCTCTCTCTCTGTGTCACTCTGTCGCTCTCTCTCTCTCGCTCTGCCACTCTCTCTCTCGGTCTGTCGGTCTCTCTCTCTCTCTGTTGCTCGCTCTTTCTTCGCTCGCTCTGCCTTCGCTCATGATTTTTCTCTCTCTCTCTTGCCCTCTCTCTGTGTCACTCTCTCACTCTTTCTCTGTTGCTTGCTCTTTCTCTCCCTGTCGTTTGTGCTCTCTCTCTGTCAATTGCACTCTCTTTCCCTGTTGCTTGTGCTTGCACTATGCCGCTTGCTGTCTCGGTCGCTCGCTCTCTCTCTCTCTCTCTCTCACTCTGTCGTGCTCTCTCTCTGTCACTCCCTCTCTCTCTGTCGCTCTTTGTTGCTCTCTCTCTCTCCGTCACTCGCCCTCTCTCTCCCTGTCGCTCACCCTCTCTCTCTCGGTCGCTCGCCCTCTCTCTCTCCGTCGCCCGCCCTATCTCGCTCGCTTTCTTTCTCTGCCACTTTCTCTCTGTCACACTCTCTCTCTGCTGCTCTCTCTCTCTCTGTCACTCTCTCTCTCTGTCGCTCTATCACTCTGTTGCTCTCTCTCACTCTGTCGCTCTCTCTCACTCTGTCGCTCTCTCTCTCTGTCGCTCTCTCTCTCTATCGCTCTCTCTCTGTCTCTCTCTCTGTCTCTCTCTCTCTCTCTGTGTCACTGTCTCTCTCTGTCGCTCTCTCTCTGTCGCTCTCTCTCTCTGTCGTTCTCTCTCTGTCGCTCTCTCTCTCTCTGTGTCACTCTCTCTCTCTGTCGCTCTCTCTCTGTTGCTCGCTCTCACTCTGTCGCTCACTCTCTCTTCATTCGCTCTCTCTTCTCTCACTCTCTCTTCTCTCGCTCTCTTGCCCGCTCTCTCTGTATCACTCTCTCAGTCTTTCTCTGGCACTTGTTCTCTCTTTCTCTGATGTTCGTGCTCTCTCTCTGCCGCTCTCTCTCTATCGCTTGCCCTCTCTCTTTTTAGCGCGCTCTCTTCGCTCGCCCTGTCTTGCCTCACGATTTCTCTCTCTCGCTCTCTCTCGCTCTTTCTCTGTTGCTCGCTCTCTCTCTGTCACTCGCTCTCTCTTCACTCGCTATCTCTTCTCTCGCTCTGCCTCTCGCTCTCTCTGTAACACTCTCTCTCGGTCTTTCTCTGGCACTTGCTCTCTCTTTCTCTGACATTCATGCTCTCTCTTTGCCGCTCGCTATCTCTGTCACTTGCCCTCTCTCTTTGTTGCTCGTTCTCTTCGCTCACGATTTCTCTCTCTCGCTCTCTCTCTCTGTCGCTCTCTCTCTCGCTCTTTCTCTGTCGCTTGCTCTTTCTCTCTCTGTCGCTCGTGCTTCCTCTCTGTCACTTGCCGTTTCTGTCGCTCGCACTCTCTCTCTTTTCCTTGCCCTCTCACTCTGTCGCTCTCGCTCTCTCTCTCTTTGTCACTCGCTGTCTCTGTTGATCTCTCAGTCTGTCGCTCTCTCTCTTGCTCTCCCTCTGTTGCTCGCTTTCTATCTCTGTCGTTCTCTCTCTCTCGCTTTCTCTCTCTGTCATTCTCTTTCTCACGTGCTCTGTGTTGCTCGCTCTCCCTTTGCTTGCGACTTCTCTCCCTCACTCTCTTGCTCTTTCTCTATCGCTCGCTCTTTCTCTCTCTCTCTCTCTGTCGCTAGCTCTCTCTGTCACCCTCTCTCTCTGTGTCACTCTGACGCTCTCTCTCTCGCTCTGCCACTCTCTCTCTCTGTCTGTCGGTCTCTCGCTCTTTCTTCGCTCGCTCTGTCTTCGCTCATGATTTCTCTCTCTCTCTCTTGCCCTCTCTCTGTGTCACTCTCTCACTCTTTCTCTGTTGCTTGCTCTTTCTCTCCCTGTCGTTCATGTTCTCTCTCTTTCACTTGCACTCTCTCTCCCTGTTGCTTGTGCTTGCACTATGCCGCTTGCTGTCTCGGTCGCTCGCTCTCTCTCTCTCTCTCTCACTCTGTCGTGCTCTCTCTCTGTCACTCCCTCTCTCTCTGTCGCTCTTTGTTGCTCTCTCTCTCTCTGTCGCTTGCCCTCTCTCTCTCTGTCGCTCGCCCTCTCTCTCTCTGTCGCTCGCCCTCTCTCTCTCTGTCACTCGCCCTCTCTCTCTCGGTCACTCGCCCTCTCTCTCTCCGTCGCCCGCCCTATCTCGCTTGTTTTCTTTCTCTGCCACTTTCTCTCTGTCGCACTCTCTCTCTGTCGCTCTCTCTCTCTCTGTCACTCTCCCTGTCGCTCTATCACTCTGTCGCTCTCTCTCACTCTGTCGCTCTCTCTCACTCTGTCGCTCTCTCTCTCTGTCACTCTCTCTCTCTGTCTCTCTCTCTATCGCTCTCTCTCTGTCTCTCTCTCTGTCTCTCTCTCTCTCTCTGTGTCACTGTCTCTCTCTGTCGCTCTCTCTCTGCCGCTCTCTCTCTATCGCTTGCCCTCTCTCCTTTTTGCGCGCTCTCTTCGCTCGCCCTGTCTTGCCTCACGATTTCTCTCTCTCGCTCTCTCTCGCTCTTTCTCTGTTGCTCGCTCTCTCTCTGTCGCTCGCTCTCTCTTCATTCGCTCTCTCTTCGCTCGCTATCTCTTCGCTTGCTCTGCCTCTCGCTCTCTCTGTAACACTCTCTCTCGGTCTTTCTCTGGCACTTGCTCTCTCTTTCTCTGACGTTCATGCTCTCTCTTTGCCGCTCGCTCTTTCTGTCGCTTGCCCTCTCTCTTTGTTGCTCGTTCTCTTCGCTCACGATTTCTCTCTCTCGCTCTCTCTCTCTGTCGCTCTCTCTCTCGCTCTTTCTCTGTCGCTTGCTCTTTCTCTCTCTGTCGCTCGTGCTTCCTCTCTGTCACTTGCCGTTTCTGTCGCTCACACTCTCTCTCTGTCCCTCGCCTTCTCACTCTGTCGCTCTCGCTCTCTCTCTCTTTGTCACTCGCTGTCTCTGTTGATCTCTCTCAGTCTGTCGCTCTCTCTCTTGCTCTCCCTCTGTTGCTCGCTTTCTATCTCTGTCGTTCTCTCTCTCTCGCTTTCTCTCTCTGTCATTCTCTTTCTCGCGTGCTCTGTATTGCTCGCTCTCCCTTTGCTTGTGACTTCTCTCCCTCACTCTCTTGCTCTTTCTCTATCGCTCGCTCTTCCTCTCTCTCTCTCTTTGTCGCTAGCTCTCTCTGTCACCCTCTCTCTCTGTGTCACTCTGTCGCTCTCTCTCTCGCTCTGCCACTCTCTCTCTCGGTCTGTCGCTCTCTCTCTCTCTCTCTGTTGCTCGCTCTTTCTTCGCTCGCTCTTTCTTTGCTCATGATTTCTCTCTCTCTCTCTTGTCCTCTCTCTGTGTCACTCTCTCACTCTTTCTCTGTTGCTTGCTCTTTCTCTCCCTGTCATTCGTGCTCTCTCTCTGTCACTTGCAATCTCTCTCTCTGTTGCTTGTGCTTGCACTATGCCGCTTGCTGTCTCGGTCGTTCGCTGTCTCTCTCTCTCTCACTCTGTCGTGCTCTCTCTCTGTCACTCCCTCGCTCTCTGTCGCTCTTTGTTGCTCTCTCGCTCTCTCTGTCGTTTGCCCTCTCTCTCTCTGTCGCTCGCCCTCTCTCTCTCTGTCGCTCGCCCTCTCTCTCTCTGTCGCTCGCCCTCTCTCTCTGTCGCTCGCCCTCTCTCTCCCTGTCGCTCACCCTCTCTCTCTTGGTTGCTCCCCCTCTCTCTCTCCATTGCTCGCCCTATCTCGCTCGCTTTCTTTCTCTGCCACTTTCTCTCTGTCACACTCTCTCTCTGTCGCTCTCTCTTTCTGTCACTCTCTCTCTGTCGCTCTATCACTCTGTCGCTCTCTCTCACTCTGTCGCTCTCTCTCACTCTGTTGCTCTCTCTCTCTGTCACTCTCTCTCTCTGTCTCTCTCTCTATCGCTCTCTCTCTCTGCCTCTCTCTCTGTCTCTCTCTCTCTCTCTCTGTGTCACTGTCTCTCTCTGTCGCTCTCTCTCTCTGTCGCTCTCTCTCTCTGTCGCTCTCTCTCTGTCGCTCTCTCGCTCTGTCTGTCACTCTCTCTCTCTGTCATTCTCTCTCTGTCGCTCTCTCTCTCTCTCTGTCACTCTCTCTCTGTCGCTTTCTCTCTGTTGCTCGCTCTCTCTCTGTCGCTCACTCTCTCTTCATTCGCTCTCTCTTCTCTCACTCTCTCTTCTCTCGCTCTCTTGCCCGCTCTCTCTGTATCACTCTCTCGGTCTTTCTCTGGCACTTGTTCTCTCTTTCTCTGACGTTCGTGCTCTCTCTCTGCCGCTCTCTCTCTATCGCTTGCCCTCTCTCCTTTTTTCGCGCTCTCTTCGCTCGCCCTGTCTTGCCTCACGATTTCTCTCTCTCGATCTTTCTCTGTCACTTGCTCTTTCTCTCTCTGTTGCTCATGCTTTCTCTCTGTCGCTCGCCCTCTCTCTCTGTCGCTCGCCCTCTCTCTCTGTCGCTCGCCCTCTCTCTCTGTCGCTCGCCCTATCTCTCTGTCGCTCGCCCTCTCTCTCTGTCGTTTGCCGTCTCTCTCTGTTGCTCGCCCTCTCTCTCTGTTTCTCGCCCTCTCCCTGTCGCTCTCTCTCTGTCGCTGTCTCTCTCTGTTACTCTCTCTCTCTCCGTGTCACTCTGTCGCTCTCTCTCTCGCTCTGCCACTCTCTCTCTCAATCTGTCTCTCTCTCACTCTCTCTCTGTTGCTCGCTCTTTCTCCGCTCGCCCTCTCTCTTTGTCGCTCACCCTCTCTGTCACTCGCCCTATCTCTCTGTCACTCGCCCTCTGTCTCTGTCACTCCCTCTCTCTGTCACTCTCTCTCTCCCGGTCGCTCTCTCACTCTGTCGCTCTCTCTCTCTGTCACTCTCCCTCTGTCGCTCTCTCACTCTGTCGCTCTCTCTCTCTGTCGCTCTCTCTCTCTGTTGCTCTCTCTGTCGCTTTCTCTCTCTGCCTGTCACTCTCTCTCTCTCTGTCGCTCTCTCTCTCTGTCGTTCTCTCTCAGTCACTCTCTCTCTCTCTGTTGCTCTCTCTCTCTGTCCCTCACTCTCTCTCTGTCGCTCGCTCTCTTCGCTCGCCCTGTCTTCGCTAACGATTTCTCTCTCTCGCTGTCTCTCGCTCTTTCTCTGTCGCTCGTTCTTTCTCTCTCTGTTGCTCACGCTTTTTCTCTCTGTTGCTCACGCTTTCTCTCTGTCGATCGCCCTCTCTCTGTCGCTCGCCTTCTCTCTCTGTTGCTTGCCCTCTCTCTCTGTCGCTCGCCCTCTCTCTCTGTCGATCGCCCTCTCTCTGTCGCTCGCCTTCTCTCTCTGTTGCTCGCCCTATCTCTCTGTCGCTTGCCCTCTCTCTCTGTCGATCGCCCTCTCTCTGTCGCTCGCCTTCTCTCTCTGTCGCTTGCCCTCTCTCTCTGTCACTCCCCTCTCTCTGTCGCTCGCCCCCTCTCTCTGTCGCTCGCCCTCTCTCTCTGTCGATCGCCCTCTCTCTGTCGCTCGCCTTCTCTCTCCGTTGCTCGCCCTATCTCTCTGTCGCTTGCCCTCTCTCTGTCGCTCGCCCTCTCTCCCTGTCACTCGCCCTCTCTCTCTCTGTCGCTGTCTCTCTCTGTCACACTCTCTCTCTCTCTCTGTGTCACTCTGTCGCTCTCTCTCTCCCTCTGCCACTCTCTCTCTTGATCTGTCGCTCGTTCTCTCTCACCCTCTGTTGCTCGCTCTTTCTTCACTCGCCCTATCTCTCTGTGGCTCACCCTCTGTCTCTGTCACTCTCTTTCTCTGTCATTCTCTCTCCCTGTCGCTCTCTCACTCTGTCGCTATCTCTCTCTGTCGCTCTCTCTCTCTGTCGCTCTCTCTCTCTGTCTCTCGCACTGTTCCTCTCTCTCTTTCTGTTGCTCTCTCTCTGTCACTCTCTCTCTGTCGCTCTTTCTCTCTGTCGTTCTCTCTCTCTGTCACTGTCTCTCTCTCTGTCGCTCTCTCTCTGTCCCACGCTCTCTCTCTGTAGCTTGCTCTCTTCGCTCGCCCTGTCTTCGCTCACGATTTCTCTCTCTCGCTGTCTCTCACTCTTTCTCTGTTGCTCGCTTTTCTCTCTCTGTTGCTCATGCTTTCTCTCTGTCGCTCGCCCTTTCTCTCTGTCACTCCCCTCTCTCTGTCGCTCGCCCTCTCTCTCTGTCGCTCGCCCTCTCTCTCTGTCGATCGCCCTCTCTCTCTGTCGCTCGCCCTATCTCTCTGTCGCTCGCCCTATCTCTCTGTCGCTTGCCCTCTCTCTGTCACTCGCCCTCTCTCTCTGTCGCTTGCCCTCTCTCTCTCTGTTGCTCGCCCTCTCTCTGTCGCTCTCTCTCTCTGTCGCTGTCTCTCTCTGTCACACTCTCTCTCTCTCTGTGTCACTCTGTCGCTCTCTCTCTCGCTCTGCCACTCTCTCTCTCGGTCTGTCGCTCGTTCTCTCTCACTCTCTCTCTGTTGCTCGCTCTTTCTTCACTCGCCCTCTTTCTCTGTTGCTTGCCCTATCTCTCTGTCGCTCGCCCTCTCTCTCTGTCGCTCGCCCTCTCTCTGTCACTCTCTCTCTGTTGCTCTCTTTGTCGCTCTCACTCTCTCTCTTTGTCACTCGCTGTCTCTGTCGATCTCTCTCTCGGTCTGTCACTCTCTCTCGCTCTCCTTCTGTTGCTCGCTTTCTCTCTCTGTCGTTCTCTCTCTCTTGCTTTCTCTGTCATTCTCTCTCTCACACGCCCTCTGTGTTGCTTGCTCTCCCTTTGCTCGTGACTTCTCTCCCTCACTCTCTCTCTGTCACTCTCTCTCGCTCTTTCTCTCTCTGTCCCTCTCTCTCTCTGTCGCTGTCTCTCTCTGTCACTCTCTCTCTCTCTGTATCACTCCGTCGCTCTCTCTCTCACTCTGCCACTCTCTCTCAGTCTGTCACTCTCTCTCTCACTCTCTCTCTGTTGCTTGCTCTTTCTTCACTCGCTCTGTCTTCGCTCATGATTTCTCTCTCACTCTCTTGCTCTCTCTCTGTGTCACTCTCTCGCTCTTTCTCTCCCTGTCGCTCGTGCTCTCTTTCTGCCACTTGCGCTCTCTGTTGCTTGTGCTCGCTCTTTGCCGCTTGGTCTCTCAGTCACTCTCTCTCTCTCTCTCGCTCTGTCGTTCTCTCTCTGTCACTCGCTCTTTCACTCTCTGTTGCTCGTGCTCTCTCTCTGTCACTTGCTCTTTCTCTCTCTGTCACTCATGCTCTCTCTCTGTCGCTCTCCCTTTCTCTCTGTCGCTCGCCCTCTCTCTCTCTGTCACTCGCCCTATCTCACTCGCTTTCTTTCTCTGTCATTTTCTCTCTCTCTTTCACTCTCTCTCTCTCACCCTCTCTCTCTGTCGCTGTCTCTCTCTGTCGCTCTCTCTCTCTGTCACTCTCTCACTCTGTCGCTCTCTCTCTTTGTCTCTCTCTCTGTTACTCTCTCTCTCTGTCGCTCTCTCTCTCTGTCTCTCTCTCTGTTACTCTCTCTCTCTGTCGCTCTCTCTCTCCCTCTGTCACTCTCTCTCTCTGTTGCTCTCTCTCTTTCGCTCTCTCTCTCTGTCTCTCTCTCTGTTACTCTCTCTCTCTGTCGCTCTCTCTCTCTGTCTCTCTCTCTGTTACTCTCTCTCTCTGTCGCTCTCTCTCTCCCTCTGTCACTCTCTCACTCTGTCGCTCTCTCTCTGTCGCTCTCTCTCTCTGTCCCTCGCTCTCTCTCTGTCGCTCGCTCTCTTCGCTTTCCCTGTCTTCGCTCACGATTTCTCTCTCTCGCTGTCTCTTGCTCTCTCTCTGTCACTCGCCCTCTCTCTCTCTGTCGCTCGCCCTTTCTCTCTCTGTCGCTCGCCCTTTCTCTTTCTGTCGCTCGCCCTCTCTCTCTCCCTCTGTCGCTCGTCCTCTCTATCTGTCGCTCGCCCTCTCTCTCTGTCACTCGCCCTCTCTGTTGCTCACCCTCTCTGTGTCGCTCGCCCTCTCTCTCTGTCGCTCGCCCTCTCTGTCGCTCACCCTCTCTCTCTCTGTCGCTCGCCCTTTCTCTCTCTGTCACTCGCCCTCTCCCTCTCTCTGTCGCTCGCTCTCTCTCTCTCTGTCACTCGCCCTCGCTCTCTGTCGCTCTCGTTCTCGCTATCTCACTCTCTCTGTTGCTCTCTCTGTTGCTCTCTCTTCGCTCGCTCTCTCTTTGCTCTATGTCTCTCTCGTGATTTCTCTCTCACTCACTCTCTCTCTCTGTTGCTCGCTCTCCCTGTCACTCGCTCACTGTCGCTCTCCCTCTTGCTGTCCCTCTCTCGCTGTCTCTGTCGCTGTCTCTCTCTGTTGCTCGCTCTCTCTTCATTCGCTCTCTCTTCTCTCACTCTCTCTTCTCTCGCTCTCTCGCTTGCTCTCTCTGTATCACTCTCTCTCGGTCTTTCTCTGGCACTTGCTCTCTCTTTCTCTGACGTTCGTGCTCTCTCTGCCACTCCCTCTCTCTGTTGCTAGCCCTCTCTCCTTGTTGCTCACTCTCTTCGCTCACCCTGTCTTCGCTCACGATTTCTCTCTCTCGCTCTCTCTCTCTCGCTCTTTCTCTGTCGCTCGCTCTTTCACTCTCTGTCGCTCGTGCTCTCTCTCTGTCACTTGCTCTCTCTCTCTCTCTGTCACTCATGCTCTCTCTCTGTCACTCGCCCTTTCTCTGTCACTCGCCCTCCCTCCCTCTGTCACTCGCCCTATCTCACTCACTTTCTTTCTCTGTCACTTTCTCTCTCTCTTTCACTCTCTCTCTCTCTCATCCTCTCTCTCTGTCGCTCTCTCTCTTTGACGCTCTCTCTCTGTCTCTCTTTCTCTGTCACTCTCTCACTCTGTCACTCTCTCTCTCTGTCTCTCTCTCTGTTACTCTCTCTCTCGGTCGCTCTCTCTCTCTCTCTCTGTCGCTCACTCTCTCTTCATTCGCTCTCTCTTCTCTCGCTCTCTCGCTCGCTCTCTCTGTATCACTCTCTCTCGGTCTTTCTCTGACGTTCGTTCTCAAATATAAATAGGGAATCCTCAAATGGTATAGAATCCAGGTTAAAAACATAGGGCAGAATTTTACACCACGCGGGCAGGCGCGTGCCCGACCCGATCGGGCATAAAATGGTGTGAGATGACGTCGGGTGAGCGTCCCAACATCATCCTGCATGTGCACAAGCTTTAGGTTAGCAGGCGCGCGTGGGAGTTGGGGCTGCACCCACCATCAATTAAACGGCCACTTAAGGCCATTAAAAACACAATTGAAACCAATTTTACATTTCTCTTTCCCACTCGTCACATGGGAAAAATGGGCAGACAAGCATCCCACATTTTGCAAAACCTCATCCAAGCTGGATAAAAAGGGTCAGCAGCATTGCCAATGTGAGTCATGAGGAATTTAGGAGATAGTTTGCTGCTGGTTGCTTATTTGAAATTGACAGCTTCATTCTTAGCATTTCCCAGCTTCACTTCATGACCCAATGGTCTCTCCAAGGTCCCCGGAGGACTCTGGGGAGGAAAAGAGGGACAGAAGGGAGAGGAGGCCACCTGTCCCTATGCAGCTTCCAGGTGAGCGACCTGTGGGAGGAGAGGTGCTGGCACAAGATGCACAGAGCCAGCAGGTAGTCCAAAGTGGAAGGGGCCACAGGTTTTTACAGGCCTCTTCTAGGCTGCTAGGGTTTACAGGCAGTGATGCAGCTACCTCAATATGTTTAAGGTACAATGCCGATGGAGGCTCCACCTCTCCCACAGCTACCTCGACTACAGCTCCTCAGACCCCTCTTCCTGTAAGGACTCCATCCCATTCTCTCAGTTCCTTTGCCTCCATCGCATCTGTTCTGATGATGCTACCTTCAAAAACAATTCCTCTGACATGTCCTCCTTCTTCCTTAACCGAGATTTTCCACCCACGGTCGTTGAAAGGGCCCTCAACCATGTCCAGCCCATCTCCCATGCATCCGCCCTCACGCCTTCTCCTCCCTCCCAGAAACATGATAGGGTCCCCCTTGTCCTCACTTATCACCCCACCATCCTCTGCATTCAAAGGATCATCCTCCGCCATTTCCGCCAACTCAAGCATGATGCCACCACCAAACACATCTTGCCTTCACCCCCCTGGCGGCATTCCATAGGGACCGTTCCCTCCGGGACACCCTGGTCCACTCCTCCATCACCCCCAACTCCTCAACCCCCTCCTATGGCACCTCCCCATGCCCACGCAAAAGATGCAACACCTGCCCCTTCACTTCCTCTCTCCTCACCGTCCAAGGGCCCAAACACTCCTTTCAAGTGAAGCAGCATTTCACTTGCATTTCCCCCAACTTAGTCTACTGCATTCGTTGCTCCCAATGTGGTCTCCTCTACATTGGAGAGACCAAATGTAAACTGGGCGACCACTTAGCAGAACACCTGCGGTCTGTCCGCAAGAATGACCCAAACCTCCCTGTTGCTTGCCATTTTAACACTCCACCCTGCTCTCTTGCCCACATGTCTGTCCTTGGCTTGCTGCATTGTTCCAGTGAAGCCCAATGCAAACTGGAGGAACAGCACCTCATCTTCCAAATAGGCACTTTACAGCCTTCCAGACTGAATATTGAGTTCAACAACTTTAGATCTTGAACTCCCTCCTCCATCCCCACCCCCTTTCTGTTTCTTCCCCCTTCCTTTTGTTTTTTCCAATAATTTATATAGATTTTTCTTTTCCTACCTATTTCCATTATTTTTAAATCTTTTATGCCCCGCTAGTCTTTCCACCCCACCCCCACTAGAGCTGTACCTTGAGTGCACTGCCATCCATTCTTAATTAGCACATTAATTTAGATAATATCACCACCTTCAACACCTCTGTGTTCTTTTGTTCTTTTGTCTGTGACATCTTTTGATTATCTGCTCCTATCACTGCTTACTTGTCCCTACAACCACACCAACACCCGCGCCCCCCCCCCAAACGTCTCTTCTCCGCACACCCCCCCCACCTTAAACCAGCTTATATTTCACCCATCTCCTTATATTCGCTCAGTTCTGTGGAAGGATCATGAGGACTCGAAACGTCAACTCTTTCCTTCTCCACCGATGCTGCCAGACCTGCAGAGTTTTTCCAGGTAATTCTGTTTTTGTTTTGGATTTCCAGCATCCGCAGTTTTTTGTTTTTATTTTTATTTTTTTCATCTGCCACTTGTCTGCCCAATCCACCAACATGTCTATGTCCTTTTGAAGTTCAAGGCTATCCTCATCACAGTTGATAACATTTACAACCTTCATATCATCTGCAAATCTTGAAATCATGCCCTGCACACCACAGCCTAGGTCATTAGCATATATCAGGAAGAGCAAGGGTCCCAACATTGACCCCTGAGGAACTACATTACAAACCTTCCTTCAATCTGAAAAACAACCATTTATCACTGCTCTCTATTTCCAGTCACTCAGCCGATTTCTTATCCAAATGCCTTTTCCCTCAAGTGGTAGAGCTACACTGCTCTAACTGAATAAGTAAACCACCTTAGGGATGTGGGGAGGCCATGGTATAATGGTATTGTCATTGGGCTAGTAATTAATGGACCCAGGGTAATTCTCTGGGATCCTGGGTTCAAATCCCCCCACATCAGAAAGTGAAATTTAAATCAATAAAAATCTGGAATTAAAAGCCTGATGATGACTACAAAACTATTGCCAATTGTCATAAAAACCCAAGCCCTTTAGGGAAGTAAATCTGCTGTCCTCACCTGGCCTACATGTGACTCCAGACCCACAACAATGTGGTTGACTCTTAAATGTGCCCTGAACAAGGGCAGTTAGGGACAGACAATAAATGCTCACCTAGCCAGCAATGCCCACATCCCATGAACAAATGAAAAAAGGTCACCTGACTTGTATATGTGTATATGTTGTGGGTTATTAAAATAGGGGCCTGGTCAAGGACCTGGTTCAAGCATGTAACTTCTGAGATCTCTTTGTAATAAAGTTATCTGTTTCAAGTAGAAACCTGTCCAGTACATCAAGTCATTACAGGAACCTTACATCCATGGTAGTAAAAGATAAAGTAAATCTGAAAACTGCTTAAAATTAGCTTGTGATGTTAGGACAGGAGGGTATGGTTCAAACTAGTGAAAGAAAATTTTCAGAACAGGTTTTGGAAAATTATTCATAAAGTAATTCATATATACAATGGTCTTTGGAATAGGTTGGTGGTGTGTTACAGATCACACAGAGTCAGAGTTGCTGTGCAAACATGCACTTTTTACATTCATGTTGTAGTCTGGAGTTATGGGTAGTAGAGGCTTCAATTTTCTAAAAAAAATGGCTGACCAAGAATCTCTCCCACTCTCACCGCTTGCCTTTGGCATATGGTGGAAATATTTTCAGCTTGATCATCAACCTGTTCGGTCACATTATGAATGCACTTTTCTTAGCCGTCAAGTCCCGAGCTGTGACTCTATCCACTGCACCACAAGATCTCCCTTTAGGACAGTGTAATGGTGGAAAAACGTCAACAACCACCATCACACATCAACATCAAAAAACACACCACCAAACACGCCAACACCACACACACACACACACACACACAAGCAACATACCACCACACACACACACACACACAAACAACATACCACCACACATACACAACACAACACCAAACAATATACCACCAAACAACACACCACCAAAAACCACACCACCAAACAATATACCACCAAACAACACACCACTAAACTACGCACCACCAAACAAGACGCCGCCAAATAACACACCAACAAACAACACAGCACCAAATAGAACACCATCAAACAACACAACACCACACAAACAACAAGTTACCAAACAACACACCGCCAAACAACACAGCACCAAGAAACGCACTGCCAAACAGCATGCTGCCAAACAACACCACCAACCAAATCACCACCAACCAATACACTGCCAAGCACATCACCAACCAACACACCAGCACACCCAAATACCGCCATACACAAACAACATATCACCAAACAACACACCGCCAAAAACACACTACCAAACAAAATACCATCACACACAAACACTTCACCAAACAACACACCAACAAACAACATACCATCGCAAACAAGCAACAAACCGCCAAACAACACGCCACCAAACTGCACGCCACCAAATAACACCCAACAAACAAAACACCGCCAAACAATGACACTACCAAACAACACAACACATCCAAATACCACCCCACACACAAAACTTTTGCCAAACAACACACCAGCACATCCAAATACAACCACACACAAAAAATTTTACCAAACAACACACCACCAAACAACATACCATCGCAAACAAGCAACACACCTCCAAACAACACACCACCAAATAACACACCACAAAACAACACAAAACCAAACAACATACCATCACACACAAATAACACACCACCAAAGAGCACATAACCAAACTAGCACCAAACAAAATACCACCAGATAACACACCATTAAACAACACATCTCTGAATAAAATACCACCACACAACACATCACCAAACAAAATGACACTAAACAACATACCATCAAGCAAAATACCACCAGATAACACACCATCAAATAGCAAACCACCAAACAACACACCACCAAAAAACATACCGTCACAAACAGACAGCACACCGCCAAGCAACACATCTCCAAACAACGTGCCGCCAAACAACACACCGCCAAGCAACACACAACCAAACAACATAGCACCAAACAAAATACTGCCAGATAACACACACCCAAACAATACACCAGCACATCCAAATGCCACCACACACAAACAACATATTACCAAACAACACACCACCAAAAACACACCACCAAACAAAATACTATCATACACAATCAACACACCACCAAACAACACATCAACAAATAACACACCACTGCACACAAGCATCACCACACACAAACAACACACCACCAAACAAAGTACCACCAGATAACACACCACTAAACAGTGCACCGCCAAGCAACATGCTGCCAAATAACACACCACCAAACAGCACAGCATCAAACAGCACTGCAATGCACACAAATACCACCACACTCAAACAACATACTACCAAACAACATACCATAACACAGAAACAACACACCAGCAAACAATGCACCAGCAAACAATGCACTAGCAAACAACACACCACCAAACAGCACATGAACAAGCAACACACCTCCAAACAATACACCACAAAACAACACAAAACCGAACAACATACCATCAAACAACACACCACCAAACAACATACATTCACAACCAACACACTCCAAGCAACGCACCGCCAAGTGATGTTCCATCAAGCAACGTGCCACCAAACAACATGCCACCAAAATTCACGCTGCCAAACAACACCCAACTACAAAACACTGCTAAACAACTCTCCACCAAACAACACACCAGCACATCCAAATACCACCACACACAAACAACATATTACCAAACAACACACCAGCAAACACACTGCCAAAAACACACCACCAAACAAAATTCTAATACACAAAAACAACATACCACCAAACAACACACCGCCAAACAACACACCACCAATCAACATACCACCACAAACAAACACACCATCAAAGATCACACAACCAAACAACACAACACCAAACAAAATACCACCAGATAACACACCATTAAAAAACACATCACTAAACACCACACCACCAAACAACACATCAACAAACAACATACCACTAAAGAACACACCACCAAACAGCTCAGCACGAAACAATGAACCGCCAAACAACACACCACCAAACAACATACCATCACAGGCAAGCAAACCACCAAAGAGCACACAACCAAACAACACCCCACCAAAAAATACATCACCAAACAACATACCGTCACAAACAAAACACCATCAAACAACACACTGCCAAACAACAGATCATCAAACAGCACACTAAAAAACAAAACACCATCAAACAGCACACCACTAAACAATGAGCTGCCAGGCAAGACGCCGCCAAACAACGTGCCGCCGAACAATGAGCTGCCAAACAACACGCCGGCAAACAATACACCCGCACATCCAAATACCACCACACACAAACAACATTTTACCAAACACACTGCCAAACACACCACCAAAGAACATACCAGCACACACAAACACACCACCAAACAACACACTGCCAAACAAAATACCACCAAACAACATGCCATCAAACAAGACACAACCAAACAACACACCACCAAACATCACAGCACCAACAAAATACCACCAAATAACACACCACACCAAACAACACACCACTACACACAAATAGCACCACACTCAAGCAACATATTACTAAACAACACCGCCAAACAGCACACCTTCAAACTACATACCAACACATCACAACACAACATGCCATCAAACAACACACAACCAAACAACACACCACCAAACATCACAGCACCAAACAAAATACCACCAGTTAACACACCACCAAATGGCACACCATAAAATAGCACACCACTACACACAAATACCACCACACTCAAGCAACATATTTCTAAACAACACCGCCAAACAGCACACCTTCAAACAATATACCATCACACATAAACAACACACCACTGAACAACACACCACCAAACAACATAGCACCAAACAACACATCAACAAAAACATACCACCAAACAACACACCATCACATACAAACAACACACCACCAAACTACACACCACCAAACAACACATCACAAAACAACACACCATGAAACACACAACCAAACGACACACTACCAAACATCACAGCACCAAACAAAATACCACCAGATAACACACCAAATAAAGCACCGCCAAACAGTACGCTGCCAAACAACACACCACTACACGCAAATACCACCACACTCAAGCAACATATTACCAAACAACACCACCAAACAGCACACCTCCAAGCAACATACCATTACACAGAAACAACACACCACCAAACAATAAACCACGAAACAACTCAAAACCAAGCAACACACCACCAATCGAAATATTACCATATAACACACCACCAAACAACACATCAACAAACATCAAACAACACACCACCAAACAACACACCACTATGCACAAATACTATGACAGTCAAACAACATATCACGAAACAAGACAACACCAGACAACACACCTCCAAACAATATACCATCACACACAAACAATACACGACCAAGCAACACACGACCAAACAACACATCAATAAACAATGTATCACCAAACAACACACCACCAAACAACACCCCAACGAAACAAAATACCACCAGGAAACACACCACCAAACAGTACACCATCAAACAACACATCGCCAGACAACAAACCACCAAACAGTACACCACCAAACAACACACCACTATACACAAATACTACCACACTCAAACAACATATTACTAAACAACACACCGCCAAATACACACCACCGAACAATGCATCACCAAACAATAAACCACCAAACAATATGACACCAAACAACACACAACCAAGCAACACACCACAAAAAATGCCGCCAGTATTCACGACACCAAACAACATGCCACCAAGCAACAAGCCACCAAATAACAAACCACCAAACAGCACACCACAATATAACACACACCACCAAACAACATATCGTCAAACAAAATTCACCAAAAAATACACCACCAAACTGCACACCACCAAACAAAATACCACCAGGTAATACACCACCAAACAACACATCAACAAAAAACATACCACCAAACAACACGCCACCAAACAGCACACCACAAAACACCACTACACACAAATACCACCACACTCAAACAACATATTACCAAACTACGCACCACCAAATAAAATACCACCAGATTACACACACCAAACAGCACACCTCCAAACAACATACCATCACACACAAACAATACACTACCAAACAACTCACCACAAAACAACACATCAACAAACAACATATCACCAAACAACACACCACCAAACAGCACATCATAAAACAGAACACCACCAAACAACACACCATCACATACAAACAACGCACAACCAAACTACACACCTCCAAACTACACACCACCAAACTACCCACCTCCAAACAACACACCACCAAACACACAACCAAACAACACACCACCAAACATCACAGCACCAAACAAAATACCACCAGATAACACATCACCAAATAACACACCACTAAATAACATACCACCAAACAATGCATCACCAAACAATGCACCACCAAACAACACACCACCATATAACTCACCACCACTCAGCACACCACCAAACAACACACCACCAAACAGCACACCTGCAACCTGAAATACCACTACACACAATGCATTACCAAGCAACACACCACCATACAACACACCGCCAAACAACACACCGCCAAACAACACATCACCAACAACTTGCTGCTAAACAACACACAACCCAACAACACACTGCCAATCAAAATACCACCAGATAACACAACACCAAACAACACATCACCAAACACACCACCAAACCATATACCACCAGACAACACACCACCAAACGCACTGCCAAATACACAGCCAAACAGCATGCTGCCAAACAACCCATCATCAATCAACCCACCACCAAACAACACCACCACACACAAAAAACACACCACCAAAAAACACCCCACCAAATAACACACCATCAACTCATTACCAAATAACACACCACCATACACAGACACCAACACACACAAACAGCACATCACCAAAGAACACACCACCGCAATCAATGCATCAACAAACAACATACCACCACACAACACACTACCAAACACAAATCACAACACACAAATAACACACCACCAAGCAACACGCCACCATACCCGAGCAACACAGCACAAACAAACAACAACATCATAGCACTTTCACTGCAGTAAAGCATCCCAAGGTGCTTCACAGGAACATTATCAGGCAAAATTTGACACTAAGTCATACAGCTGATATCTAGACAATTTTAAAATAGATGACTTCCTGGATCAGGCGTCCGAATAGGTCAGTGTGCACAGGGACATGGGTGAACATGGCTTGGCGTGAATACAGGTGGCAGTGTTTTAGATCAGCTCCCTAGATTTGGGGAAGAATAAAAGAGAAACATATTATCTAGATGGTGAGAGATCTGGATGTCCTAGTGCATGAATCACAAGAGCCTAGTATGCAGATAAAGCAGGTGATTGGGAAAGCTAATGGAATTTTATCATTTATTGTGAGGGGATTGAAAGATAGAAAATGTAACTCCATTATTCAAAAAGGGAGAGAGACGGCAAACAGGAACTACAGACCAGTTAGCTTAACATCTGTCAGAGGGAAAATGTTGGAAGCTATTATTAGGGAAATTGTGGCAGGGCAGTTGGATGAGCTCAGGGTCATCAGGGTGAGTCAACATGGTTTTGTGAATGGGAAATTGTGTTTAACCAACTCATTGGAGTTCTTTGGGGAAGTAGCATATGCTGTTGATAAAGGGGAACTGGTGGATGTATTGTGCTTAGATTTCCAGAAGGCATTTGATGGGGTGTCACATCCAGGATTATTATGGAGAATAAAAGCTCATGGTATAGGGGGGCAACGTATCAGCATGGATAGAAGATTGGCTGGCTAACAGGAAGCAGAGAGTAGCCATAAATGGATCTTTTTCAGGGTGGCAAGATGTAACAAGTGGTGTGCCACAGGAATCAGTGCTGGGACCTCAACTGTTTACAATTTATATAAATGACTTAGGTGAAGGAATGGTTGCCAAACTTGCTTATGATACAAAGATGGGTGGGAGGGTGGGTTGTGAAGAGGACATAAGGAGTCTGCAAAAAGATATGGATAGACTGAGTGGGTGGGCAGGGATCTGGCAGATGCAGTATAGTATAGGCAAATGTGAAATTGTTCATTTGAGCAGGAAGAATAAAAGAGAAACATATTATCTAGATGGTGAGAGATCTGGATGTCCTAGTGCATGAATCACAAGAGCCTAGTATGCAGATAAAGCAAGTGATTGGGAAAGCTAATGGAATGTTATCATTTATTGTGAGGGGAATTGAATACACAAGTAGGGAGGTTATGCTTCAGTTGTACAGGACATTGGTGAGCCCACATTTGGAGTACTTTGTGCAGCGTTGGTCACCTTGTTTAAGAAGGGCTGTAGCTACATTGGAGGCAGTTCAGAGAGGGTTTGCCAGACTGATATCTGGATTGGGTGGGCTGTCTTGCGAGGGGGTGTTGGACAGACTGGACTGGGGTTTGGAAGAGTGGGAGGTGACTTGATTGAGGCAAAAGAGATCCTGAAGGGTCTTGACAGGGTGAATATGGAGAGAATGTTTCCGCTTGTGGAAAGACCTAGAATTAGGGGGTCACTTTTTGAAAGTAGGGAGTCGTGCATTTGAAGCAGAGATGAGGCAAAATCTTTTCACTCAGAGGGCCATGGGTCTTTGGAACTCTCTTCCTGAAAGGGTGGTAGGGATGGAGTCCTTGAATATTTTTGGGCAGAGGTGAATGGCTTCTTGGTAGGCAAGGGGGTGATGGGTTATTTGGGTATGTGGGATACAGATTTCAGGTTACTATCAAATCAGCCATGATCTGCAGGCTCAAGGGGCTGAGTGGTCTACTCCTGCTCCTTGTTTGTATGTCTTCTAGAGCTGTTGACATTATGGCCACTAGAAACAGCTACTCTTTATTTACTATCAAAACCCTTCAAATCTTTGAATATCTCTTTATCAAATCCCCTCTTGACCTTCTCTGCTCTAAGAAGAACCACCCCGAGTTTTCTCACATCTCCACTCAATTCAAGTCTTTTGTCTCTGGTATCATTCTAGTAAATCTCTGCTACAGTCTCTCATAGGCTTGATAGCTTCTTCAAGTATGATGTCCACAGTTGAACACAATATCCAGCTGGGACCTAGCCAATGTTTTATAAATGTTTAGCATACCTTCCTTGCTTTCATAATTCATAAAGCCAATCCCATATCATTTTTAACAGCCTTCTCGACTTGCACTGCCACCTTCAAAGATTTGTGTATGCAAGTTTCTCTGTTCCCACACCCTATTTAAAAAGGCAATGTGTCTGCCCATTTCATTAGGCTGTCTATGTTCCCCTGAATTCTATTCCTATCCTTCTAACTGCTTAGTACATTTCTGAATTACATGCCAATAGCAAATTTTAAATTATTCCCTGTATACCTAAGTATAAGTCATTAATACACATCAAAAAGAGCAGTGATCCCAACATTGACCCTTGGGAGACACCACTGCATATTTCCCTCCAGACTGGAAAAACAACGGTTTACACCACTATACACCACTGTCTGCTTTCTACTAAAAGTAGCTGCACTGGCAGAAATCCTGCCCCATACTAACTTTTATCAAGTTATATTCAGCTGTCTCTGTGTAATTAGCTTGAGACAGGAATCAAGCTATTCAAATATAAACATGCTGTGTAATTAATAAATATAACCTGAGATTTCAAGGGTATGAACCCAAAACTTTACAAAATAAAATATTTGACCCGAAGTCAAAAAGAGTAGTCTCTCCAGTGATTCTGATGAGATTCAGATAACAATGCTTCAGTAGTTGGTCAGAATAAAAGTGAATAAGAAAGCACAGTTCAGTTTAGAGTTTGCAAACCATTTATTTTTTACAATACATAGGCTAATATCTACTGTAAATATAGTATTGTTAATATGTGCTTGAAGAGTTATTAAATAACTTTGGATTGCAATTTAAAAAATCTAAAGGTATTTTAGCTGCTTAAAAATGGGGATGAGATTGAACCAGTAGCTCTTTATTATCCTGGATGTGCCACCAGACAACAGACAGGATGTTAGGTTGAGTGTAAACACCCTTGAGGTTGTAAGCAGCAGCACTTACTTACATAAGCAGAATTCAAAAAATATACATTGCAGAACAATGGCACAAGATCCAAAAATGAATAGCAATTCAAGTTAATTTTTCAATACGCAATGTTATTTTTAAAATCACACTTTACAAGTAATCAAAATAAAATCCACAGTGAAAAATACACACAAGATATTTAAGAATCATATTTGATTTAGTGCATGGGAATTATTGGTTTAAATTATTCTCTGGTCACCAAAATCAGCATCACAAATCAGGTCATTGACAAAAAAAAATTAAAATGCATTCATTTAGCACAAATACACATAACAATGAAAATGCACTTCTTTACAGAAGACATATTATTGATGTTCTTGTTGCAGGTCAGTGGCAATCTCCTTTATGTTCTGCCAGGCATACTGGACATGTTCACTTTCGACAGTACGTGCACATATTGCAAACCGGAGGACAAAGTTGTCTTGAAGTTGGCATGGCACTATGTGAATCTTTCTCATTTCATTTACTCTTTTGATGAGATTTTCATTTAGATCATTTGAACCCTAAACAAAATGAAGTACATAAGAAAGATCTTAATAAAAGTTTTTACTTTTTGATAACAATGCATATTTTCATTCACTGCAGACTTTCCAATGTAGAATCATTAAAATCTACAACACAGGAGGCTATTCAGCCCATTGTACCTATGCTCACTCTTTGAAAAAGCAGTCATGCTTCATCCCACACCCCTGTTTTTTGTCCCTGACCCTGTAAGATCTTCATTCTCAAGTACCCGTCCAACTCCCTTTGAAAATTATTTATGGAATCAGTTTCCACTAACTTTTCATGTTGAGCATTCCAGATTCTGTCAACTGAGTGAAAACATTTCTCCTCATTGCCCCATAGATCTTTCGCCAATAATTTTAAACTTACAAACTTCAGCACCAGGTTTTAGAACTTGAGCAGCAGCTGGCGTCACTGCGGGGCATCCGTGAGGTCAAGAGTATTGGAGATAGAACATTTATAGATGTGGTCACCCTACAGCTTAAGAGAATGCAGGGAAAGAGCAAATGGGTGACCATCTGATCATTGTCAGGAAGATATAATAACTCTCATAATGTTATTGGAATTTATTATAAAATAGTGGTATCTGTGTGTGTGTGACTTAATAGGATTAAAGGCAATTGGTTTGAAGGCATTGATGTAAACATGGTGAACATGGGGAAGTTTAGAAAGTAAGGTGTAAAAGGACGTTAACATTTTTAAATAAACCAGATTAGGTTGTTTTCAAAGGAGGGGTGAAATGTGTCACCTAGCCAGGTGAAGTTTAGAAACAGTGTGTTTATATTTCCCAAAGATTCCTGGTAAAACTTAGTGCTATGACAGATTTTTATTATCAGAAAGATAAAATCCAAAGGCATAGGCTGTGTTAGGGTAGGCATTTTAAGATCTAACAAGTGTGAAAGGCCTTCAGCATCAATACCTCAAGCTGCTGTTTTCAAAGAACTGAAATTAAGAACATTCACTTTGAATTTGACTGTTTCAAGGTATTGTGTGTCACCTTGCCTGGGTCTTTTAAAATCTATGTGCCTTAACAAAAGTGTAACTGAGAGTCAGATTTAGAAGTTATCATAGTAGTAATTTGTAGGTCTATGGTAGATCTATGTATGTGTTTAAAATAATTTATCTTATTAATAAATGTTTAATCTAGTTTTATAGAAACCTATAAAGGCTTGGTGGTCTTATAACTACTGAATTCAAGGCACGCATCTCAAAATTTAGACAGATTTAAAACAAGTTTTGGCATGTGTTTCAAGTTTCCCTTTGGGATTTGAACAACTTAGCATTTACCATCGACTGTGCCATAACACAGTCAAGGAACAGGTAGGTAGCGCATCTCTCCAATCAGTATTCAATTCTGAATACGGATAACAGCAGTGGTTCATCTGGGGAATTCAGACATCACCAAGTCCATGGCACCACCAGTGGCTCCGCTGTACATGGTGGTACAAGGAAGACTGGAAGAGTAATAGTGATAGGAGATTTGATAGTTAGCGGAATAGATAAGCATTTCTTCAGCCATAGATTTGAATCCAGGATAGTATGTTGCCTCCCAGATGCAAAAGTCAAGGATGTCACTGAACAACTGCAGAGCACCTAGTCGTGGTCCATGTTGGTACAAACAACATAGGCAGAAAGAGGGATGTGGTTCTGCAATCAGAATTTAGGGAGCTAGGTAGGAAAGTAGCAAGCAGGGCCTCAAAAATGGTAATCTCCAGATTACTCCCAGTCCCATGCACAAGTGAGTATAAAAATAGGAGGATAAAGCAGATGAATGCATGGCTGGAAAAATGTTGCAGGAGGGAGGGCTTTAGATTCTTGATATATTGGGACTAGCTCTGAGGAAATGGGACCTCTACAGGTTGGCCAAGTTGCACCTAAATAGACCCGGACTGAGTTCCTTGCTCGTGCTATCAAGGAGGGTTTAAATTAGCTTGGCAGGGGTTTGGGAATCAGAGAGGAATACAAAGGTGTGCAATACTGGAAGAGATAGCACTAGAGTAGGGAATAGTAAGTTATTATGTGGGGTCAAAAAAAGGGACAAAGTAATAAAGCCTAAATCAGGTTACTGTGTACGTATGTGTATGCACAGAGCATGATTAATGAGATTGGTGAGTTACAGGTGCAGATAGCCATGTGGAAGTGTGATGTGGCTATAACAGAGACCTCAAAGAAGCGCAGTACTGGGTACTAAATATTCATGGATACAAGGTGTTCAGGAAAGATAAGAAAGGAAGAAAGTGGAGTGGGATGTCAGTATTGATTAAGGAGAGTGTTACAGTTCTAGAGTGGGAGGATATCCCAGAGAGGTGAATTAGAGAATCCCTTTGGCTAGAACTAAGGAACAAAAATGGTGCAATTACATTGTTTGGTGTAGTCTATGGGCCATGATTGACTGGGAACATAGGAGAACATACTTGCAAGGACATTACTGAGAAGTGCAAAAATAATAGGGTTGTTAGAATGGGAGGCTTTAATTATCTGAATATAGACTGGGATAATAGTTGCATAAAGGGCAGAGAGGGGCAAGAGTTCCTAGAGTGTGTTTAGGAACATTTTCTACAGCAGTATGTTTCCAGCCAATGAGAAAGGTGGCATTCCTGGACCTGGTTCTTGGGATTGAGGTGGGTCAATTGGATCAAGTGTCAGTTGGAGAACACTTAGGGGGCAGTGATTGTTGTATCAAAAGTTTTAGGTTGGCTATGGAAAAGGACAAAAAACAATCCAGAGCAAGAATAATTAACTGGGGGAAAGCCAACTTCAATGGGGTAAGAATGGATCTGGGCCAAATAAATTGGAGTCTGAAGTTGGCAGGAAAAACAGTAACTGAATAATAGGCTACATTTAAAGAATATATAGTTCAGACAGAGTCAAGGTACATTCCTCCGAAGGGGGAAGATAGGGCAAACAAATCCAGAGCTCCCTGGATGACGAAAGCGATAGAGATTAAGATGAAGAAGAAAATGGGTGTTTATGACAGATGTCGGTGGATAATACAACAGGGAACCAGGCTGAATACAGGTTCAGAGGAGAGGCAAAGAAACAAATAAGAGAAGCTAAGACAGAGTATGAAAGGAGACTGGAGCTAACCTAAAGAGAAATCCCAAAGCCATCTGTAGGTATATAAATAGTAAAAGGTTGGTAACAGGGGGAATGGGGCCAATTAGGGATCAAAAAAGGGATTTGTGCATGGAGGCAGGGACATGGCTGAGATATTAAATGAATACTTTGCATCTGTGTTTACCAAGGAAGAAGGTGTTACCCAGGTCACGGTGAAAGAGGCAGTAATTAATACATCGGAATGGTTTAAAATTGATAAAGGGGAGGTATTGGATGGACTGCCTATGTTTAAAGTTAATAAGAATCCAGGACTGGATGCGATGCATCAAGGATCCTGAAGGAAGTGAGAGCGAAAATTGCAGAGGCACTGGCCATAATTTTCAATCCCTGAGACTCAGGAGTGGTGCCAATGTACTGGAGAATTGCAAACATGTTTAAAAAAGGCAACAATAGGTCAGTCAGTTTAACTTCAGTGGTTGGGAAAGCTCTATAAACAATAATTCAGGCAGAACTAATAGTCACTTGGACAAGTGCAGGTTAGTCAAGAAAAGCAAGCATGGACTTGTTAAGGGAAAATCGTGTTTGACTAACTTGCTGGGGTTTTTTGAAGAGGGTTGTTGAGGGTAATGCTGCTGATGTGGTGTATATGGACTTTCAAAAGGCATTTGATATAGTGCTGCACAACAGACTTGTGAACAAAGACATAGCTCATGCAATAAAAGGGACAGTAGAAATATGGATGTGATATTGACTGAGTAATAGGAAACTGATTAATGGATGGTTTTCAGACTGGACTGGAGGAAAGTTTTTTTGGGGAGTTCCCCAGAGTTCAGTGTTTGGATACTTGCTCTTCTTGATATATATCATTAACCTTGGTATACAGGGCAGAATTTCAAAATTTGCATATGATACAAAACTTGGAAGCTTTGTAAACTGTGAGGAGGATAATGTAGAATTTCAAAACACATAGACAGGTTGGTGTAATGGGCTAACAAGTGTCAGATGAAGTTCAATGTGGAGAAGTGTGGAGTTATTCATTTTGGTAAGAAGAACTCTGAGATACAATACGCATTACAATACATAACTCGAAAGAGGATGCAGGAGAAGAGTGACCTGGGAGTATATGTGCATAAGTTATAGAAGGTGGCTGACAGGTTGAGACAGCAGTTAATAAAGTAGACAGTATTCTAGGCTTCATTAATAGGGGCACAGAGTACAAGAACAAGGAGTTTATGGGCTGGAAAAAGACCATTTTACCCGTTGGCCACAATGTACTTTTTCACTCTGTATCATCCCAATCCCACCTTATTAATTATGCATTCCCAGGAAACATGCTGTTTCGATCGTGGGTAGGCTCTCATTTGCCCATCACGCCATCACCTTGCTGCTTCATCACACTGGGCGCCATATTTAAAGTCCAGCCGCGCACACACCTCTCAGTGCTTCCAGCCCATGACTGCTACAAAGAAGACATAGCCCCGAAATGCAAGAAAACTACAGCTTCCCGGTTTAATGACACGTCCCTCGAGTGCCTTTTGGACACAGTGGAGGGTCACCACGATCTCCTCTACCCCTGTTCTGGCCTCAGGATGGGTAGCAACATCACCAATCCAGCATGGGAGGTGGTGGCAGTGGTGGTCAGTGCCAATGCCCTGCAAAAGAAGACAGCCACCGAGTGCCACTACAGGATGAATGGTCTCATCCATTCTGCCAGGGTAAGTCACTTTTCTCATCAACTCGCACACTCACAAACTCATCACACATCTATAGGGACCTGAAGGGACAACACCTCTAAATCTCACACACACCCTCACATTTCCATCAGGCTCATATCCTCTGGAGCTTGTGTTCTCATTCCATCCATGGCTCCGCTCACCACACAAACATTCCAAGCAGTGCCATGTGTCCTGCTCACACTCTCTCCAACTGTTTTCATGCAGGAGAAGCCTGCTCACATCAGCAGGTAGAGGTCTCGGTAGAGGGGCTGGAGTGGCCCACACTAGGCCCCTCACTCACTTTGAGGAGCATCCCATCATGCTGACTGATGAGGATGTGGAATATATCTGAGGTGATGGTGAGGTTGGCTGCGAGCACCCTTGTGAGGATCCTGCACTACATCATCCCTCTCTCAACATTTATGTGAGTGCTCTCTCTCTCTCCTGCTTCTGACTCTGCTGACATGCACTAATTCTCTCTACTTTGGTTCACAGGGAGCTCTGTCAAGCGACCGGCACCCTCAGCCAGCCAGTCCCTCAGGTCCATCCACATCCTTGCCTCCAGACAAAAGGACTCCTCCTCCACTGAAGAGTTGGAAATAAGCAGCCTGGAAGACCCATCACAGCGCTGACCCACACCTCCGCCAGGTTCAGGCTCACAATCTGGTGGTCACCACATGGACATGTGTCCGCAGCAGGAGGAGGCAGATTCAACCAAGCTCCCTGGCACTCGGAGGACTGGTGGGGAAGAGGCAACTGTGAGATCTGAGGCAGATGACGAGCCTCTGGATTGGCCTTCCAACTCATTCTGGAGTCAGCAGAAGACATGGGAGCATCATGCGGGGCTGTTGGAAGCCCTCAACAGAGTGGCTCACGAGTTGGAAGTGCGCATCCGCCTGCTCTCTGATGAAATGGTGCCCATATGTGCGCGTATGGAGGTGTCCGTGGGGAGGATGGCAGATGCCATGGAGGCCCTGGTCCAGCAGTGCGTGCAGACCTGCATTCCACTGCGGTAGCCATGGGTGAGTTCCTGCAGTGGCAATGCGAGATGGAAATGGGGCACCTCTGCTTCCCCCCAGGTGCTCCTTCCCCTCAGGGAGTCAGGCCAGGGTCCTCAGGCAGCCGAAGGGAGGAGGAGTGGCAGCAGGACATCCACTGAGGAATCTCAGGAACCTCTGAGTCCCCTTTCCCTGTGCTCTCTCAAACTCATCCGCAGAAGTAGCAGCTGGCCCACACGAGGACAGCCAAAGCAAGCCAGCCTTAGCTCCCCAGAGGTCCCACGCCGAAGTCATGAGAGGCAACAGGGCCAACCATTGCACAGACTGTCTCCACTCCTGCTGCGGATGAAAGTGAAATGAGAGTCATGGTGGGTAGATCAGCTGCTGCATGGGAGTGTGATCAATGGATGGGCCAGGTCAGCTCACATGGACAACTGACTGCTGACAGGGCAGCACCTGGAAGTCTAAGTTAAGGAATTCTGATCTCAGTTGTTTGCATGGGTGAACATATTTTGTCGCTTTACAATCTCAAAATATACATTCACTTTCACTGATTAATGTGTAATGGTGTATTTCAGCTTCATTCACAGGCATTGTGAGTCATCCCACTGCATCCCACCCACACCCCTCCCCCTCAACTAGCAGGTCAGCTGCACGCAGCCAGCCCTCAAGTGATTCTGGAGGGAGAAGTATGTGTGTGGCAGGGCCTTTCAGAGCCTTGTGCAAGCACTCTCCCACGCAAACGGATCTATCCCGCATAACACTCATCTCAATGTCTTGAGTATTTTCAACGCTGCCTGCTGGGGTTCGCAGTCAGTTGTCCATCTGAGCTGACCTGGCCCACTCATTGATCACACTCCCATGGAGCAGCTGATCTACCCACTATGACTCTCATTTCACTTTCGATTTAGCCAGCATGGTAGTGCTACAGTTTTTCTTGCACTGCCCCACCCTTTCCCCTCCCCCAGTCACCCATTTTCTTTCCCCCATCGCTGTCCACCCCCCTGGCATTACCTTTCATCTCCCCACCATGACCCACCAGCCATAACTCTTTTCTTTCGAGGATGTTCAGGTGAATGTGCATGTTCCTGCCCTTCTTGAAAATCCCACTCTAATTCACATTAACCTCCCCGGCCTCCTCCTTGCCACCTCCGGGGTCTGTGTCTGCCTCCAAGTCTCCACCAACCACCCTCGCTGACGCTTTTACTGATACCATCGTACCTTCACCCTCCCACCCTACTGCCTCACTCTGCCCTCGGTCATTCTCACCATCCCTCTTACCAAATCCACCCTCAGTTTGCTCCCCAGGAGGCAGTCATGGACTCAACAGAGCCCTCTCCTGCACATTCACCTGGACATACCCCCTCTGGACTCCTTCACCCCTTGGAACTCCTTCCCCTCTTGCAACTTCTTCCCCCCCTCCCCCGTTGGACCTCCCATGGACTCCCCCCCACCCTTTAGTCCTTCCTCCTTCCAGACTCCTTTCTCCACCCTTACTTCTTCTGCCACCCTTACTCCTTCCCCTCTCTGGATTCCTTCACCTCTCCAGACTCCTTCTATCCTCGACTCCTCCTCCCCTGAACTCCTTCCCCTTTCCGGACTCCTTCCTCCCCCGGACTCCTTCCCCTCTCCCTGGGCTCCTTCCCCTCTCAGGAATCCTTCCCTTACACCTTCCTCCCCCCTTACACCTACCACCTAGTTGCTGTCTACTCCCCCAATACTCCCTCCTCACTCTATACTCCCATCCTCACACCCCCTGACAGCTTCGTTCCCCCCACCACCTCACCCTCCCGACACCTTCATTCCTCCCTCTCAGCCTCACCTCCTGACAACACATCATCTCCCAGTCAATTCTAGACCTTCCCCTCCCACCACCTCCAACCTCCCCGGTACCCCTCCTCTCCCAAACCCATGTACTTTTTTAACCACCTTATTAATTTGCCCTTCCGCCTTTAAGGATTTATGTAAATGGAGACCAACGCCTCATCTGAACTTTTCAAAATGATGCCATTTATAGTATACTATCTTTCTATATTAATCTTCCCAAAGTTCTTCACTTCACATTTCTCTGCATTGAACTCTACTTGCCATGTTTCTGCCATTTCACCATCCTGTCTGTGTAATTCTGAAGCCTTTAACTATCTTTATCACTACCTACTGCGTTACCAAATTTCATATCATCTACAAACTTTATAATGCTGTTCCCTACAACCAGGTCCAGGTCATTTATAAACATTGAAAAGAGTAATGGACCCAAACCTGACCCATGGGAACACCGTTGCAAACCGCTTCCCAATCTGAAAAGCTCCAGCAATCCACTTCTGCCCTCTGTTTGCTATCACTGAGCCAATTTTGTATTTGGATTTGGCAAATGCCTTCTGAAAGTCCATATATACAATTCTTGTAGTGCCTTGATCAACTTTTCTTGTTGCCTCATCAAATAATTCAAACAGGTTTTCCTGTTACTTTTACTGTAGTCCTCAATCTGGTCAATGAAATTTTAAATTTTACAGTTTATTAATTAATGATAAAATAAAACCAAGATGACAAGTTTTGTGTTTTTTTGGGAAATGTTGTGGCTGTGAGCATTGCTGGGATGGCAGATCTTAAACTACAGGATAATGTATAAAGGGTCTTTCAAGAGGGAGGCATGTGATAGCTTTATTGAGAGTGCTTATGCATTGATGGGTGATCACAAGGAAATAAAAACAAAAAACTGCGGATGCTGGAAATTCAAAACAAAAACAGAATTAACTGGAAAAACTCAGCAGGTCTGGCAGCATCGGCGGAGAAGAAAAGAGTTAACGTTTCGAGTCCTCATGACCCTTCAACAGAACTGAGTGAATCTTAGGAAAGGGGTGAAATATAAGCTGGTTTAAGGTGGGGTTGGAGGGGGTGGTGGGGGGGGGGGTGGGGAGGGTGGGTGGGGTGGTGGTGGGGGGAGAAGTGGAGGGGGGGGATGGAGGAGGGAGTTCAAGATCTAAAGTTGTTGAATTCAATATTCAGTCTGGAAGGCTGTAAAGTGCCTAGTCAGAAGATGAGGTGCTGTTCCTCCAGTTTGCGTTGGGCTTCACTGGAACAATGCAGCAAGCCAAGGACAGATATGTGGGCAAGAGAGCAGGGTGGAGTGTTAAAATGGCAAGCGACAGGGAGGTTTGGGTCATTCTTGCGGACAGACCGCAGGTGTTCTGCAGAGTGGTCGCCCAGTTTACGTTTGGTCTCTCCAATGTCGAGGAGACTGCAGTAGACTAAGTTGGGGGAAATGCAAGTGAAATGCTGCTTCACTTGAAAGGAGAGTTTGGACCCTTGGACGGTGAGGAGAGAGGAAGTGAAGGGGCAGGTGTTGCATCTTTTGCTTGGGCATGGGGAGGTGCCATAGGTGGGGGTTGAGGAGTAGGGGGTGATGGAGGAGTGAACCAGGGTGTCCTGGAGGGAATGATCCCTACAGAATGCCGCCAGGGGGGGTGGGGGGGGGCGAAGGGAAGATGTGTTTGGTGGTGGCATCATGCTGGAGTTGGCTGAAATGGTGGAGGATGATCCTTTGAATGCAGAGGCTGGTGGGGTGATAAGTGAGGACAAGGGGAACCCTATCATGTTTCTGGGAGGGAGGAGAAGGTGTGAGGGAGGATGCACGGGAGATGGGCCGGACACAGTTGAGGGCCCTGTCAACGACCGTGGGTGGAAAACCTCGGTTAAGGAAGAAGGAGGACATGTCAGAGGAACTGGTTTGGAAGGTAGCATCATCAGAACAGATGCGACGGAGGTGAAGGAACTGAGAGAATGGAATGGAGTCCTTACAGGAAGCGGGGTGTGAGGAGCTGTAGTCGAGGTAGCTGTGGGAGTCGGTAGGCTTGTAATGGATATTGGTGGACAGTCTATCACCAGAGATTGAGACAGAGAGGTCCAGGAAGGGAAGGGAAATGTCAGAGATGGACCACGTGAAAATGATGGAGGATTGGAGATTGGACGTCCCGATATGTTTGGACACATTGTGAGTAATGAAAGTGAGAGACCCAGGGGAGCAGCCTTCTCAGCTTTTCTCTCCATTCCTGTGGTTAGCTGTAGCCTCAAAAATCTAAGTGCTGGTGAGCTTTACCAGCCCCTTTAATCAGAAACCCTTCCTATTACAGAATGGATGTGTCATACCGCCCATTCTCCATAATCAGTAGGGGAGGCCAGAAGTGGGATGACAATTGGTTTGCTCTGTTAAAGAGCAACAGTTGGGCTCAGAGAGTCAGATTCCAGACTAGAGAATGGTTCTGCAGTTCCGGCAGGGAGTAAGATGAGAAGATTCCACCCACATATCTGATGCCTACTGCTTCAACGGCAATGCGAATGACTGCTATGTCAGCAGCAATGACTGCCTGTAGATCCTATATTTCTGGGCCTCTTTTGGAATTCATCATGGTGCCAATCATTTGCTTGGCTACTATCCTATTAGCTCAAATGCATTATCTTGTATGCCAGTTGCTCTGAGGGGATGCAAAGGGATCATGAGCTATTGTGATAAGGAATAGCCTTTGTCTGGGAGTAGCCAGCCATAACTGTGCTCTGGGCTAGTAAATAGTTCTGAAATCTTTGCCTTAAAATGAAAAATGTTAATGGCAGCTTCCCAGGTAACATGGCCGATGATACGCTCGACATTGCATATAACCTGCACATTCAATGCGTGTACTCTGATTCTTTAAAGGGACAAGGATGACAACATGGGCCCTGCCCTGACCCCACTGACCCGAAGAAATCATGCCAACCTGTAAAATTGATCTCCTCTTTTCCAATGCAATATCCATTGGAAATAAAGTAAATTGGGGCAACTCTGAAACAGTCCAGCTTTAAATTGAATTTAACTCCCCTGATCTCACTTGAAAATAATCTGTAGATAAGAAATCAAGTGTCATTTTAGTAGCTACGTTTAGCATTAGGGATTATGACTCTTAAATTCAAGGAAAGTAATTGACATGACTGTTATTGTTTCCTTTGTAAATCACAGCCTTCTGATGCACTGGCATCATGGAGGGATTTAAATGCCTTAATCTACAGACGCCTTACAGGGGGTATCTGTGATTGATGATTAATGTCTAGAGTGTCTTCCCAATCCAGCATCTCACTGTGCTTCCTTATCAGCTCCTCCAGCTGCCAATCAGAGGGTTGCCTTGGGGAAAGGGTATCTTTGGGGAGTGCCAGAATCAAGGAAGTGACACTAGTAGAGTATGTACCCCAGCAATAATCCTTTAATCAGCAAAGTTTAGATTCAGCAGTTCTTAACAAAAAGAATATCTGCAACAAATGAATAAATTAAGCAAAAGCACTAATCCCTCCAGCAGACTGCAACTCTTTCTCCATTTTCCCCACATTACAAGTGATCACCATAATGCTGGTTGATCACCTTTCTCCATTCACAATGACGATTTTTTTTGTTGGATTTGGCAAGTAGCTTTGCAGCCAGATGCCCTTCCTGCCACTTATTATACTTCCCATTTATCCAGGCTGGGGACCATCCCTGATAAAGGCTGGTTTGCCTGTACCAATGACTGAGTTAATTCATAGTCAACAAGTCCTGGAGTGGGAAATGAACCTGGAGCATTCTGGTTTAGAGGCGGAGTGCTATCTTCTGAGGTACTTACTTACTGCAACTGATATATTGCTATTAATTTTTGAGGGTAACAACCTGATGTTGGGTTATAAAGCAGTATTACACACTGTTTGCTTGCTGCAAGAGAATTCTAAGGGTAGAGACAGGTTTTTGGTGGGGACCAGGAACCCCTCTGTATTAAAACCCCTCTGGACTGGCAGTGTTTATAAGCTATGCCTCTCTACTACATTTTTCTACATTTAGTGCCAATATTGCACCAAAAAATAGTCCTAAACAGAAACATATATTAGAGAAACATCTAGCCCTGAATCACGCAAAGGCCACAATGTGCTTTGCCATTACAACACATTTAAATCAGCTAGCTCAGCACAGAACACATGCTAGGTAAGAAGGATGATAAATTTTGCTTTCAAATATTTTTGTGTGTTTACATAATTTTCTTAACTCATTCAAGTGATGTGGACTTCGCTGGCTAGGCCAGCATTTATTGCCCATCCCTAATTGCCCTTGAGAAGGTGAGCTGCCTTCTTGAACCATTGCTTAACGATGATATTTCACGCTTCATGCCAGAGTACCAAGGCCTGACAAGGCGATCATTCTCAGCACAAATTGTTTTAGATCATGCTAGATAAAGAAACTCAATATCCAATTTCCTGCTCTGCACTTCTATGATTTGCACCTGTGGAAACAAGTATATGGCCTAGAAATTTAGGCTTCAATGCTAAAGAGGGAAATATAGAATGGAATTATGAAGAGTACTTAATATTAACAGTATTTTTACATACCTTGAGTCTGAAGCACACCAGTCCCAATATGACGTCATTTACAATCTCAAACTGTTCATCTTGACGCACCAAACTCTCAAACTCATGTGCTAGATTCACTTGCTGCAGCAAACACAACACAAATGGATGCTGAGATCCCATTTTTTGACAAACATTTTCTCAGCAAAAATAAATGCGCCTCCCACAACATGAATAAAATTCAACAAATAATGTCAAAAATTGTCACTGTCTGCAAATTGAACATGAAAATATTTATAAATAACACAAAGTACAGGACAGGCACAACAATCAAAATCAAATTAAATTCTTGTTTTAGGAAATATTTTTAACTAAAATCTTGATTTATTTAAAAAAGACACAAGCATGAGAGAGAATTTTACAACATTATCAGGTAAATTTCTTCTTAAGTGTGCTCTGTGTGTATCAATTCTTGGGACTGAAAGGGCAGAAAAAGGGTTGGAGACCCATAAAACATTTCTATTAGGTTGAGGAAAGTGCTTCCTAATAATGATCAAATGACATGGACTACTGTAATAATATAGCCCATGTTTTTCTGGCTTTTATGCTAAATTGATAGTATTTTCAAGTGATAGCCATGTAAATTGGTATCCAGGATTGCAAGTGGCTGCATTGTACTTAAATGGCCAATGAAATGGTTTTTAAAGTCTTTTCCATAATACTTTTCAGATGAAAATAGGCAGATTTTGTAATGGAGAAAAAATAGGATCGTAAACTCAGCTTAATACAGTGGCCAGTTCTGAAAGACAGATTTCAGATTCCTTGTATTGAAGTCGAGAAAATTGTGGACCATCAGAGACTGAACACTGTACAAGCAGTCTGACGGTGCAAAAGAATTGGGAGAGGTGGTGGAGAGGTAAAGCTGGGTGTTGTCAACATATATCCGGAAGAAGACCCCATTTCTGCGAATGATACCACTGAGAGGTAGCATGCAAATGAGGGGGAGGAGGACGAGGCCAGGGATGGAACATTGCAGTACTCCTGAGTTGATAAATCTGTTGTGGGAGCGAAGTTAGTGCTGGAGATGATGTGGCTATAACTGAATACGTAAGAGTGCAGCCAAGCGAGGGCAGTTAAACCAAGCTGGACAATGGAGGAGAGGTGTTGGGTGTGTTGAAAACTGCAGGTAGAATGAAGAGACATTATGTATCACAGTTGGAGACAATGAAATTTGTGACTGACTTCAGTGGGGCTCACTTAAGTGCTGTCGGATGGGCAGAACTCTGAAAGGAGAGATTCAAGAAGAGTTGGAAAAAGAGAGATGTGGATCTGGGAGGCTTCAACATGCTAACTTGGGAGATGAAAAGGAAGTTGAAGATGGCACAGTAGTTAGACATAACAGGGATGTTTGAGGGTGGGTTTCTATGAGGTGGGGTGATGACAGTAGGGGGTGGGGCATGAAGACAATTGCAGGGGAGAGGATGTCATTTCCAATGTCAGCTTACATGGGGCTAGGAAAGTGGGTTGATTGATCATGTGTTTGGTGAGAATACGATCAAGGGAGCAGGAATAAGATTAATCTGGAAAGAACTGTGGCAGAGCTGATTTCAAGAGTAGGTGATTTGTCTTATTGAATCGGCGGAAGGGAGAAAGCACTAGACAGAAATTAGCACCAGTCCTTAACATTTTGACTTAACCTACATTGTAGATGAAAACTGGCTCCATCAAGTTCAGATGGGCTTCTGTAAACATTGTTGGTCAAGGATCTGAAGGAGAGCATGATGAACAGCAGAAATTATGGGCACAGAGGCATCAATTCAGAGATGCTAAATGGCTGGTGCATATAGAACATGTTGGAGAAGTGATAGTGCAGAATCAGATGGAGGAAGGAGGCTAGAATTGGATCATAGTACTATGAGGAGAAGCTGCAAGAAAGGAATAACAGAGGAATAACAGGAAATAACATTGTCACATCATACCATATAAAGTCTTATGGCTTTAAGCCAATTAAAGTCATGAAATTTGCTAATTATTATCTACCAATCCTCTCAACTGATGAATCAGTACTCCTCCAGTTTAAAGTATTGATGAATAAGCAAAGATAAAGAATGTGCTCTGGGAGCAAACAAGCAGAGTTCTAAATTACCTAACCTCAAATATTGACCTGCGTTATGGGGTGAAGATATCAACATGAAGGAATAATCTATTTGACTTCAACCTTAAATCAATTCTATCACTGAAACATCATTCCATGATTGCTCTGATAAGCGTGACCATCATACAAATTTTGTTTTATTCATTCACAGGGTGTGAGCATCGCTGGCTGGGCCAACATTTATTGCCCATCCCTAGTTGTCCTTGAGAAGGCGGCGGTGAACTGCCTTCTTGAACTGCAGCAGCCCATGTGGTGTAGGTGCACCCACAGTGCTGTTAGGGAGGGAGTTCTAGGATTTTTACCCAGCGAAAATGAAGGAACGGTGATATATTTCTATGTCAAGATGGTGAGTGACTTGGAGGGGAACTTCCAGGTGGTGGTGGTCATGGGTTTGGAAGGTGCAGTGCAAGGAGCCTTGGTGAGTTCCTGCAGGGCATCTGGTAGATGGTACACATTGCTGCTACTGTGCGTCGTTGGTGCAGGGAGTGAATATTTGTGGATGCAGTGCCAATCAAATGGGCTGCTTTATCCTGGACAGTGTCAAGCTTCTTAAATGTTGTGGGAGCTGCACTCATCCAGGCAAGTGGGGAGTATTCCATCACACTCCTGACTTGTGCTTTGTAGATGGTGGTCAGGCTTTGGGGAGTCAGGATGTGAGTTATTTGCTGCAGGATTCCTAGCCTCTGACCAGCTCTTATAGCCACAGTATTTATATGGCTAGTTCAGTTCAGTTTCTGGTCAATGGTAACCCCTGGGAAATTGATAGTGGGAGATTCAGTGGTGGTAATGCCATTGAACATCAAGGGGCAATGGTTGGATTCTCTCTTGTTGGGAATGGTCATTGCCTGATGCTTGTGTGGCGTGAATGTTACTTGCCACTTGTCAGCCCAAGCCTGGATATTGTCCAGGTCTTGCTGCATTTGGACATGGACTGCTTCAGTATCTGAGGAGTCATGAATGGTGCTGAACATTGTGCAATCATCAGCGAACATCCCCACTTCTGACCTTATGATGGAAGGGAGGTCATTGATGAAGCAGCTGAAGATGGTTGGGCTGAGGACACTACCCTGAGGAACTCCTGCAGTGATGTCCTGGAGCTGAGATGACTGACCCCCAACAACCACAACCATCTTCTTTTGTGCTAGGTATGACTCTAACCAGAGGAGAGTTTTCCCCCTGATTCCCCTTGACTCCAGTTTTGCTAGGGCTCCTTGATGCCACATTTGATCAAATGCTGCCTTGATGTCAAGGGCAGTCACACTCACCTCACCTCAGGAGTTCAGCTCTTTTGTCCATGTTTGAACCAAGGCTGTAACAAGATCAGGAGCTGAGTGGCCCTGGTGGAACCCAAACTGGGCATCAGTGAGCAGGTTATTGCTAAGCAAGTGCTGCTTGATAGCACTGTTGTTGACCCCTTCCATTACTTAACTGATAATGGAGAGTAGGCTTATGGGATAGTAATTGGCCCAGTTGGATTTGTCCTGCTTTTTTTGTACAGGACATACCTGGGCAATTTTCCATATAGCCGGGTAGATGCCAGTGTTGTAGCTGTACTAGAACAGCTTGGCTAGGGGCACAGCAAGTTCTGGAGCACAAGTCTTCAGTACTATTGCCGGAATATCACATGGAGTGAATCGATTGGCTGAAGACTGGCATCTGTGATGCTGGGGACCCCCGGAGGAGGCTGAGATGGATCATCCACTCAGCACCTCTGGCTGAAGATTGTTGCGAATGCTTCAGCCTTATCTTTTGCACTGATGTGCTGGGCTCCTCCATCATTGAGGATGGTGATATTTGTGGAGCAACTTCCTCCAGTGAGTTGTTTAATTGTCCACCACCATTCACAATGGATGTGGCAGGACTGCTGAGCTTAGTTTTGATCTGTTGTGTGTGGAATCGCTTAGCTCTGTCACTTGCTGCTTATGCTGTTTGGCACACAAGTAGTCCTGTTTTATAGCTTCACCAGGTTGACACATTTTTAGGTATGCCTGCGGCTGCTCCTGGCGTGCCCTCCTGCACTCTTCATTGAACCAGGGTTGATCCTCTGGCTGGATGGTAATGGGAGAGTGGGGGATATGCCGGGCCATGAGGTTACAGATCGTGTTCGAGTACAACTCTGCTGGTGCTGATGGCCTACAGCGCCTCATGGATGCCCAGTCTTGAGTTGCCAGATCTGTTTGAAATCTATCCCATTTAGCACAGGGGTTGTGCCACACAATACGATGGATGGTATCCTCAATGTAAAGGCGCGATTTTGTCTCCACACTGGTGTAGTGGTCACTCCTACCGATACTGTCATTACTGTCATGGACAGATGTAGCTGCGGCAGGCAGGTTGGTAAGGATGAGGTCAAGTATGTTTTCCCTCTTGTTGGTTCCCTCACCAACTGCCACAGACCCAGTCTAGCAGCTATGTCCTTTAGGACTTGGCCAGCTCGGCCAGTAGTGGTGCTACTGAGCCACTCTTGGTGATGGACATTGAAGTCACCCACCCAGAGTACATTCTGCATCTTGCCATCCTCAGTGCTTTTCCAAGTGATGTTCAATATGGAAGTGCACTGATTCATCAGCTGAGGGAGGGCCGTACGAACTAATCAGCAGGAAGTTTCCTTGTCCATGTTTGACCTGATGCCATGAGACTTCATGGGATCTGGAGTCAATGTTGAGGACTCCCAAGGCAACTCCCTCCCAACTGCATACGATTGTGCAGCCAGCTCTGCTGGGTCTGTCCTGCTGGTGGGACAGGATGTACCCAAGGAGGGTGTTGGTGGAGTCTGCGAAATTATAAGGTATGATTCCATGGGAATGACTATGTCAGGCTGTTGCTTGACTAGTCTGTGAGACTGGATGAGATACACCCAAGGCTGTTAGGAGATGCAAGGGAGGAACATCATTTATCAATCCTCTCTTGCTGTCGGTGTTGTGCCAGAGAACAAAAGCACTGCCGATGATGTACTATTGTTTAGAAATTAAGGAGGAGATAGCCTG
Source organism: Carcharodon carcharias (assembly GCF_017639515.1). NCBI lineage: Eukaryota > Metazoa > Chordata > Chondrichthyes > Lamniformes > Lamnidae > Carcharodon > Carcharodon carcharias. The sequence goes on from NC_054469.1 coordinate 96,051,863, forward strand.
AGTAATTACAGGCCAATCAGCTGAAACTTGGTGGTGGGCATATTATTAGAAAAACTTCTGAAAGACAGTATAAATCATCATTTAGGGGGGCACAGGTTAATCAAAAACAGCCAGAATAGATTTGTTAAAGGAAGTTGGAGTCTGACTAACTTGATTGAATTTTTTGAGGAGGTAACAAGGGGTATCAATGAGGATAGTGCATTTGATGGGGTCTACATGGATTTTAGCAAGACTTTTGACAAGATTCTGCAAGACAGACTGCTCAGAAAATTAAAAACTCATGGGGTCCAAGAGAAATTTTGATTCAAAATTGGCAAGTGTTAGGGAGCAAATGGTGATGCATGTTTGTGTGACTGGAAATCTGTTTCTAGTGGCATTCTGCAGGACTCAATACCTTGCTGTTCATAGTAAAAAGAAAGACTTGCATTTAAATAACACCTTTCTCAACCACTGGATATCCCAAAGTGCTGTACAGCCAAAGAAGTACTTTGGAAATGTAGTCACTATTGCTACATGGGAAATGTGACAGCCAACTTGTACCTCGCAAACTCCCACAAATAAAGGCCAGATAATTTATTTTTTGTGTTGCTGACTGATGAAAGATAAATATTGGTCAGCACACTGGGAATAACCCCCCTGCTCTACATCAAACTAGCGTCATGGGATTTTTTAAAATATTGGCATAAGAGGACAGAGGAAGAGATATAATGTGGCACAGATTTGTAGTATATTTTGCAGGCACTTTCTATATTATATCTAAGTGTCATTTTTGGTCACTTACCTTACGGATATGTTCCTGAAGTCCTTTTACTCCATACAATCTGAACACAAACCACATTTTCAGAGAACGGAATCTACGTCCGAGGGGGATCTGCCAGTGCTATATGTAAACAGTGTTAGTTAAAATAGCTGCCACTGTGACTTCTGTCTCATAGCCTGAATCAAATTGAGTAACCTGTAGTAGAAATATCTATTATTGATTTTCCCTAATCCTGGAATTTGTAATCGGAGCTAATACTCAATGCAAAGATTTTTTGAATGGAGGGAATTAATTCATACTCATTAAGCTCTATAAATAGCCCTGAATTTCCTTGATACATGGCATTGTTGTTGCATTGCAAAGTTGTGCCAGTTATCAACAAACGGGTTTCTTGGGAAATTAATTTTCCTGTGAAGTGGTTTAAGTTCTGGAGTAATTACATTCTAAAAGTGCAGCGTGCAGCCCAGGCCCCAGAAAACTACAGTGCATAAGTGATGCAGCTTCTGCAAAAACTTAAGTCTCCATAAAGGCACTTGGGTGCAGCAAGGGGAGGCTGCTTAGAGTCTTTCCCTAAGCTTTGCATTTTCTCCACTCGCGTAATCTTCCACTATCAGCTAAAGTGTTTCAATCCAAACTACCAGCAGCCACAGGTCAGGTGAGTGAGGCTAAGATCTTCTTGAGAGAGGTAACACAGTTATGAAATGGTATCCTTAGACAATCGAATCCTTTGAACCCAGAGCTACTCCAAGAGGTCATTGAAGGATCTGTGCTGCCAATAGCAATGCTCTAGGGTGGTGTTCTCTGCCTTATTCTCTTCACTTCCACCTGCTGTTGTTCCTCCTTCTCCTCTATAAAGTTGGTGTAGAGAGGTATGCCCATGGTGAATTCCTCTTCAGAGGTGCTCCGATTATGGAGGAGATGTGGTGCGGTGGGTTATGGGTTGAAAAATGTAGGGATGGGGTGCTGCTTTTAGCAGTCAACAAAAACTCTCAGTGAACAAGACTGGAAAACAACAGGTTACCAGAAATCTGCAAGCAACTTTTGAATAGAGTGGTGCACAAGCACAAAAAGAGATAACTAGTCAGGCACCACAATGCGCCAATGCAGCCCATAGCCAAATTTTCCAGATAAGTTTTTTATTTTTCTCAATTAAAATTGATGCATGGTACATTCTATAAATATCCAGTTTTTGGAAAGCCAGATCTGAGATACTGTACTATATTACATAGTGAGGGAAGTCTTGTGGTGGAGTGGTAGCATTCCTGCCTCTAAGCCATGAAGCTCTGGGTTCTGAATCCCACTCCTGGACATTGATGGCCATAATGCAGCCAAAAATGTTGATTATCGATCTGTAAATCCTCCTGACATACCTATGGCAGGCATTAAGAGCAGGAGAGTCTCCTGATCAGTTGTGCTTGATGCAGAGTGGTGCCCCATAAGCTATTGCCTCTGGTGACAGGCTTGTGACCTGTTCCAGGGAGAAACAGACATAAGCACGTATTTTGTCTGTCTCATATGCCACTAAGCACGGAAAGAGAATCAAAGAAGGAAGTATTACATTGTATTCACAGTAATGCTAATGTAGTTATAATGATGTTTATTTCAATGAATGGAAGAATTTATTTGTATTCCTTATTTTCTTGGGCTCTACTTTGTTGCATCCCCCATTCTCCCTGGGCAGCAGCCTTCAGGTGAATGGTATGATCATCCTTTATGACAAGGAAAGGATGTGAATGTGATGGTCAGCTGGTTGATAGTTGGAATGAGGTGTGCTGTGGGTGGTGGGCTCTCAGAGTTTCTGATGGAATTCTTAAATGGTTGACATATCGTTAGTAAATGAAGCATAAGCGGATGAGCCCATTGTGGGATTCCCTGGCAGCTGGGTGTACAGCTGAAGGCTCCATGGGCACATCTGCCCACGTTTTGATAAACTGTAGCTTTAAAATAATCTTGTGTTGTAAGATCACATGATATGTGTAAACCAATCAGTATGTAGCACGGGGAACCTTGGGGAGAGTTCTTTAGTTACAGAGTTTGATGCACACATGTAGTTGCTGCTGTTGTCTTGTAAATAAAGTTAAATGTGTCCACCAAGGAAAGTTGCCTGGAAAAGCAACTCTATAACATCCTCCTTCTCCTTTCCTTCCTCCTCCTCCTTCTCTGCCAGTAGCTCTCCCCGCTTCCTCATGCTGCAGCTTCACTCTCCTCTGCAGCATGATGTTATGAAGGGCACAACAGACTACAGCAATCCTGGAGACTCTTGATGGGGCATACTGAAGGGCGGCTCAGGTCTGCCAGGAACTGGAACTGCTTTTTGAGCAACCCAATGGCTTGTTCTATTATTGCCTTAGTAATGATGTGGCTCCTTTGTATCTCTCCTCTGGCTCACTGGCAAGGTTCCTCACTAGAGTCAGCCGCCAGCTCTTCAGAGGGTAGCTCTTGTTTCTCAGAAGCTAGTCACTGAGGCAATGCAGTGAGGAGAATAACTGCGGAAGATGTGACTGCCGCTGAATTAATGAATCATACTAGTTCCCTGGATATCTAGCATACCTGGGCTCTGAAGAAGACATACGGACTCGAAACATTAACTCTGTTTCACTCTCCACAGATGCTGCCAGGCCTGCTGAGTTTTTCCAGCATTTTCTGGGTTTTTTTTATATTAGTCCTCTGGCTTTGACTGCCTTCATCCATGGCAAAAGTTGATATAATTGATGACCTTGGCAAACGAGGTATCCGTGACTGGGAGATGCACTTGTGGGCAGCAGACTGTAATATCTGCAGATGTATCCAACTGATCCCTGGAAGGAGCTGAGGTGAAGAAATTCAGGGCTGTGGTGACCTTCACAGCCATTGGCAATGTGTGGCCACCTTGTTCTCTTGGAAGGAGGTCTCATTCTAAGAGGCTGCAGATATGGGCCACATCATGCCTCAAGAACCTGAGCTTCCTGAAGCACTGTTGATCTTTCATTGAATACTGGGAAGAGCGAAGCAATTGTTTTCAGTCCCTACTCCAAGCTCCATTCCCTAACTCCAGACTCCATCCCTCCCCTGGCAACAGTCTGAAATAAGACCCGTCTGTTAGCAACTTTGGTGTCACATTCAATCCCAAGATGAAGTTAAGACCTCATATTTTTCCCCTTCTTCCTCCTCTGTAACATCACTTGATTTTCTCCTTGTCTCAGCTCACCTGCTGCTGAAACCCTCAGCCATGCCTTTATTAATTCTAGGATTGACTAATCATGGCTGGTCTCCTACATTCTACCCTCCACAAACTCAACACCATCCAAAGTTCTGCTGCCTCTGCCGTAAATCACAGCAAACCCCATTTCCCTATCACCCTCCGGTGCTTCCTGGCCTTTGTTGGTCCCTGGCCAAACAATGTCTTGATTTTAAAATCCTCATCCTTGTTTACAAATCCTCCATGGCATTGCCCCTATTTCTGAAATCTCCTCCAACCCAATTACCCTCCGAGATATCTGCATTTCTCTACTTCTGGCACCTTGTACATTCCCAGTCGTAATTGCTCCACCATTGGTGGTTGAGCCTTCAGTTTCCTAGGCTCCAAGTTCTGGAATTTAATTCCCAGCACCTCTCTGTCTCTCGACTATGCTTTCCTCCTTTAAGACCCTTCTTAAATTCTAATTATTTGACCAAGCTTTTGGTCATCTGACCTAATATCTCCTTTTGTGCCTCAGTGTCATACTTTGTTTTATTAGGCTCCTGTGAAGCACTTTGGAATGTTTTATTACATTAAAGATGCTATATAAATGTAAGTTGTCGTTGTCATGTTGAGGAAGCTCAACCCCCTGTGCATGGGTATCACCTCCTTCAAGCTGCAGCCTCTGTCCCATGTCCTCAGTCCTGTGGAATGGCGTGTGTCTGCAGAGAAGGAGCTGATCTTGGTGTAGCTGTTGTTCTTGTTGCTGCTAGTGCTGCTACTACTACTGCTGGTGTGGCTGATCCTGTTGCTGCTCCTCAGAGGTCCCAGCTACTGCTGCATAAGTGATGCTCACACTGCAGTGAAGGCTGACAGCAAGGAAGTTGAAATGCAGGTGAATATTCTCCAAGGCACTTGAAAGTAACTTCAAAACACTGCAATAAACACTTGAAATAGTGAATTTAGGCTGACAGAAGTAATCTGGCAACGTATGCCTTTCCCTCTAGCTAACCACAAGCTAAGTGATTTCAGTCTTTGAAGTCTTCTCAACACATCAAGTTCATTAAACAATTGCTGCCCTGCAGTGCTCCCATCTCCTGGGCCCTGGCAAGGTGTGCAAAGTTCAAAAAACCTGTACACTGGCTGTTCAGTGAGACTTAATGGCCTATTTGAAAATTTTAATACATTTTGTGACTGCTGCAAGGGGACTCCCCACTCACCTCCAAACTTGTTTGAGCCAAAGTTGGAAGTGGCTGGGATGATGCCAAGTTCCTAACCCAGCGCCGCTTTTCAGGGATTTTATCTTGTGCTTGTTTCCCTGCCCATTAAAATCCTGCCCAGTGATGTGGAATTACTTCAAAATAAACAACAAGCAGTAGCAATTTGCGACAGACAGATGTAACTGGCGTTTGACAATGCAGCATTCCCTCAGTACGGAATGGCTGCTCAAGGCCTGACAGGGCAACAACAGTCTAATAATGCTCCAGATACTGCATATAGCAAGGAAACTCAGGGCTGGTTCATTATCCAATCCTTGTCAGTGGCTGTAAATTTTCATATAATACATAACACAAACCATCAAGAGGTGAAACACAGTTTATACCTCAAGTGGTAATTTCTGATGCATTGGACACTAAGAAGGAAATTATAACTTGTGGAACAAGAAATAAGTTAGGTTAAAGAAGTAAAAATATTAGTTCCCTTCAAAGGAAAGATGGTGGGATAGTGATGGATGTCATTGGACTAGTAATCAAAGGAAACTAGGGAAACAAAGCAGCAGGTGAGCGTGTAGGGGGGGTTGATTCAACTTCACGGAAAATTATGAAAAAACTGAAAAGAAAGGAGAGCCCAGGAGAGGCTATTAAAGTCTCCAGAACACAAAATAGGACAGAGCGTTTGGAAAGGGCTAGGAATCTAACTTCAAGCACATCAGATAAAGGGATGACAATGAGAAAGGGGACGGGAACTACAGGACTGAACGTGTTGAATCTGAATGCACACAGTATACGAAATAAGGTAAACAAGCTTGTGGCACAGATTGAAATTGGCAAGTATGATGTGGTGGGCATCATGGAGACATGGCTGAAAGGGGATCAGGACTGGGAGCTAAATATACTAGGATATACATCCTATAGAAAAGATAGGCAGGTTGGCAGAGGGGATGGGGTTGCTTTGTTAGTAAGAAATGAAATTAAATCGATAGTAAGAGACAACATAGGGTCAGATGATGTAGAATCTGTGTGGGTAGAGTTGAGGAACCGCAAAGGTTAAAAAACCATAATGGGAGGTATATACAGGCCTCCGAACAGTAGTCAGGATGTGGGGCACAAGATACACCAGGAGATAGAAAAGGTGTGTAAGAAAGGCAAGGTTACAGTGATCATGGGGGATTTCAATATGCAGGTAGACTGGGAAAATCAGGTTGGTAGTGGATCCCAAGAAAAGGAATTTGTGAAATGTCTACGAGATGGCTTTTGGAGCAGCTTGTGATGGAGCCCACTAGGGAACAGGCAATTCTAGATTTAATGATGTCTAATGAGGCAGATTTGATAAGGGAGCTTAAGGTGAAGGAACCTTTAGGAAGAAGTGACCATAATATGATAGAATTTACCCTGCAATTTGAGAGGAAAAAGCTGGAATCAGATGTAATGGTATTACAGTTGAATAAAGGCAACTACAGAGGCATGAGGGAGGAGCTGGCCAGAATTGACTGGGAGATGAGCCTAGCAGGAAAGACGGTGGAACAGCAATGGTAGGAGTTTCTGGGAGTAATTTGGGAGATTCATTCCTAGGAAGAAGAAGCATACTAAAGGAAGGATGAGGCAACCATGGCTGACAAGGGAAGTCAGGGACAGCATAAAAGCTAAAGAGAAAGCATACAATGCGGTGAAGAGCAATCCAGGGGATTGGGAAGCCGACAAAGACCAACAGAGGACAGCTGAAAAAGAAATAAGGAGGGAGAAGATTAAATATGAGGGTAAACTAGCCAATAATATAAAAGAAGATTGCAAGAGTTTTTTGAGATATATAAAGGGTAAGAGAGAGGCAAAAGTGGACATTGGGCCGCTGGAAAATGATGCTGAAGACGTAGTGGTGGGGAACAAAGAAATGGTGGAGGAACTGATTAGGTACTTTGCGTCAGTCTTCACGATGGAAGACACGAGTAACATCCCCAAAGTTCAAGAGAGTCAGGGGGCAGATGTGAGTATGGTGGCCATTACCAAGGAGAAGGTGTTAAGAAACTGAAAGGTCTGAAAGTGGATTAATCACCTGGACAAGATGGGTTACACCCCAGAGTTCTGAAGGAGATAGCTGAAGAGATAGTGGAGGCGTTAGTGGTGATCTTTCAGGAATCACTGGAGTCAGGGAGAGTCCCAGAGGACTGGAAAATTGCTAATGTAACCCCCCTGTTTAAGAAGGGAGTGAGGCAAAAGATGGGAAATTACAGGCCAATTAGCCTGACCTTGGTTGTTGGTAAGATTTTAGAGTCCATTATTAAGGATGAGATTTCAGAATACTTGCAAGTGCATGGTAAAATAGGGCAAAGTCAGCATGGTTTCATCAAGGGGAGGTCTGCCTGACAAATCTGTTAGAATTCTTTGAGGAGGTAACGAGTAGGTTAGACAAAGGATAGCCAATGGATGTTATCTACTTGGACTTCCAGAAAGCCTTTGACAAGGTACCGCACAGGAGGCTGCTCAGTCAGATAAGAGCCCATGGTGTTAGAGGCAAGGTACTAGCATGGATAGAAGATTGGCTGTCTGGCAAGAGGCAGAGAGTGGGGATAAGGCTGTCCTTCTCAGGATGGTGGCCGGTGACTAGTGGCGTTCCGCAGGGGTCAGTGTTGGGACAACTTTTCACTTTATACATTAATGATCCAGATGAAGGAACTGAGGGCATCCTGGCTAATTTTGCAGTTGATACAAAGATAGGTGGAGGGACAGGTAGTATTGAGGAGGCGGGAAGGCTGCAGAAGGATTTGGACAGGTTAGGAGAATGGGCAAAGAAGTGGCAGGTGGAATACAACGTGGGGAAGTGTGAGGTCATGCACTTTGGTAGGAAGAATAGAGGCATAGACTATTTCCTAAATGGGAAGAGAATTCAGAAATCTGGAGTGCAAAGGGACTTGGGAGTCCTAGTCCAGGATTCTCTTAAGGTTAACTTGCAGGTTGAGTCGGTAGTTAGGAAGGCAAATGCAATGTTGGCATTTATTTCGAGAGGACTAGAATATAAAAGCAGGAATGTGCTGCTGAGGCTTTATAAGGTTCTGGTCAGACCACATTTAGAATATTGTGAGCAATTTTGGGCCCCATATCTCAGGAAGGATGTGCTGGCACTGGAGAGGGTCCAGAGGAGGTTCACGAGAACGATCCCAGGAATGAAAGGCTTAACATATGAGGAACGTTTGAGGACTCTGGGTCTATACTCGATGGAGTTTAGAAGGATGAGGGGGGATCTGATTGAAACTTAAAGAATACTGAAAGATAGAGTGGATGTGGGGAGATGTTTCCATTAGTAGGAGAGACTAGGACCCGAGGGCACAGCCTCAGAGTAAAGGGAAGACCTTTTAGAACAGAGATGAGGAGAAACTTCTTTAGCCAGACAGTGGTGAATCTATGGAATTCATTGCCACAGAAGGCTGTGGAGGCCAGGTCACTGGGTGTATTTAAGACCGAGATAGATAGGTTCTTGATTGGGAAGGATATCAAAGGTTACGGGGAGAAGGCAGGAGAATGGGGTTGAGAAACGTATCAGCCATGATTGAATGGCGGAGCAGACTCGATGGGCCGAATGGCCTAATTTCTGCTCCTATGCCTTATGGCCTAATCCAGAGACATTGGTGATGTTTGGAGACATAGGGCAGAAATTTTCGCTCAGCAGGTGGGGGCGCACGCCCGACCCGCTCGAGTGTGAAATGATGTGCGTTGACATCGGCCAAGTGTGTCACATCAACGCGCAGTTGCGTGATAGTTCGATCAGCGGGCTTGTGCCAGAGTCGACAGCGCGCTTGCTGACAATTAAAAGGCCTGTTAAGGCCTTTAAAAATCAATTAACTTAAATATTTCACTGCCCGCCAACCAAATGGTTGGCAGGCAGGTGAAAATGCCACGGGCGGAATGAGGTTTCCAAAAGCAACTAAAATTGAAATAAAAGTTTTACGTTTGAATTAATAACATGTCCCTGCTCATGTGACAGAGTCACAAGAGGGGCGCATATTTTATTACATTTTTATTTTATTTATTTTATTTTTTTTTTAACAATGCTTGATCTCCCTGAGACAGCTCTGTGCCTCAGGGGAATTATAAAGCGCTCACTTGCGCAATTCGCGCTCGCCCTCCTCCCCCACACCACACAGGCAGGGCCGAGTGCTGCCGCTCACATTTCATGCTGGGCCCGCCACGGTAAAATCGTGGTCTGCTGCTGATCACGGGCAGTGGTCGGATTCTCGACCGCCCCCGCCTGCCTCCGACGAGCCCACCCGTCAAGGGTAACATTCTACCCATGGGTCCAAATCACACCATCATAGCTCATGGAATTTAAATTCAATTAATAAATCTGGAATTTGTTTTTATTCATTCAGGGGATGTGGGCTTCGCTGGCTGGGCCAGCATTTATTGCCCATTCCTAGTTGGCCTTGAGAAGGTGGTGGTGAGCTGCTTTCTTGAAACGCTGCAGTCCATGTGGTGTAGGTACACCCACAGTGCTGTTAGGGAGGGAGTTCCAGGATTTTGACCCAGCAACAGTGAAGGAACAGAGATGCATTTCCAAGTCAAGATGGTGAGTTACTTGAAGGGGAACTTCCAGGCGGTGGTGTTCCCATCTATCTGCTACCCTTGTCCTTCTAGTTGGTAGTGGTTGTGGGTTTGGAAGATGCTGTCGAAGGAGCCTTGGTGGAATTCCTGCAGTGCATCATGTAGATGGTACACACTGCAGCTACAGTGTAATGCTGATGGAGGGCGTGAATGTTTGTGGATGTGCTGCCAATCAAGCAGGCTGCTTTGTCCTGGATGATGTGTGTGTGTTCTGTGGGAGCTGCACTCGTCCAGGCAAGTCGGGAGTATTCCAACACACTCCTTGCCTTGTAGATGGTGGACAGGTTTTGGGGAGTCAGGAGATGAGTTACTCTTTGCACGATTCCCAGCCTCTGACCTGCTCTTGTCACCACAATATTTACATGGCTAGTCCAGTTCAGTTTCTGGTCAGTGGTAACCCCCAGCATGTTGATACTGCAGGATTCAGTGATGGTAATGCCACTGAACATCAAGGGACAATGGTTGGATTCTCTCTTGTTGGAGATGATCATTGTCTGATGCTTGTGCGGCGTGAATATTACTTGCCACTTGTCAGCCCAAGCCTGGATATTGTCCAAGTCTTGCTGTATTTGGACATGGACTGCTTCAGTGTCTGAGGAGTCGTGAATGGTACTGAACATTGTGCAATCATCAGCGAACATCCCCACTTCTGACCTTATGATGGAAGGAAGATCATTGATGAAGCAGCTGAAGATGGTTGAGCCAAGGACACCACCCTGACGAACTCCTGTGGTGATGTCCTGGAGCTGAGATGACTGACCTCCAGCAACCACAACCATCCTCCTTTGTGCTGGGTATGATCCCAACCAGTGCACCGCTTTCCCCCTGATTCCCCTTGACTCCAGTTTTGCTAGGGCTACTTGATGCCACACTTGATCAAATGCTGCCTTAATGTCAAGGGCAGTCACTTTCACTTCACTTCAGGAGCTCAGCTCTTTTGTCCATGTTTGAACCAAGGTTGTAATGAGGTCAGGAGCTGAGTGGCCCTGGTGGAACCCAAACTGGGCATCAGTGAGCAGGTTATTGCTAAGCAAGTGGTGCTTAATAGTCCTGTTGATGACCCCTTCCATTACTTTATTGATGATCGACAGTAGACTGATGGGGTGGAAATTGGTCGGGTTCAAGTTGTCCTGCTTTTTGTGTACAGGACATACGTGAGCAATTTTCCATATAGCCGGGTAGATGCCAGTGTTGTAGCTGTACTGGAACAGCTTGGCTAGGGACACGGCAAGTTCTGGACCACAAGACCTCAGTACTATTTCTGGAAGATTGTCAGGCCCCTTGCCTTTGCAGTATCCAGTGCCTTCGGCCACTTCTTGATATCACATAGAGTGAATCGAATTGGCTGAAGATTGGCACCTGTGATGCTGGGGACCTCTGGAGGAGGCCGAGATGGATCATCCACGCAGCACTTCTGGCTGAAGATTGTAGCGAGTGCTTCAGCCTTATCTTTTGCACTGATGTGCTGGGCTCCTCCATCATTGAGGGTGGGGATATTTGTGGAGCCTCCTCCTCCAGTGAGTTGTTTAATTGTCCACCACCAATCACGATGGATGTGGCAGGACTGCCAGCTTAGATCTGATTTGTTGTTTGTGGGATTGCTTAGCTCTGCCTTTCACTTGCTGCTTATGCTGTTTGGCACGCAAGTAGTCTTGTTTTATAGCTTCACTAGATTGACACCTCATTTTTAGGTATGCCTGGTGCTACACTTGGCATACCCTCCTGCACTCTTCATTGAACCAGGGCTGATCCTCTGGCTTGGTGGTAATGGGAGAGTGGGGGATATGCCGAGCCATGAGGTTACAGATTGTGTTTGAGTGCAATTCTGCTGCGGCTGATGACCTACAGCGCCTCATGGATGCCCAGTCTTGAGTTGCTAGATCTGTTCGAAATCTATCCCATTTAGCACAGTGATTGTGCCACACAACATGTTGGAGGCGTGAAGGCAGGACTTCGTCTCCACAATGACTATGCGGTGGTCACTCCTACCGATACTGTCATGGACAGATCCATCTGTGACAGGCTGGTTGGTGGGGATGAGGTCAAGCATGTTTTTCCCTCTTGTTGGTTCCCTCAACGCCTGCCACAGACCCAGTCTAGCTGATATATCATTTAGGACTCAGCCAGCTCGGTCAGTTGTGGTTCTACCAAGCCACACTTGGTGACGGACATTGAAGTCCCCAGCCAGAGTACATTCTGCATGATTGCCACCTTTAGTGCTTCCTCCAAGTGATGTTCAACATGGAGGAACACTGATTCATCAGCTGAGGGAGGCCGGTACATGGTAATCAGCAGGAGATATTCTTGACAACATTTGACCTGGTGCCATGAAACTTCATGGGGTCCAGAGGCGAAGCTGAGGACTCCCAGGGCAACTCCCCCCCAACAATATATCATTGTGCAGCCACATATGCTGGGCCTGTCCTGCCGGTGGGTCAGGACATACCCAGGGATGGTGATGGTGGTGTCTGGGACATTATCTGTAAGGTATGATTCCATGAGGATGACTATGTCAGGCTGTTGCTTGACTAGTCTGTGAGGCTGTTCTCCAAATTTTAGCACTAGTCTCCAGGTGTTAATAAGGAGGACTTTGCAGGATCGACAGGTCTGAGATTGCTATTGTCATTTCCGGTGTCTAGGTCGATGCCGGTTAGTCCGTCTGGTTTCATTCCTTTTTTATGACTTTGTAGCAGTTTGTTACAACTGAGTGGCTTGCTAGGCTATTTCAGAGGGTAGTTTAACAGTCAACAGCATTGCTGTGGTCTGGTGTCACATGTAGGCCAGACATGGTAAGGACAGCAGATTTCCTTCCTTAAAAGACATTAGTGTGAGATGAGAAGTGATTGAGAAGTTGAGAGGTGAATGAAACTATCATGAATTATTGTGAAGGACCATCTGGTTCACTCATCCTTTTAGGGAAGGAAATCTGCTGTCCTTACCAGGTCTGGCCTAAATATGACTCCAGACCCACAGCAATGCGGTTCTGGAGTCATATTTAGGCCAGACCTGGTAAGGACAGCAGATTTCCTTCCCTAAAAGGATGAGTGAACCAGATGGTCCTTCACAATAATTCATGATAGTTTCATTCAACTCTCAACTTCTCAATCACTTCTCATCTCACACTAATGTCTTTTAAGGAAGGAAATCTGCTGTCCTTACCATGCTTAACTGACCTCTGAAATAGTTTAGCAAGCCACTCATTTGTGGCAATTAATGATGGACAACCAATGTTGACCTTGCCAGTGAAGCCCACATACCATGAAAGAATAAAACTACCTCTTAGCTAAAATGCCTAACAATATATTGGTAATGCTTTGAAAGAAAGCAACCTCTCCAAAGTCCTCCTTTTACTCTCTGAGGCAGTGATTCATAGGTTTGCACAGTTGTACAGGTAGTGGTTATCCATTACATTTCTCAAGTGATTACTCCATGCTGCAAACTTGAGTTAACAGCTCAGGGCTATTTGACTAGCAAAGCCACAAAGCTGAGCATGATCCTATCCTCACAATACACAAATTCAGCAGAAACAATCAGGAAGCAGGAATTTTGGCTTTTCTCCTCCCTACCTTGAGAACATCAAGGTCAATATATAGTGTTTCTATATGGATTATTAGGTATCACTCTAAAGTGGCCCTCTTTCGGTTATATTATTCGCAGGGCATATACCCATCAGAAATTTGCTCAGCTGAATAATCAATTTAAGACTGAGGGCTACATTTTTCTTTGCTAATTTTAGTGAGAAATTAAGTAAGAGTATAAAGCAGTATTTTCCACTTTATACTCTGAAAATTACGAAAATTAACAAAGAAGAAAAAATATAGGGGCAGGGTTTTCCAGACATCAGGTGGGCTCAGCAGGGGCGAGCGGGAACAGCCGTGAAATGGACCGCCGCCTGCGATCGGGCCCCCACCGTGATTTCACACTGGTTGACCAATTAACAGCCAGCCAGCATGAATCGCGCACTGCAGCGCTGCCAGGGAGGGGGGTAGGAGGGCGAGCACGGAATTTCATGCATGCGAGTGCATGATGACGTCGGGATGCTCGCTGATGTCATCGCGCATCATTTTATGATCATTCGGGTCAGGCACACGCCTGCCCAATGAGAACAATATTCTGTCCATGGATAAATTCACCAATCTCATTCCAAATGGAAAGGCTTGCTCAAGGAAAGCAGGAACCAGAGAATCAGCAGTACTGTGTTGATGTCTAATATCTGACCTCTGCTTCCTTGAAGAACAATTGGTAAATTTACCCTGTAGCTCAAAGTTTTATATAAAGTCGTGCATTAAACAATCCCATTTTATATATCAAAAAGATTTTCTTCAATGAGGAACCACCAGAACAATCATTTATGTTATTTATCCATAAATTGCAAAGTTGATTTCAAAAATTGAGAAATGCCAATTTGTGAAATGGGTCTGATATGCCTGATATCTTTGCCAAAATCAACAATAAGACGAAACAAGTATATCCAATATCAACGGTTATATTTGGTGACTTAGAAATCTGTAGAAGTGACTATAGATTCAAAATGGTTGCTGGTTTATATGGATTTTTATTTTAACTGGAGATAATTTGTCAATAGTAAGTTGTATTAGTTCAATTAGCTCCCCAATATCTTATACAGTACAATAAAGGCTTCATATAACTAAGTCAATTGGACCCCAGATTTAATCTCTTTCCATGCTGTGTAAACTGATTTCTGCCAGGTGGCAGTAGAGGAGCCACAATTGACTTCAGCACCTCCAGGTTTGAGGAAAGAAAAATCAGCCCTGAGTTTATGCTCTGAACATTATTCAATAACACTTGCTGGATGTGTTTGTGGACACAATGGAGGATTGGGTTTGATAATGAAGGTCCTTTGTTGAACATCCTGGCAATATTCACTGTTTAGGCTTACAGAAGGGTGATTACCCCAACAGAAGCCAATACCCTCAGGAGAGGAAAAATCTCCAAGAAAACTGAAATTTAGTTCAATAAATATACGTTTAGAATAACTACAAAGCTGGAGGCACTGATAAATAAACACTTATATATTTAGCTGAATGCCGAGTGCAAAATCTGACTAGAAGTGAAAAAAATGTACTATATTTATGAGACTGTTTCACATTAATAAGTTTTAGAAATGCTTAATGGGCACTCACCCTATAATCAGTGATGAGTCCTGGAAACAGAACAAAAAGAGAAGATACTGTAAAATGTGTCTAATTTGTTTTATGCAACTGCAAATGATTGGATGATCACAAATGTAGCTAATATCAATGGTACCAACAGAATATACAGAATAATATGCACAGCAAGATTTGATGGCCTTTGACCCAGAGGCAGTAACAGTAAGGAAAATTTGTGATTACTTTAAAATGTTTGGGGAACCTGTAACTGTTTTTAAAAATGTTTGAAAAGGACTTTTAATGGCTTGTATCAATTCTTTTTCTATCCATTCATGGAATGTGAGCATCGTTGGCTAGACCAGCATTTATTGCCCATCCCTTATTGCCCTTGAGAAGGTGGTGGTGAGCTGCCTTCTTGAACCGCTGCAGTCCATGTGGTGTAGGTACACCCACAGTGCTGACAGGGAGTGAGTTCCAGGATTTTGACCCAGCGAAAGTGAAGGAATAGCAATATATTTCCAAGTCAGAACGGTGAGAGGCTTGGAGTGGAACTTGCAGGTAGTGGTGCTCCCATCTATCTGCTTGTCCTTCTCAATGGTAGTGGTTGTGGGTTTGGAAGGTGCTGCCAAAGGAGCCTTGTGAATTCCTGCAGTGCATCTTGCAGGTGGTACACACTGCTGCCATTGTTTGTCAGTGGTGAAGGGGGGTGGAAAGAGTGCCAATCAAGCAGGCTGCTTTGTCCTGGACAGTGTCAAGCTTCTTGAATGTTGTTGGAGCTGCACTCATCCAGGTAAGTGGAGAGTATACCATCACACTCCTGACTTGTGCTTTGTAGATGGTGGACAGGCTTTGGGGAGCCAGGAGGTGAGCTGCTCACTGCAGGATTCCTAGTCTCTGACCTGCTCTTCTAGCCACAGTATTTATATGGCTATCCAGTTCAGTTTCTGGTCAATTATAACCCCTTAGGATGTTGAAAGAGGGGGATTTAGCAGTGGTAACGTCATTGAATGTCATGGGGAGGTGGTTAAATTCTTTCTTATTGGAGATGGTCATTGCCTGGCACTTGTATGGCACAAGTCTGGATATTGTCCAAGTCTTGCTGTATTTGGACATGGACTGCTTCAGTATCTGAGGAGTCGCGAATGATGCTGAACATTGTGCAATCATCAATGAACTTCCCCACTTCTGATTTTATGATGGAAGGAAGGTCTGATGAAGTAGCTGAAGATGGTTGGGCTGAGGACACTTCCCTGAGCAACTCCTGCAGTGATGTTCTGGAACTGAAATGATTGACCTCCAACAACCACAACCATCTTTCTTTGTGCTGGGTATGACTCCAACCAGTGGAGACCTTTCTTCCTGATTCCCATTGACTCCAGTTTTGCTAGGGCTCCTTGATGCCACACTCGGTCAAATGCTACCTTGATGTAAAGGACAGTCACTCTCACCTCACCTCTGAAGTTCACCTCTTTTGTCCATGTTTGAACCAAGGCTGTAATGAGGTCAGAAGGCATCAGTTATAACTTTTGGATAATAAGGAGCACCGATCCATGTGACCTGGTAACTGTTGACCTGGAAGCAGTATCAACAGGCAGGAAGTTTAACTATGGAGGTCATGTGGCAGACAGAAAGAGGAAAGATAAAGGAGATTCTGGTAGATCCATGCTATCATGACCAACAGGAGCTGAGAGTTGAGATGGTTCCAGAAGGAGTTGTGGCATTGTGTAGCAGATTGCACAGGCAGAACTCCGTTTATGAAAGCTGCTGCCTGGAAGAATTGGCAAAGTCCTTGAAGGAGAGAGACTGGAATTCTGCCTGAGGAAGATCTGAACTTGAAAGAACTGCATGGTTGAAATTGGTGCCAAACAGGCAAAATAGATGGCCTATAAGATCCATGAGATCCATCTTTGTTGTATCTCCTATTCCATGTAAAATTTATAGTTTGTACCAGTTGTGATTTGTCTGTTAATTTATGTTTAAGTTACATTGGTCTGATTTGCGTTAAAGTAAAAGACAAAAAAGTAAAATCTTGTTCACTAATTTATTCTTTTGGGAGTTGTTCAATAATTTTGGTTCTTTTCAGTTTATGGATCCGCATGGGGATCATAACAGTGATAGGTATGTTCCTTAGCTTTTAAACTGAATTTGGAAATAGTTTATGCACAATACTTGAAATAGTGTTGGTACTCCAAAAGTTCATGCATCAAACAATTGTGGTTAATATTTGTCCCTGACACCATTCCAGTTTCAGCAGTCAGGGTGGAAACTTGCAGTGACACCTTGCTACAGACAGTCAAGCTGGTGTCAAAAAAGTTCTGTATCTAAATAGGACACTTCCTGTGCTGCAGTTGGCTGTTCTGTGATCAACTATATGGGGGACTTGTAAAATTTAAATTATTGCTTGAACAGAGATGAAGAGACATTTCATGTGCTCAGCATTGTGAGGGTAAAAATGGCAACAATTATATTGATTGTGATAAAATTTGTGAATATGTACTTTAAGTGGATGCAACATTTTAAATGTTCCTAGTAGGTCGTATTAGTTGCCCTTTAAGCCAACTGTTCATTCCCCTCTGGCAAACTCACAGTGCCAATTCCAATATGGGCCAGGATTCTGTATAAATGAACAACATTCAAGACATCCAAACACAGAATATGCTGTAAAGTTATGTACAGCCAAAACCAAGGCCGGAAAGGCTGCTGCATTTCATTGTTATCTCTAGATTACACTTTTGAGGAAAATGCCAAAACATTAGTATTGTTAATTAATATTACCATCTGCCAAAATAACACGACTGGACATCCTTGCTCAAAAGTAAGCTAAAAAAAATGCTTGCTGGACTTGTGTAAGAGCGATGAGCTACCATGTGATATATATGACAGGGTTTGCCCTCACGGTTCGCTATGTCCGCACTTGTATGGCTGCCCAAAACACTCAAAGGTGATGTTTCTCTCTGCTCCATCTTATCTATGACCATTTCTGCACAACATGAATCGGCCAAATTGTTAGGCGTGTTGTTACAACCAGCTTTGACCAAGTTTTCCACATACATAGTAAAGGATTCCTTCACATTTGCATCAATGACTTGTACATCAATGGCAGCACTGTGCCCGTGCTCATTTTACATTGCTAGCCTATTCACCAATGTTCCACTTAAGGAAGCCATAGATATTTGTGCTGCGGCACTATATCATGGAGATCTGGACCTGCCACCATTGCATGAATCAGTATTCATTGAACTTATGAACTCGGTAACCTGGGCAGTTGAGTTCAGTTTTAATTACACCATGTATGCCCAAATAGATGGTGTTGCCATGGGATCCTTCCAGGTTCAGCAAACATCTTTGCTGGGTTCCATGACAAATGTGTCTTTGATGAAATGACACCTAACCTCCTATCCCTCACATATTTCCAATATGTGCATGATATGTTTGCTATATTTAAATCCGCAGCTGTATGTAACAATTTCCTTACATGTCTTAATGGGCTCCATCCTGCGCTCAAATTCACCTGTGAAATGTAGCAGCCAAATGAACTCCCCTTCCTTGACATATTGGTGAGAAATCAGCCAAGGGATTCTCTACCACAGTCCAAACCAAGCCTACCTCCACTGGTAAACAAATGCGTTGGGATGCTTACAGTTCCACACACTATAAGGTTGGTCTTATTGGCAGCCTTGTAAATAGAGCGTGAGCCATTTGCTCACCATGCAAGTTTGATGCTGAAATAAGGCTCATCAAAGGCATCCTGCAGGATAATGGCTACCCTGATCAGATCATTTCACGTTGTTCATGCCAATTCCTGAATGGGCCTAAAGCCGTCACTTTCTGCCCTGAAAAGTGTCCAGCCTACCTCAAATTACCCTGGAAGGGCAAAGTATCTAAAAACTTTGAGCAACAGGCGAAGCTAGCTATTTCACGTTGCTACTATGCAGTAGCAGCATGAGTGGTATTCGCCACTAACAAGCCAAAACGACGTTCTGCCTATCACATAAATGAGTAATGTGGTATATGAATTTCAGAGCTAGTGTGATACTAGGTATGTAGGCTGTTCGTCCCAAAGACTGGTGGATTGTACCAAACAGCATGTCCCAGCCGCTGTTCACAATGGGCAGGGTATAGACCATACCCAATTAGCCCGTGCTTGCAAAACTCAAAAGTGTCCAACATTAGATGCGATTTCGTGATTCGATAACATTTGCTAAATAATCCTCAGTGTGCTAAGAATTACACTGACAACCAATTTAAGATTGTCAGTTGGGCTTGCAGTGTGGTACATTTGTGTGTACTGGAAGCAACATATATTAATACACAGGGACTGTTATTTGCAGACAGAAAGAACATATACACACATTGTGCCTGCTCAGCTAAACAAAATAAGTGACAGCCATTTCCTGACTCATTTCTCTGGCCAATGTGTTGACTAATCAGGGTCAAGCTGCCTGGTTTAAATTTCAAACAATGTTGCCAGTTAACTGTCAGTCGCCATCAGTGGTGCATTTGGCCATGGCAACACCACTTGCCAACTAATCAGCACAATTTTCATAAATCGTTGTTTTCCCCTTATATTGGTATTCTTTCAAGTATCCTGATGAGTGCAAGGCAAAAATCTTAGACGTGCCTCTTTTTTCAGCAACAGAAGTATCTTGTTGGATGGCGGGTAGTGGGGGGAGGGGTGGGTGGTGGGTTGCATGCTTAAGGTGCAAAATGGCCACTCTTGCTCCTATTTCTTATTTGCCAGGAATTTTACCGAACATACCAATTAGCAGTGGGAGTATGCCACTCGGCCCTTCAACCCTGCTCCGCCATTCAACAAGATCATGGTTGTAACTCAACGCCACACTCCTGCCTAACCTCAATAAGATTTCACTTCCTTATCAAGAATCTATCTAACTCTGCCTTAAAAATATTCAAAGGCTGGAATTTTCCAGGCCCTCTCGCCAGTGTGATCTTCCAGTCCCGCTGAAGTCAATGATTTTTGTGCCCCCATGATGATGGGGCTGGAAAATTCTGCCCAAAGACTCTGCTTCCACTGCCTTTTGAGGAAGAGAGTTCCAAAGACTCTCAACCCTCTGAGAGTAAAAATTTCTCCTCATCTCTTTCCAAAGTGGGCAACGTTTATTTATAAACAGTGGCTCCTAGTACTAGATTCTCCCATAAGAGGAAACATCCTCACCACATCGACCGTGTCAAGACACCTCAGGATCTTATATGTTTCAGTCAAGTCACCTCTTACTCTTTTAAGCTCCAACAGGTACAAGCCTAGTCTGCCCAACCTTTCCTCAAAAGACAACCCACCCAATCTAGGTATTAGTTTAGTAAACCTTCTCTGAATTGCTTTCAATGCATTTACATCTTCCTTAAATAAGGAGACCAATATTGTACACTGTACTTCAGATGTGGTCTCATCAATGTCCTGTATAACTGAATCATAACCTCCTATTTTATATTCAATTCTCCTCCCAATAGATCATAACATTCTATTAGCTTTCCTATTTACTTGCTGTACCTGCATACCAGCCTTTTGCAATTCATGCACTAGGACACCAAGATCTCTGCATCTCAGAGCTCTGCACCATTTGGATAATATGCTTCTCTTTTTAATTTTTCCTGCCAAAATGGACAGTTTGACACTTTCCCATGTTATACTCCATTTGCCAGGTCTTTGCCCACTCACTTAACCTATCTTTATCCCTTTGTAGCCTCCTTATGTCCTCTTCACATTTTACTATCCTACCTACATTTGTGTCATCAGCAAATTTGGCAACCACACCTACAGTCTCATCATCCAAGTCATTTCTATAAATTTTAAAAATTTGAGGCCGCAGCACTGATCTCTGTGGCACACCACTCGTTATGTGATCCAACAGAGGGCGCTGGTGAGAAGAGACTGAAGAATTCTGGGAGAAGTCACCACAGCCACCGCGACTCAGGAGGGAATCGAGGAGGACTCTTGCACTCAACAGGAGGCAGAGCATCTGATGGAGGGTGCTGGTGAGAAGTGACTGAAGCATTCTGGGAGAAGTCACTGCATACACCACGACTCAGGAGGGAGTGAGGAGGACCCACTGTCAAAGAACGGAATAGCCCCACACATTACATTGCTGTAGTGTTTCCATTCCTCCCTCCTCCTCAAACCTAAAAAAGGGAGAGGAAGAGGCAGTGCCTTCAGGAGTGCACCAGACCTGCGAGGGACACTCTTCTGAAAGTGGATTTTAAAGAAAAAGCAGCTGATTGGTGAGTAAATCAGATTGGGGAGCAGACTCGGAGGGAGGAGCACTGGAGTGGTGAGTATAAATCTATCTTACCTTGAGGATTCGTGGCCTTGTCTCCAGGGAGCAGACGCGGAGGGAGGAGCACCGGAGCGGTGACCTCGGGGCACAGAGTAACTGAAGCCAAAACTGGAAAAGTGACATCACAGGAAAGCTGTGACCTGATTGGTTGGTAGGAAATTGGCACCAAATTTGAAAAAAAAACACTGCAAAGCTAATTAATAAATTAATTATCTAAGTCGAGATGGCTGGGCAGGTGATGTGCTGTAGCTGCATGATATGGGAGCTGGCAGATCCCATTGTGAACTGCAGTGACCACATCTGCAGCAAGTGTTGGGTGCTGGAGGAACTCCGGCTCAGAATTGACGAGCTGAAGTCCGAACTCCGAAAGCTGCGGCACATTCGGGAGGGGGAGTGTTACCTGGACGCTTTGTTTCAGGAGATGGTAACACCCGGTAGATTAAGTACCTCAAGTTCGGTCAGTGGTCAGGGACAGCAGGATATGACTGAAGTGAAGCAGGTTGAGGGACCCTGTGTTCAGGAACAGAGGAGTCTCAGCTCTTGACCTTGTCCAACAGGTATTAGGTACTTGCTCCCTGTGTGGATGAGGAACAGGGCTGTAGGGAGGATGAGCCAGCTGATCATGGCACCATGGCACAGGAGGCCATTCAAGAGGGGGATCAAAAAGACAAGTGGTGGTTGTAGGGAACTCTATAATTAGGGGAATTTATAGCATCCTTTGTAAGCAGGATCGAGAGCCCCGCATGGTATGTTGCCTGCCCGGTGCCAGGGTGAGGGAAATCTCTGACAGGCTTGAAAGGATATTCGAGAGGGAGGGGGAGGATCCAGTTGTTGTGGTCCATGTTGGGACAAATAACATAGGTAAGACAAGGAAAGAGGACCTGTTTGGGGATTATTAGGAAAAAGGAACTAAATTAAAGAACAGGTCCTCAAGGGTTATAATCTCAGGATTACTACCTGAGCCGCAGGCAAATTGGCATAGGGACGCAAGAATAAGGGAAGTAAACACATGGCTAAAGGAGTGTGAGGGAAAGAGGGGTTCCATTTCATGGGGCGCTGGCATCAACATTGGAACAGGAAGGATCTGTACCGTTGGGACGGTCTGTACCTGAACTGATCTGGGACCAATGTTCTAGCAAAAAGGGTAAATAGAGTGGTCAACAGGACTTTAAACAAGAAAGTGGGGGGTGGGGGAGGGAAGGGTAACACGCCAAGAAGTATGACTAATGGGAAACAAAGTAGCAGGCTAGCGTGGGCGGGGTGGGGGGGTGGATTCAACTTCATGGAAAATTATGAAAAAACTGAAAAGAAAAGAGAGCCCAGGAGAGGCTATTAAAGTCTCCAGAACACAAAATAGGACAGAGTGTTGGAAAGGGCTAGGAATCTAACTTCAAGCACATCAGATAAAGGGATGACAATGAGAAAGGAGACGGGAAATACAAGACTGAACATGTTGAATCTGAATGCACGCAGTATACGAAATAAGGTAAATGAACTTGTGGCACAGATTGAAATTGGCAGGTATGATGTGGTGGGCATCACGGAGACATGGCTGCAAGGTGATCAGGATTGGGAGCTAAGTATCCAAGGATATACATCCTATCGAAAAGATAGGCAGGTTGGCAGAGGGGGTGGGGTTGCTTTGTTAGTAAGAAATGAAATTAAATCGATAGCAAGAAATGGTATATGGTCAGATGATGTAGAATCTGTGTGGGTAGAGTTGAGGAACCGCAGAAGTTAAAAAACCATAATGGGAGTTATGTGCAGGCCTCCAAACCGAACAATAGTCAGGATGTGGGGCACAAGATACACCAGGAGATAGAAAAGGCGTGTAAGAAAGGCAAGGTTACAGTGATCATGGGGGATTTCAATATGCAGGTAGACTGGGAAAATCAGGTTGGTAGTGGATCCCAAGAAAAGGAATTTGTGGAATGTCTACGAGATGGCTTTTTGGAGCAGCTTGTGATGGAGCCCACTAGGGAACAGGCAATTCTAGATTTAGTGATGTGTAATGAGGCAGATTTGATAAGGGAGCTTAAGGTGAAGGAACCCTTAGCAGGAAGTGACCATAATATGATAGAATTTATCCTGCAATTTGAGAGAAAAAGGCTAGAATCAGATGTAACGGTATTACAGTTGAATGAAGGCAACTACAGAGGCATGAGGGAGGAGCTGGCCAGAATCGACTGGGAGATGAGCCTAGCAGGAAAGACGGTGGAACAGCAATGGCAGGAGTTTCTGGGAGTAATTTGGGAGACACAGCAAAAATTCATCCCTAGGAAGAAGAAGCATACTAAAGGGAGGACGAGGCAACCATGGCTGACAAGGGAAGTCAGGGACAGCATAAAAGCTAAAGAGAAAGCATACAATGCGGTGAAGAGCAGTGGGAAACCAGGGGATTGGGAAGCCTACAAAGACCAACAGAGGACAACTAAAAAAGAAATAAGGAGGGAGAAGATTAAATATGAGGGTAAATTAGCCAATAATATAAAAGAAGATTGCAAGAGTTTTTTTAGATATATAAAGGGCAAGAGAGAGGCAAAAGTGGACATTGGGCCGCTGGAAAATGATGCTGGAGAAGTAGTAGTGGGGAACAAAGAAATGGCGGAGGAACTGAATAGGTACTTTGCATCAGTCTTCACAGTGGAAGACACAAGTAACATCCCCAAAGTTCAAGAGAGTCGGGGGAGCAGAGGTGAGTAAGGTGGCCATTACCAAGGAGAAGGTGCTAGAAAAACTGAAAGGTCTGAAGGTGGATAAATCACCTGGACCAGATGGATTACACCCCAGAGTTCTGAAGGAGATAGCTGAAGAGATAGTGGAGGCATTAGTGGTGATCTTTCAAGAATCACTGGAGTCAGGGAGAGTCCCAGAGGACTGGAAAATCGCTAATGTAACCCCCCTGTTTAAGAAGGGAGTGAGGCAAAAGATGGGAAATTACAGGCCAATTAGCCTGACCTTGGTCGTTGGTAAGATTTTAGAGTCCATTATTAAGGATGAGATTTCAGAATACTTGCAAGTGCATGGTAAAATAGGGCAAAGTCAGCATGGTTTCATCAAGGGGAGGTCATGCCTGACAAATCTGTTAGAATTCTTTGAGGAGGTAACCAGTAGGTTAGACAAAGGAGAGCCAATGGATGTTATCTACTTGGACTTCCAGAAGGCTTTTCACAAGGTGCCACACAGGAGGCTGCTCAGTAAGATAAGAGCCCATGGTGTTAGAGGCAAGGTACTAGCATGGATAGAAGATTGGCTGTCTGGCAGGAGGCAGAGAGTGGGGATAAGGGGGTCCTTCTCAGGATGGCGGCCGGTGACTAGTGGACTTCTGCTGGGGTCAGTGTTGGGACCACAACTTTTCACTTTATACATTAATGATCTAGGAAGGAACTGAGGGCATCCTGGCTAATTTTGCAGATGATACAAAGATAGGTGGAGGGACAGGTAGTATTGAGGAGTCGGGAAGGCTGCAGAAGGATTTGGACAGGTTAGGAGAATGGGCAAAGAAGTGGCAGGTGGAATACAACGTGGGGAAGTGTGAGGTCATGCACTTTGGTAGGAAGAATAGAGGCATAGACTATTTTCTAAATGGGAAGAGAATTCAGAAATCTGGAGTGCAAAGGGACTTGGGAGTCCTAGTCCAGGATTCTCTTAAGGTTAACTTACAGGTTGAGTCGGTAGTTAGGAAGGCAAATGCAATGTTGGCATTTATTTCGAGAGGATTAGAATATAAAAGCAGGGATGTGCTGTTGAGGCTTTATAAGGCTCTGGTCAGACCACATTTAGAATATTTTGAGCAATTTTGGGCCCCGTATCTCAGGAAGGATGTGCTGGCACTGGAGAGGGTCCAGAGGAGGTTCACGAGAACGATCCCAGGAATGAAAGGCTTAACATATGAGGAATGTTTGAGGACTCTGGGTCTGTACTCGATGGATTTTACAAGGATGAGGGGGGATCTGATTGAAACTTACAGAATACTGAAAAGCCTGGATAGAGTGGACATGGGGAAGATGTTTCCACTAGTAGGAGAGACTAGGACCCGAGGGCACAGCCTCAGAGTAAAGGGAAGACCTTTTAGAACAGAGATGAGGAGAAACTTCTTTAGCCAGACAGTGGTGAATCTATGGAATTCATTGCCACAGAAGGCTGTGGAGGCCAGGTCATTGAGTGTATTTAAGACTGAGATAGATAGGTTCTTGATTGGTAAGGGGATCAAAGGTTACGGGAAGAAGGCGGGAGAATGGTGTTGAGAAACTTATCAGCCATGATTGAATGGTGGAGCAGGCTCGATGGGCCAAATTGCCTAATTTCTGCTCCTATATCTTATGGTCTTATGGTCTTATCTGATTTTTGCAGTCTATATGCAGATTTAAACCCCCCAGAATTATCACCGTACCTTTCTGACAAACTCGCATTATTTCTTCCTATATGTCCCATCCCATCTGGTTAGTTAGGGGGCCTGTACACCACTCTCACAAGTGACCTCTTGCCTCTATAATTTGTCACTTCTACCCAAACCATTTTTACATCCTGGTTTCTTGAATCTAGGTCATCCCTCTCTATTATGCTAATACCATCATTCATTAACAGAGCCACCCCTCCACTTTTTCCTGTCCTTCCAAAATGTCATGTACCCTTCAATACTCAGGTCCCAATCTTTGTCATCCTGCAGCCATGTCTCTGTAATGGCTATCAGATCGTACTTATTTATTTCTTTTTGCACTCGCAGTTCTTTTGTTTTATTATGAATGCTACATGCATTCATATACAGAGCCTTTAGTTTTGTCCTTTTTTAATTTTTGTAACATCTAGCTTTACCTGCTGATTTGCTCTTCGATTTGTACTCCCTGTATTCCCTGCCCCTTCCTACCACGGTCTGTTTATCATTTTCCACGTTAATACCTTTCTCTCTTGCCTCTGCTCTACTCTTGGAGCAGAATTTTTCAGTTGGCGTGCAGGGATGGGCCAGAAATGCCAATGCGTAAAATGATACGTGATGACATCGGGCATGCGTCCAGATGTCACCGCGCACCATCGCGATATTTAGTTCGGCGGGCGTGCGCCAGAGTTGGCTGTGCACCCGTCGAAATGTAAATGGCCTATTAAGGCCATTAATAAAATAATTATTGCGATTGTTAATGTTGCCCATCCATCTTCAAGGTTGGAGGGCAGGCGAAAAGGCCAAGCGGGCTTTAAGTTTTTTCGGGATGAGGTTTCCTAAAGCTTTTATTAAATAAATTTTAAAAATTTCATTAATATAACACAGACAGAGAGGGGACATGTTTAAATAAATTTTTAAATGTTTCATTTACCTTTTTAAACATCGATTCAATCTCCCTGAGGCAGCTCCGTGCCTCAGGGAGATTGAAACACTCTTTTGTGCACATGTCGAGCAGATTGGTCATGGCAGAGCCGAGCCCGCCTGCCATATGCAAAATTCTGCCCTTGGATTTCCCACATCATCCCAAATTTGATCCGTTATCCCCACTATTTAATTTAAAACCCTTTCCATGTCCCTAGCTATGTGGCACATTGGAACACATTTCCCAGCAAGGTTCAGGTGTAGACCGTCCCAATAGTACAGCCCCCACTCTCCCCAGTACTAGTACCAGTGCCCCATGAACCGGAACTCACTTCTCCCACGCCAGTCTTTCAGGCACGCATTCATCGCTCTGATTTTATGTACTCTATACCAATTTGTAACTGGCTCAGATAATAACCCAGAGATTATTACTTTTGAGGTTCTGCTTTTTGATATAGTGCCCAGCTCCTCATACCCTATATGCAGAGCCGCACTCCTAGTCCTGCCTATGTCATTGATACCTACATGGACCACGACAACTGGATCCTCCCCCTCCCACTGCAAGTTCCTCCCCAGCCCTGCGCAGATTCCCTGAACCCCAGCACTAGGCAGGCAACAAAGCCTGGACACTCACTCTTTGCTGCATGGAACAGTGTCAATCCCCCTCACTATACTGGCCCCTACTACCACTACATTCCTTTTACTCCCCCCATGGATATGGCTTCCTGTACCACTCTGCCATGACCAGTCTGCTCAAAGTAGAAAATCAGCAGGGGATTATGGCTTGGGAAAGGAAGAAATAACTTGTGTTGACATAGTCCTTTTCTCAGCTCAGGATGTTACAAAACACTTCACAACTAATGAATTACTCTTTTAAAAGTAGTCACTGCTGTTGTTTAGGCAAACATTGCAGCCGATTCATGGGACTGAATCTTTGCCTCGGCAAGCGGGGGCGGGGCCCACTCACCGAGGCATAAAATGACGCTTGGTGATGTCAGGCTTAAGTCCTGTTATCATGGTGTGTCATTCAGACTTTCAGTTCGATGGGTGCGCACCCGAGACAGCTACGTGCCCACCGAACTGTCAAAGGACCATTAAGGCCATTTAACTGTCAATTCAAAGAATTAACGGAGCTGCCTGTCTAACCTTAAGGTTGACGGGCAGGCGAAGAGCCCAGACGGCCTTCGCGTTTTTCATGGAACCTCATCCACAGGCGGAATGAGGTTTCATGAATAATATAAAATTTTCAGAAAAATTTTAATTAAAATCAATGCACATGTCCCAGCTCAATGTAACAGTTTTACAGGAGGGGACATGTCATAAAAATTTTTACAACATTTTGTTAGACTGTTTAAACTTAAAACTAATCTCCCTGGGGCACAGAGGCCCTTATTGACCCTGTACTTTCTCAAAAAAATGCAGTAACGGACAAGGTACTTATTCTCAGTTTATGTATAACTATAAAAAATTACCCGAATGATTATACATTGAAACTTGAGTGCTGTGCACTGTTCTTACTAATTAAGAATTTTAATGATGTGAGCTATATTCAGATTAAGGGGGTAAGGATTTGCTCCATTAACTCCACAATTCAAAATATTATAAGAAACAGTAATCTGAAAAATACCAGAATCCTGATGATCATGTTTGAGGTAAAGAGGATCCATTTTAAAAGCTCCAACAAGTTCTGATCTTTTCTTCACCCTAAAAATGACCAAACATTTAAGAATTGATATACTTACTTGCACATCATACCAAAGCTGATGCTTATACGTATATTTATTACTCATACCATGACATACAGAAACAATCATTGTGGTTCTAATTTAGTATTCTCTGCAAAGCTCATACAGCTCTTTATTATCTATACATGTTTGCAGAGCTTTAAACTTCCTTATATGCAGTGAGCATGAAATTAGAAAAAAATGGTGACAAAAGACTCAGTGCTCATAATTATCTCTGTCACTTTAAAAGAAAACATTCTAAATAAGCATACTGTGCACTTTTACAAGTGTGGTGACACACAACTACAAAATCTACGCAGTTTTTAATTATCTTTCTGGTGAAAATCAATAACAGTACTTCATTAACGTATAAACGTTACTTTCATTTTATGGAGATATTGCTAAGTATAAAACAGAATGAATGTTAGGTATCAAAAAGGAAATGAGGAGGGTACAGGCTCAACATGTTCCCTCTAGGGTGATAGGAAGGAGTAACAAGCCCAGAGAACCATGGATGACCACAGATATTCAGGTTACGATGAGAAGGAAAAGAGAGGCTTTTAGCAGGTACAAAGGAAGCAAATCAGCGGAGGCATTAGTGGAGTACAGACAGTGCAGGGTGGAGCTTAAGAATGCAATTAGGAGAGCAAAGAGGGGATATGAGAAAGCTCTGGCTGGTAAAAGTAGGGAAAAGCCCAAGATATTCTATAAGTATATCACTGGGAAGAGGATAACCAGGGAAAGAGTAGGGCCCTTAAGGGACCAAGGGGACAATCTATGGGTGGAGCTAGATGACAACGCTGGAGTGTTGAATGAATACTTCACATCCGTCTTCACCCAAGAGAATGAGGATGAATGTATCAAACTTGGGGAGAGAGACTGCGAGGTTCCTAAGCAAATTGATATAGGGAGTGACAAGGTATTGGAGGTGTTGGCAGGTTTAAAAGTGGGCAAATCTCCAGGTCTGGAAGATTTGTGTCCCAGACTGCTAAGGGAGGCAAGGGACGAGATCGCAAAGGCTCTGACCCGAATTTTTAATTCCTCTTTGGCCACGGGAGAGGTGCCAGAGGACTGGAGAACAGCTAATGTGGTTCTGCTATTTAAGAAGGGTTGTAGAGATAAGCCAGGGAACTACAGGCCAGTGAGTCTCACGTCAGTGGTAGGGAAACTATTGGAGAAATTTCTGAAGGGGAGAATCTATCTCCACTTGGAGAGGCAAGGTTTGAGCAGGGATAGTCAGCATGGCTTTGTTAGAGGGAGGACATGCCTAACAAATTTGATTGAATTTTTTGAGGAGGTGACCAGGTGTGTAGATGAGGGTAGTGCAGTTGATGTAGTTTATATGGATTTCAGCAAAGCCTTTGACAAGGTCCCACATGGGAGACTTATAAAGAAGGCAAATGCACATGGGATACAGGATAATTTGATAAGGTGGATTCAAAATTGGCTTACTTGCAGGAGACAGAGGGTGATGACAGAAGGATGCTTTAGTGACTGGAAGCCAGTGTCCAGTGGCATACCACAGGGATCTGTGTCCGGTCCCCTATTATTTGTCATTTATATAAACAATATAGACGACTATGTGGGGGCTAGGATTAGTAAGTTTGTGGATGACACAAAGATTGACCAGGTGGTTAACAGTGAGGTTGAGTGTCTTGGGCTACAGGAAGATATAGACGGGATGGTCAAATGGGCAGATAAGTGGCAGATGGAATTTAACCCTGAAAAGTGTGAGGTGATACACTTTGGAAGGAGTAATTTGACAAGGAAGTATTCAATGAATGGCATGACACTAGGAAGTTCTGAGGAAGAAAGAGACCTTGGCTTGTGTGTCCATAGATCTCTGAAGGCAGAGGGGCATGTTAATGGGGCAGTGAAAAAGGCGTATGGGACACTTGCCTTTATCAATCGAGGCATAGATTACAAAAGTAGGGAGGTCATGTTGGAGTTGTATAGAACCTTGGTGAGGCCACAGCTAGAGTACTGTGTGCAGTTCTGATCGCCACATTATAGGAAGGATGTGATTGCACTGGAGGGGTTGCAGAGGAGATTCACCAGGATGTTGCCTGGGATGAAACATTTAAGTTATGAAGAGAGGTTGGATAGACTTAGGTTGTTTCGTTGGAGCAGAGAAGACTGAGGGGTGACCTGATCGAGGTCTACAATATTATGAGGGGCATGGACAAGGTGAATAGGGAGCAGCTGTTCCCCTTAGTTGAAGGGTCAGTCATGAGGGGACATAAGTTCAAGTTGAGATGCAAGAGGTTTAGGGGGGATGTGAGGAAAAACTTTTTTACCCAGGGTGTGGTGACTGTCTGGAATGCACTGCCTGGGAGGGTGGTGGAGGCAGGTTGTCTCACATCCTTTAAAAAGTACCTGGATGAGCACTTGGCACGTCATAACATTCAAGGCTACGGGCCAAGTGCTGGTAAATGGGATTAGGTAGGTAGATCAGGTGTTTCTCACATGTCGGTGCAGACTCGATGGGCCGAAGGGCCTCTTCTGCACTGTGAGATTCTGTGATTTACTCATTCAGGTAATTTTTAAAATAGAACTTTAATATTCTTTATAAAAAGCATTCAATTTTATTTACCAGTTACACAAGGCTGTCCTCCAAGAGTACATATTAATCAAAACTATGGACCCAATTACATAGTCCAAATTTGGTACTATCAGTATTGCTGTTCATCAGACCAGGTCAGCTCATTTACATATTTTAGTGGAAGTAAGACAGCAGAGCACACCATAGGGGCCACATGACATCATTTGGTGAAGTCCTGCCAATTTATTCCCATGGAAAGGTAGTAGCCATTTTTTTGAGATCCAGAAGACAAATACAGAAGGAAGTGTGGCATTATATCCAGGAACTTTTCTTTCAGTGAGACCTCAGGTGTTGAACATCTGGAATGCCTATCAGATGTGCCTGGCGTATTATAGGACTATCCCCTAATTTGAATAGAAGTTGGCTGTAATGAGGCTAGCCCAATATTTTGGGAATAAAATTGAATTAACTCTCATGATAAACTAATTATCAACAATAGGAAACTCTCAATAGAAGTAGTGATCTGGCCAGAACTTGAATTGGTAAACCACCACTGTATATAGGATGCTTTCCCAAATGTCAACAACTCTTCACCCTCCTCAACTTTCATTATCCTATCTGGCCTTGGAAAGTCAAAACTAGAAGAGGGGCAGAGTTACTATGCCTTTTTGTAATGTCAGTGAACTACTAAGCCATCTTCCTTCTATGTACAGTTAGTAAATGGCTTCTTTTCCACCTACTGGAGCCTCTGACCACCTAACAAGGATTAACAGTTGGTGTGCTCTGCCATCAGATGAAACTCTACACCTGGAGTACAAATTCATAAACCTGAGTGCCCAGGGTTGTGGCATGCCTGTTATAAGCATGAAGCATTATTGTCCATGGTTGATTGTGTATTACAAGACACAGGATACACATAATTGTTGGCGGTTCTGAAGAAGGGTCATATGGACTCGAAATGTTAACTCTGTTTCTCTTTCCATAGATGCTGCTAGATGCTGAGTTTTTCCAGCATCCACAGTATTTTTTGTTTTTCAGATTTCCAGCATTCATAGTATTTTGCTTTATATTGTTGGTAGCTGCTTCTGCATGCTGCAGGGAATATCACTTACATTCTGGTTATTGTGTGCATCTCAGGTAAAGACACACTCTTGTCCACAGGGAACATGCGGTCTGCTTATGGGAGTGGCCAGTGACACTGGAACTGAAAAGAACATCCCAACATTCCAAAATCCCAAAACCATAACAATGCCCATTTGAGGATACAATGAATTTGGTCTGTAATGACATGCACTAACTTAAGAAATAACAAATCCCTTTTCAATAGTATTGGAATAAACGGCAAATAAAACAGACTGGAAAGTCTGATGGGCACCAATGCCCCTCCAGATCTTTCTTCCCCTTCACCTCCCTCTGACACCATCCCTTTTCTGATCTCATCTCTTGCCATGTATTCACGTTACGCCATGACTTTCCCCTTTCTGATGCTGAATGATCCTTAAAAAAGGACTCAGCTTTATCCCCTCAACACCCATCTCAATTAATTTCAGCGCATCATTGAGCTCTTTTTCCATCACATTCATCTCTAAGCCCACTTCTTGGGTCAGGAGTCCTGCCCTGCACAATAGACAACGTTTACCCATCTCTAGTATTGTCTCTCCACCTGGACTTCTCCCTCTGTTCTCTTGCCCTCTCCAGCCTTTTCCATTGAGAACTTCCAGTATGGCATTGGCCATCTCAATTTCTCTACTCCCTTCACTCACTCTGTTTTGTCTTCCTCTGAATTTGCTGCATTCTGTCCTCTCGGGTCCAACATGTTGACAAGGGTGGTGCTGTTGTCTGGGGAACTGATCTTTACCTAGCAGAGGCTGAATTGCAAATCTCCAACAATTCCTCTTACCCCCACCATGACTCCACCATCAAACATCAAGCCATTGGCCAAGATTTTACAGCCCTGTCGCACTGTGTCTCTCCCGGCGGATGCAGCAAGCCATTTAAATCTCCATTAAGTTCAGGGGGACC
Organism: Carcharodon carcharias; assembly: GCF_017639515.1. NCBI lineage: Eukaryota > Metazoa > Chordata > Chondrichthyes > Lamniformes > Lamnidae > Carcharodon > Carcharodon carcharias. The sequence goes on from NC_054469.1 coordinate 96,084,584, forward strand.
ATAATATCTTGCCAAGCGGGAGGGGCCATAAAATCTTGGCCACTGTTTCCACAACTGTCACTGGCCTCATCTCCTCTGGAGAGCTTTCCTCCACGGCTTCCAACTTCACAGCCCCCGGCCTCAAAAGGCTACTTCTGCCTTCTTCCCAAATCCAGAAATGGGACTGTTGGGTAGATCTATCATTTCAGCCTATTCCTGTCCCAATGAACTGACTTCCTCCTATTTTGATTCTATTTTTTTCTCCCTTTGTCTAGTGCCCACCTACATCCATGACTCTTCTGATGCCTCCGTCACTTTAACAGTTTCCAATTTTCTGGCCTTAACCAGCTCCTCTTCACCATGGACATCCAATCTTAACATCCCCCAACAGGATGGTCTGAGGGCCCTTTGCTTCTTCTATGAAAGATGTCCAGCCAGTCTTGATCCACTACCACCTTCCTCCTCCTGGCTGCACTTGTTCTCACATTGAACAACATCCTCCTTAACTCATCTCACTTCCTCCAAATAAAATATGTTGCTATGGATACCCACTTAGGTCCTAGTTATGTCTGCCTTTTTGCAGGATATGGGGAACATTCCATGTTCTGGTCTTACACAGGCCTCCAATTTCAATTCTTTTTCCAGTACACTGGTGACTGCATCGGTTCCTTTTCCTACTCTCACCTTGAACTAGAAAAATTCATATTTGCTTCCAATTTCCACCCTTCTCTCATCTTCACATGGTCTATCTCTGACTCTTCCCTTCCTTGACTTCTCTGTCTCCAGTCTTCAGGATAGGTGTAATGACTCGACGAAGCAGACAGGTTTCAACAAGAAGCAGATAAACTTTATTACAGAAAGCTTTTCAGGTTCTACATGCTCGATCAGGACTCTCGTCAGGAAGCCCCGCCCACCAGATTCCCCACGCTTAGTGCTCATTGGTCAGAGCCTCCCAGAACATCACGTGACCCCGAAAGACAGCAGGAGCGCCTATAACTTCAGTTACTACATTCGGCTTTCAACAAATATTCATTATAAGCCCAATGACTCCCACAGGAACCTCCACTACAATTCCTCACATCCCGCTTCTATTCTATTCTCCCACATCTGTTCTGATGATGCAGCCTTTCACACCAGTATTTCTGATATGTCTTCCTTTTTCCTCAAATTAGGATTTGCCCACCGTGCTTGACCATGTCTGATCCATTTCCCACATTTCTACTCTCACCCCTTCCCCTCTCTCCCAGAACCACGATAGGGTTCCCCTTGTCCTCACCTTCCACCCCAGCAGCCTCCACATTCAACAGATTATCCTCTGTCTTTTCCATCACTTGCAGGATGATGCCACCACTAAACACACTTTTCCCTCTGCTGCGCTTCCACCATTTTGACAGGATCATTCCAATCCACGACATCCTGGTCTACTCTTCAGTCACCCACAAAACGTCATCCCCTTCCCTTGGCACCTATCCATGCAAGCACAGGAGATGCAACGCCTGCTTTTTTACCTTCTATCCTCATTATCCAAGGCCCAGGCAATGGTTCCAGGTGAAATAGTGATCTTTGTGCACTTCTTTCAATTTTGTATGCTGTATTCACTGTTCACAATGCAGTCTGCTCTACACTCTGGACACCAAACACAAATGGAATTGCTACCTTGCAGAATACGTTTGCTCATTCTGCATGCATGACACTGAGCTTGCAGTGGCCTGTCATTTTAATTCTCTACCTTGCTCTCACTTTGATACTTCCGTCCTCAGCTTACAGCAGTGTTCCAATGCAGGCTCTTTGCATAAAATAAAAGCAAAATACTATGGATTCTGGAAATCTGAAATAAAAATGGAAAGTGCTGGAAATACTCACCTGGTCTGGCAGCCACTGTGTAGAGAGAAGCAGAGTTAACATTTTGAGTTTAATATGACTCTTCTTCAGGACACTTATGGGCACTTTGCAACCTTCTGCACTCAACATTGAGTTCAGCAATTTCAGAACAGAATCCCTGCCCCATTTTGTTCTTTTATCTTTGCATGTTTCAGTCTTAATCTTGTTTTTCTCTTGTTTTTGCTTTCGGCTAGCAGCTGTTCATTTTTCTGCCATTCACAACTCCTCTAGACAATTCCTTTGTTTCCTCACTTGTCCAATTACCACGTCCTTTGGCCCTGCACTACCAACTCTTTTGTTATTTAATATCTTCCATGTTCTGCCTTATCACAGACCTTCCCTTTTGTCCTTGTTCCGCTCTCCCCCATTAACCTACTTAAAACCTAGTACATTTATAATTCTTTTCTAGTTCTGATGAACGACCACCAACCTGAAATGTTAACCCACCCTCCACAGATGCTGCCTGACTTGCTTGGTATTCCTGAATTATTCCTAAAAGAGAGGATCTTCTTCAGCAGCAGGTATTATAATGTGTATCTTATCAATTAAAAAAATAGATTGGAGACATCATATGGATAACTTACCACATGGCAGAGCAATCAAAGTTCACCAAAAGCCATTTATGAGGATTAAAGTTGAAAGAATCTGCAAACTGATAAAGCAAAGATAACTGTAAAATATAATCTACAGACTTAAGGCCTAATTATGCAGTATCATTATAGTTACAGAAGGATGGCCTGTTGTACAGGCTGTGCAAGTGGTACAGAGAGCTGAAGTTAACTCGGTTTAGTAACTATCAAACAGATTGGTTTATGTTCTGGTTTGAATAGAATATCCAAAGAGGTAGCTACTGTTATAGGGCTGCTACACACAGTTAGAGCAGAGCTGCACACTTGCTGCTGGTAGTTGTAAACATATGTATGGTGGACCAGGAAGAAGAGTTAGGATTTTATTTCAGAAGATGCAGAGAAAAAGTTGTTTGTAGATGAGGGGCACTCTCCAATCAAAAATACTGTTAGAAATCCTTAGATGTGAGTGAGCAAGCTGTAGGATTATGCTAGCTTTTTAATTTAGCTCCTAACTCCTGATATTCCCTCAGCTGGATCTCCTCCTTGTTCCCACCAGTCATTTGTTCCAACATGTGCCACAATAGCTAGATTATTCCCCTCATTTTCATAGGAAGTTCAGATTCAATCTGCTGAAGAATCAGACTGAGACAGCCATCATGCAGAGTCTCATATGTACCATTCTTACCTACACAGATGAATGGACACATTGAGAGAGCACTCAGCAGCAGAGGAATGACAGCAATAAGCGTGGAAGAATCTGCTGTCTCAGAACAATGCACCTTCACCATGCACCTTCACATCGTGTTTCTTTAGATTCTTCTCTTTTTCTAAAAATGCACAGGCACAGGTATACACAATAGGTGTTGTGTTATTATAATATAATACCTTGAGCTTATTTACTGTGCACATCAGAAGGCATCAATTGCTTATAAGGGATTGGATAAACACGTTGTGAGTTCATTTATTAAGATTAGGCACATGATAACAGTTACTCACAGATATAAAGTTTGAAGACATCAGAGCAGTGTGCTCTGCTCAATGCAAAAGTGAAACTTAGACTGGATCACTTGACACATTTCCTTTCTAGTGATGTCATGCCTTATCCCTGAAAGGCATATTACATATTCCCTTTTCTTTTTGAAGATACTTTCCCTGCTTCCAAACAAGTATAACTATTTACAATGCATGTTCATGTTTAGTTACCATTACATAAGTGCATAGAATTAATGAATCTATGAGCCTCTTAAACATAAAGGTAATCTGCTGGTAAGCCCAGATCTTGTGATGGTAACCTTGTCTGGAGGTTTCTTTAATTGCTCACAGTGATCTGTGTGATTGCCATTCTTGGATGTTGTTCCTGGCTGCATTTGGGATCTTTCCCTAGACACAATAGGACTGCACGGTGGTTGAGGAGCTGGAATGGATCTGATTTGTCCTTGGTAATGCCTCATCAATGCACCTTTGTGTGTAATAACTTCCTAAGACCTTGGTTCAGAACAAATCCTTGTCACCTTGACTGGCTGCTACGTGCCTTCTGTGTGATCCTGGATTCGAATTTGCTGTACCAAAATTAATAAACCTGGCAATTCTGTGCCTGTATTTTTATCATGCATGTTGGTCATCTTCTCTTCCAGTTTTAAAAGTTGTTGTCTAGTTTCTGAGAGAGTAGAATAGGTAAGAGTAAGTAAATTGGTATGCATTGGTCTGACAAACATGGGCTCTGCTGGTGATGAAATAGTTGCACTTAAAGGTTCACTCTCAGATGTAACATTGCAATGTGTAGATCTTGCTTGGTCTGTCTACATTTGAGAATTAGGGATTTCATCCTTCTATCATTTGTTCGGCCAGGCCATTAGATCTAGGGTAATGAGGAGAAGAAGTAGTATGATCAATATTCCACTTCTTCCACATATCTTGAAATGGCTTACCAATATATTGCAGGCCATTATCTGTAATAATCTTTCTAGGCACACCAAATAAACTGAAAATGCCACTTGGAATGTGCATGACAGTTGTGCTTGAGATATTGTGCTATTGTTGAATAATGGGGTAGTCGACGATGATGATGCAGTCAGTGACATGGGCATGAAATAGGTTGGATGTGATTTTTGGACAACAGATGGATAGCAACTTCATTTGAAATCAATGGTGCTTTGTGCTGACTTGGCATATGGTCTTGACATGCCTTGCACTTCTTGACAACAACTTCAGTGTTATTGTTCATTCCTGGTCAATAGTCTGTCTCTCCTGCAAGTCTTCTCATCTGATCAACGCCCATGAAATTGTTGAAGAATATCAAGTTGCAAAGATTCTGATATGATGACCTGCCTGCCTTTAAAAATGACTCCCTGAGAGATGCCTAACTTGATCCGATAAGGCCAAAATGGTCTCATGTGTTTGTGGACATGCTGAATTGAATCAGGCCATCCTTTGATGATGTTTTTCCACGGTTTCTTTGCTGAAGAATCTTTTGCTATTTCTTCTTGCAGCTGCTGGCATTTGCGTTGCACAAAATGTACCAGATCAATTTGGAGAAATCTTCAAGTTTGATGTAAGTGAGGTCAACTTGTAGATCTAAAGGATATATCTTCTGTTTTCACTAGATTAGGCAATCTGCTAAGTAATCCTGTACCTGGCTTGTACCTGATCTCACAGTCATAATCTTGAATCTTTATTAAGAGATGTTGCAATCTTGGCAATGACTTTTGTCAAATGACATGGCTTATGGTCAGTCTCTATCACAAATCCTTTGCCAAATAGATAGATATGAAGATGGATGATTCCAGCACTAAACCTAATGTTTCCTGCTCAATGTTAGATTAGCTGGATTGCGTTATGACAGAGATTTTAAAACAAATGTAATGCGTTTGCCTTTTAGTAATATGTATGGTTCCAGACCTTTCTGTCAGTCATCTTTATCCAGGGTAGTTGTCTCACTAGAATCATAAAATTGTAATGTCAATGCTTCTGATAATGACTTGTTTCAATGATTTGAAGAGGTATTGGTGGTCTTTGTGCTACAGGAAAGGCACATCCTTTCTCACAATTTCCTTAGCGATGAAGATTTTTGAATGAAATTGGGAATGCATGGAGGCAAGAAATTAAAGAGACCTTGAGTCTTCAAAGATCGTCCTTATCTTGAGGAGTTGGCATAGCCTTAATAACCTCTATTTTGCTTGGATCAGGACATATGCCAGCACTGGAATAAATAGAATCGAAGAAATTGATCAACTGCACGCTTATGTTCCAATTCAGACTGCTGAATGCCAATCCTGCATTACCTGCTGTTTGCATCAATAAATGCAGTTTATGGTCATGTTCTTGCTTTGTTCTTCCCACAACAGCTATATTATGTGCGATACAGATACATCCTGGTACAGTGCATGCAATGCAGTCCACATGAGCTTGAAAGAGATCCTGGCTAACTGATAGCCCAAAAGGGCTATCATTAAAAACAGCATCGTCTGAATGGGATACACAATGTAGTAAGCTCTTTGGACTTCTCTGCAAGCTGTATTGACCAGTAACCATACTTGGCATCAAACTTTGATAAAAATTTTGCAGCTGCAAATCTTGGATTTAACTCTATTGTGGTATTTTGTAAGGACATTTCAAAGTTGCATCTAAATGTCATGGATCTTGGCATACTCTCAATGATCCATCCTTCTTTATGACACATGAGATTGAGCTGCAGTAATCTGTGTGCTGTTGTACTCTTCTCATGATTCTGTCTTTCTCCAGTTTGGTTAGTTCAACCTTCAGTTTATCATGTATGTAGATGCTGAAGTTATGTGATGGATCAACTTACATACTTGCATACTCCTGCAAGTGGAATGTTGCAACTTCCTTCAAACCACCACTTCTGTCAAAACATTCTAGATATTTCGATGTTAGGTGATTAGGTATTTGGAGTAGTTTCTGGGGTTGATCTACCATGTGATATCTGACTGATTCAATGGATTGTTACCAGTGTGAGGTCATGACATGCCAGTAGACCTCCAACCACTGGGCCTTTAGTTCCCACAATGTAGAACATCTGTGACACCCAGGAGAGTGCTCTTGCACTCCAGGGCTATGGATCCTGCACATGGAATTAGCGATCCTATATGTGCTGAAAGTTTCACAGTAGTAGGTTTTGCCATGGCCTCTCATTTCTTTTAGAAGTCGCAGTGGTAGTATGTTGGCACTTGCCCCTGTGTCAATCTTGGACAATAATGACTAGTCACCAACTTGCTTAGGGCAGGTAATTTGAATCTTGGCAAACATTTCAGATGGTGTGATGGCATCCATGTTTTCCATGAGATTGACAATGTGAAATATTTGTTCATTGCTCTTTGTCTCATTGTGCACAGCATCATCATTTTCTGGTTTGTCCATCACCTATTGTACATGTTTCTGATGGGATACCAGATGGTCATTCTCATTGATTGAAGGTACCCGTTGTGTATGGTCTGTTTGGTCAGTGCATGGCTCTTTGTAGCTGTATCAGCCTTTGCTCTAGTGGACTACTTCTGCCAATGGCCCCTTCTGAATATTCCTTCCAGAATTGATGAAAAACTGGACACTTCCATGATGCATGCAGAAGACCACACCTTCCAAATGTCTTGCTAGGTTTGGGTGTTCTAGTGTGCGCATCAACAACTGGGGTTGTACTTAGGACCTGTAAGTTTTGTTGACCTGCGAGGATCGCTTCGTACTTACTTCCATCCTTGAGCAACTCTTCGATGCTATATGTTTTTGGCTTGTCTATCAGATCTTTCTATAATACTTCCATAGGAACCAACTCAACACTTCCATCTGTTAGCCCTGCACCTGAAAAATCACAGTACTTTTTTTCTGCATCTGCTGATGAAGTGGTTTATGGATTCTGTAGACTATTGTCCAAAGGATATGAACTCTAGCTGATGAATATGGAAGTTTAACCTGATACTGAACCAGTTTTCCAATGTAGTCCATATCTTTTGGGGATATGGATCTTCTATTGTTAATCTGATGTCTTCAGCCTGTGTAGACCTTCATTCTCAATTGCTAGATTAATTTTTATGGTTTGTTTGTCTTGTTCAGACTCACCTGAATCAAGAAACCATCTTCACACCGTTTGAACATTTTGAATTTGGACAGTAGGTCAGTTGCTAGCCAATTCAAACTGGGGAATTTTGTGGACATTCTCACAATATCACTTTGACCTTCCTTGTACCTTGGTACCTGGGTTGGGTGTCACTGTAGCTGTTTTTGTGTGCTTTTCCAAAGCTCTGCCCTTGAAGATGAGTTGTGGCAGGAATGCACTTCAGAGTAATGGTGTTTTTGCTTTTTATTCAATTTGTTGTTCAGCAACTCCCTGGGCAGGATTTTCTGCTTGCCTGAGCATAAAATAGCACACAATGACATCGGGTGAGCATCCCGATGTCATTGCGCACTATTTCGGTCTGCAGGTGCGTGCAAGAGTCGGTAGCACAGCCGCTGACAATTGAGAGGCCTGTTAAGGTCATTAATCAATTGATTAACATGTATTTTTCACTACAAAAACAGAATTACCTGGAAAAACTCAGCAGGTCTGGCAGCATCGGCGGAGAAGAAAAGAGTTGACGTTTCGAGTCCTCATGACCCTTCGACAGAACTTGAGTTCGAGTCCAAGAAAGAGTTGAAATATAAGCTGGTTTAAGGTGTGCGTGTGGGGGGCGGAGAGATAGAGAGAGAGAGAGAGGTGGGGGGGGGTGTGGTTGTAGGGACAAACAAGCAGTGATAGAAGCAGATCATCAAAAGATGTCAACGACAATAGTACAATAGAACACATAGGTGTTAAAGTTAAAGTTGGTGATATTATCTAAACGAATGTGCTAATTAAGAATGGATGGTAGGGCACTCAAGGTATAACTCTAGTGGGGTTTTTTTTATAATGGAAATAGGTGGGAAAAGGAAAATCTTTATAATTTATTGGAAAAAAAAAGGAAGAGGGAAACAGAAAGGGGGTGGGGATGGGGGAGGGAGCTCACGACCTAAAGTTGTTGAATTCAATATTCAGTCCGGAAGG